>NW_027508866.1:14135000-14505000 GCF_051911475.1 Siphateles boraxobius
TTGATGCCAATGTATATGGGTATTTAAAAGTGATTACAAATGTGCAATATGCATTAATGTTGCTGGAATTAGTATTTGTCACATTCACCGGGATAATCAGTTTCATATATTTATCAAGAACCTGAAGGGAAGACTTGAGATATGTTTGTTCTGAATCAGTTTTTTATTAATTTCCCTCGATAACCTACAATATGTACAATGTCATTTATTTTTTGGATTTGCCATAAGCAGCTGTATCTGCGTCAGAGATGGTCATGATTTGTGTCTTTTGTTTTCCTCCAATGATTGAGTGCTGTTACTAAATGGATTGTGAGCACACAAAAAACAATGTAAAGAAATGCCAAAGCCGATGGATTCTGACTATCAGTTGTTCAAGTTGTAAATATATTCTAAAAGCCAGAAAAAAATTTAAGTGAAAGATGGATATTTTTTGACGTATTAGTAGCAAAAGTACATTTATTCCCCATCGCCCAAGATGAATGTCCAATTATCAGAGAAGAAATATCATTTATGATTAAATTAAATGTATATGATACCATATATTCTAATTATGAACAAGATCATAATAAAAACTCATTTTATTGATTTGCATGTTGTCTTTGATGCTGAGCTAAGACATTGTATGTCAAGCTGATTTGTTTATATAAAATTTTAACTGGTATGTCTTGTGTGTGCTGTTGAAATGACCAGTTTAATTATGTAAAATAATATATACATACAATAGAAGCTGCACTTGCATACAGTGAAGAAAAATAGTACAATTCTTATTTTTCATTGCATGCTGTAACTTTTCCATTACAGTCAGCATCTTATGTCACTTCACAAAGAATTACTTTAGTAAAAAGGGCCTATTAAAATACAAAAAAGTGTTTGACACCACTGTCCAGTAAACCCTTTTTCAACTGCGGGCAAAGCAGATAAAACAACATGAGCCACAAAAAAACATTTTCCATCTTCCATTAGATTAAAAAGAAAACGACTTTTATACTCATAATACTTCTTCACTGAAATGGGTAGAGAATGGTTGGTGATGTTGTAGAGGTTTGGTCTGATGCTATTTGGACCCACAGTGGAAAAGGTATAAGGTGCCAACTGCTGCTTTCACCATTCTGTATATCTCACAATCAAACTGCAGAATCTTTACATGTGTTTGTCCTTAATAATCTTTGTTGGCCTGAATATCACTGACTGACCCATGAAAATCAGCGAGACAGAAGGGGCAAATCACTGGAGTTCATAATTAGACTGGAGTCCAAATTCAAGCTCTCTGCCAGAAAAAAATAGGAAAAAAAAGTTTGTCAACAGCAACACACTTTCCCACTTGTTACAGGTGATGTACGTTTTTTTAATGTTATAATACATTATCTTAACCCAGTTTATTGTTCATTGTCCAATGGCTCTGATTCCACCTGGTATTAAGATGTGTTGGTCGTTCAAAATACAGGTGTAAATGGGGTCTAAATCTTTTTGAGCTTGTCCACTTTCTACCACTTCAAGAGGTAGTCGAAAACACATTTGATTGTTTTCATAGTGTAAAACTACATACTTCACCTTTAAAGGAATCATTTACCCAAAAAATAAAAATTCAAATCATTTATTCAACCCTCCTTTCTTTCCAAAGATGTATGACTCTCTTCTGTGAGAATTACATTGAATGGATGTAAAGTTTTCAAGCTTCAAAACTGAGGGAAAAGCACCATAAAGGGGTTTGGAACGAAATGAGGGTGAATAAATTATGTCAGAATGTCATTTTTGCGTAATCATCCCTTTCAATGCATTTAAAATAGGACTCACCTTGGTCGAAGTTGGGTTTTTTAGTGGAGCCCTCTCCAAGCCCCTCAATATCCACCAAATCACTGTTAACATCGGAGTCATTGAGAGCACTCAGAGTCACATCTGTAATAAAGAGCCAGTGCATTAATAGACATATAACCATATTTGTAAACTGATATTATTAATGATATATGCTTTCATTTTTCATCCCTTGTATTCAGAAAGCGAGTAACCTGCTGGTTTAGGGTTTTTTATTGCTGGTTGTAAAGATGAAGATCTCTGCAATCCAGTTGTGACAACAACCTGCGTGGTCGGAACAGTGATCACGGTGGGGGCCACTGATGCAGGGGGCAGTGCCAGCGTCACTGTGGTTTTCTTCATAGTTTTTTTAGGTGACTCTGCAGTGAGAGGAACTCTGCTGTCCTCATACAGCTTCCTCTTTACTGTGGTCTTAATCTGGGCACTACAAGAAGGAAAAAAGAGTGAATGGTTACGGACATTTCATTTAATATTCAACAATATTATTGATCTGCCTGTATTGACACCATTATATGAGAACTGAGCTGGGCGATGACATCACATTTTCTCCAGAGCGGCTATATATATATATATATATAAATGAACTAAATTAATAACTTTTTTTTTCAACAAAAATGAAACATCACTGAGCTTACTTCAGCTGTTATGCTATTTTCTTCTGGAAACAAACTTTGTTGTATTATTTTCCTGTCATCTCTGTAAAGCTGCTTTGAAACAATCTGTATTGTAAAAAGCGCTATATAAAGGTGACTCGACTAGATTTGTGGTGCAATATTATGCATTTATTCAATCAAAAAACAGTAAAAACAGTAATGTTGTGAAATACAAATGTTACATTTTTTAACGAGCATTTTCTATTTGAATATAGTTGAAAATGTAATTTACTCCTGTGATGCAAAGCTGAATTTTCAGGATCATTACTTCATTCTTCAGTGTCACATGATCCTTCAGAAATCATTCTAATATGATGATTTGCTGCTCAAGAAACATTTATTATTATTATCAATGTACAAAATAGTTGGGCTGCTTCATATTTTTGTTGAAATTAAAATACACTATCATTTAATCGTTTGGGGTAAGATTGAAAAAAATATACATTTTATATTTTTATTCAACAAATTTAATTGATTCAAATGACAGTAAAGATATTTATAATGTTGCTGTTAATGTTATTAAAAGATGTATATTTCAAACAAATACTGTATTAAATATTCTATTTATCTAAAAATCCTTAAAAAAATGTTCAATCAGTTTCCACAAAAATATTAAGCAGCAAAAAAAGTTTTTAACATTGATAATATTAAGAACCATTTTTAATGATTCATGACAAATAGAAACTTCAATCAATCAATAATTGGGCACTAAATCATCATATTAGAATGATTTTTGAAGAATCATGTGACAGTGAAGTGAAGACTGAAAGAATAATGCTGAAAATTCAGCTTTGCATCACAGAAATAAATAACATATTCAAATAGAAAAATGTTATTTTAAAATGTAATATTTCACAATATATCGATCAAATAAATGCAGCCTTGTTTTTTTTAAACATTAAAAATCTTAATTATTCCAAACTTTTGACACCCAGTGTATTGTTTATTTGCCCAATGTTTTACATCCCAGCACAAAAATTATTATTTTTTAAACACTGTATTTCATATTCAATTTATTATTAAAATTAGAAAGTTTTAATATTTTAGTTTAATAATAAAAAAAAGCCAATTATACAGCTATAACTCCATTACAACTATAACTTAATACACACTTACACTGTGCGCTCCTTTATGACTGAGCTGATGCTGTTCAAATCTTCACCGAAGCGGCGAACTGCAGATCGCAGCATCTCAATCTCCGTGTCGGTCCATTTGGCTCTGAGAGACGGGAAAATGAGTCATTTATAAAACACTGAAAGCACTTTAACAATAGAACAAAACCATTTAAACTATTTAACAGGAGAGAAGAAAGGAATAGATTTGAAACACTGCAGATGCAGTTTCAGCATCTCACCCTGCAGGAGAAGAGTCAGCCACAGGATGAAGCTGCATGGTCAGTTCACCTAATTTTGAGAATGCCGCGCCTGCAGCCGAGAAGATCTCACCCACCTGATAGACAATTATGTGTTTTTATTATTGTTTATAAATTAGTATAGAATATTTATGTTGCAGAAAGACGCAAGTGTTTTACCTTTGTGGAGGCCGAAGTCATGCTGTCTGAAATAAAAAGAACTGACACAAATGCAAAAACAATCTAGTCGAATCTCAATCAGCGGCGCTGAATAGCTGAAACTACAGGTTTTAAATGACCGCTGCAGTCATTCAGCGACCTTGTGTACGAAAAAATAATGCTAACTGTATTATATATCTAAAAAAGTGTCTATAATAAGCATGAACGCAACATAATAGTTCGAACTAAAAATCCCCAGAATACAATGCGCTTCGAAAACGAGGCGTGTAATTGGTCAGCCCATGGCCAATCAAATGAATTCAAACGAGCTGCGCAACATCCGTACGAAAATAGCCGAGTGTTGCCGAAAAAGCTTACGGAACTAGTCGAACAAACCCGAATGCCGCCGATATACATCGCGTCGATTGGGTCGAGAGAAGGCTAGAGGCAGGCTGTCATCCTGGATGACGACTGGATGTAGGATCATTTTTTTCCAGTTTTGAGAGGAAGAAACTGTGGGCGATCTCAGATAAAATGCCGTCGCTTTTATTCTGTGGGCCCAAATTGGCCGCCTGTGGGATCGTGTTAAGCATCTGGGGTGTCGTTATGCTGGTAAGGATTATAGTCTTCGTGACATCGCTTGCTAGTTGTAGCTAACGTTAATGGGATTCATCCCCAACGACAGGAATATTTTGCCTATATATGTAATATTAGTGAATATTGGCGTACTTGGATCTTCTCTGATAAGATAAATGCGTAAAATAGTAATATATTTGCATGTTCAGTCACCTATTTATCAGCAGACTATATCAGAAAACAGCAGGTGTTGAGATCATATGATGTAAAGGCCTTGAAGCTATTCTTTACCTCCTTCACTTGACCATGTTTTCCGTCCTTTTTTGTTTTTATGTATAGATAGATATCATATTGAGTGCTCTTTCACAATTAATTCCACCTAATGTCTTAATATTAAATATTCTTAACAAACCCTGTTTTAATAATTATGCACTTTTTTTCAGTCAATGTTGGGAATCTTCTTCAGTGCAAAATCCGCTGTGCTGATCGAAGATGTTCCCTTTACTGAGGAAGACATCCGTGATGAGTGAGTTACTCTCCCCTATCTTTAAATGTAATGTTCCAGATACCTATAGATATAAATGTATAAAAAATATTAAGCAGCACAACTGTTTTCAACGTTGATAATAAAAAATATTTCTTGAGCAGCATATCATCATATTAGAATGATTTCTGAAGAATCATGTGACACTGAAGACTGGAGTAATGACAGCAAAATATTTAGCTGTGCCATTACAGGAATACATTAGATTTAAATATATATTCAAATAAAAAAAGTTATTTTTAAATGTTAATAATATTTCACAATATTAATGTTTTTACTATATTTTTGATCAAATAATAATAAGTATGATAAGGGCTCACATTTTGAATAGGCTTCTTGAGTAGAATGAGAACTGGCAGATCCTGAGCTGATATGACATTTCTACATGCAAAAGTTTACTCGTGAATGCGTCTTCTCTTCAACAGTAAGAATCCACCACAGACAATTTACGGACTCTACAACCAAGTTGGAATCAACTGCTTCATTGCCGCTGCCATCTACGTAGGAGTTGGCGCAGTGTCTCTGTGTCAGGTTCGCCTTAACAAGCGCCAGGAGTACATGGTCACATAAACCCAGACCATTTCAAATTCAACTCCCAATTATTCCCTAATTATTTATTTTTAGAAGACTTCTCAAGAACCTAGGAGGAGATTTTGCTTTGTTATGTTGTCTGACATTGATACATTTGGAAGTTCATCTTTAAATACTTTATATATTGATATTCTAATGAAGAACAGCATGTGCATATATATTCATGTCATGTGTTGTTAAATTCCATAAATATTCAGAACATTAAGGGATGAAACTTTGACTCCACATTCCCTAGTATATAAATAAACAAAACAAGCTAAATGTCTTCACTTTAATGGTTGTCTTCTGATCAATGAGCTATAAGACACTAAAAACAATGGGTTTATGTTAGTAGCTTGTGTTCATGTTGAATGTGTGTGTATGGTGGACATTTTTTTGAATTCCAATCTTTGTGTGTGTGTGTAATATAAATGTCTATTATTTTATTGATGTACACCCTGCAACCCTTGTGCTGTGTACTTGATATTATCACCACAGTGATGAACAACACAAGATAATGAATGGAGAGTCTTATGTTCCCTTCAATAAAATACTAGTGAAAAAAAATTATTATTAATTATTTTTTTTCACACCTATAACATTTCTCAACAAGACAAAAGCTTTGGTGTTATTACAACACAGGGAAGATATTCAAAGCAAATCACTGGGTTTGTCATACAAGATTTCCTAAGATGTTGTTTGTGGAAAGTGTTGTTTTTAGATGGTATTCAGACCGTTCATGAAACATATAGACACTTATGAAGTCAGCTGGCAAATATTACAAAGTAACGGTCCATTTAAAGTCTTTACGTCTGTGGATCAAGCATTATCTCACAGGTACGTCCCAGCTCTCCCAGTTTGACACGGGCATAATCTGCACGGTTTAAGGCCATCTGACAGTCCTTTCTGGCTGAGTATGTCGATCCCTCATGAGGCTGACCTGTTGCCACCTTTATTTAGAAAACATGAAAAAAAGTTAGTGCATCACAGAGGCAGTCAAAGTTTTTCTCCAATGCTATATGTTTTGATAGATATGGAAGAATGGATGGCACAATGCATGGAATGATGGATGAAATTAGAGTGATAGATCAGGATGGATGGATGGAACAATAGATGGATGGAGATAGATAGATAGATAGATAGATAGTAACACATACACACCTGTGTCAGATATCGGATCTGTGCACTCAGTTCATTCTCAACTCTGTTAATGGAGGTCTGGAACTGATTCAGCTGTCGGTCTAATAAACTGGCATTGGCCTTCTCTTTAGAAAGCTCCAGCACAATAGTTCCTGATAGACAGATTGTTACCATTCAAACTGTATACTAGATAAACATATACAAAATAATAAATCCTAACACTGTAAAGCTGTAATGTTGAGGTTTAAGCAGGTATATTTATAATGACAGACAGTTACAAAACCTCTAATTAAAAAAAAGCCTCTATCGGCCAAAGCTGGTTTGCTAGTCACCAGGTCTAGCCCAGTTGGTCAGTTTGCTGGGTTTAAATCAGGTTTAAAGGAGGTTTTCTTGCTAAACCAGCTTGGACAGACTAGCAAACTAGCCTAAATCAGCGAAGTCTAGAAAACTATTTTAAGCTGGTTTAAGTCTTACACAAACCTGCGCTCTGCAGCACTAAAGCAATCTCCTTCTCCACATCTTCTAACGCTCTCAGCCTGTCATTAGCCATTCCGAGCACACAACCTACAGAATACAGAGAAAACATAAAGCACAAACATACAAAAGACAAGCGTTCAACTCCTAAAGTTACCTGAACATGCATAATTAACTGCAACAGACAACACCACCGCACACACACGTTAGCTATACGAGTTTAATTATTAAAAAATTAAAAAAAACACTTCAGACATGTATGTTTGTAAAATAATTTAAGTCTACTTACTTACATGTATATTTAAGCAACGATAGTTAACTTGACGAGATATTTAACCAGTGACTGTAATACACAAAACACTCGTATATCAGTATGTTGGGAAGTACGGAAGCCGTAGAAGAACAAAAAATAATAGAAACGCGAAATCTGCCGACTACCGTAGAGAAAACTAAACAAGGAAATGTTTATCTACTAATTAAAGCGATTTGCGCAACATCTGGAGAAAATCTTCCACAGAAATTGGTTGTATAGGGCTGCAAGTTATATTTAATGTGAAAAACGATGTAATGATACATCTGACCAGATTCGAAAGTGAGAAATAGGTGAATTGTCCATCTAAGCTCGAGCAGACATGGAGTCTTGGAAGAGTCACGTGCGCGCGGAGTTGTTTCACAGAGACTGTAGGCAGAGAGATCCTTTCTCTGGCCTCTTTGATAAGGGTGAGTTTAATAGCCTACAGATGCTGTCAAATGTACATAAACAAGCTATAAGTATGGCTGTGCTTCAGTAATGACTGGATGCTCTGACAGTGTCCAGGTTGGAGGAGATGCTGGACTTTCATATCAAACTCTGGCAAGGCAGGTAACACAACGCGTGAAATCTATTATTGTACTGATTTCATTTCTTGACTTATTGGCATGAATTACATTATACATATCTGGAGTAAGTACTTGACACACATGTTTTGTGTGCTGTTATATTTGATTCAGTTCAGTTCAAGAAAACAGATACTCCAGATGCCCAAATGAAGGCGGCACACTTTATTTGAGAGTGAATGAGGTGGAATTTCTTAATCAACAGGTGAGAGAAATATCAATAAACATCACTGATAAACTGCCTTATTACTAAAACTCATATATTATTCCCCACTAGATCTAGAGATTGTATGCATAACATTGTAATTTAAGTTTTATTAAGTTTTCTGTTATGCTTAATCTTTCTGATTTTTTTTTATCAAGGACTTTAAATATATATATATATATATATATATATATATATATATACATACATACATACATATACACTGCCGGTCAAAAGTTTGAGATGAGTAAGATTTTTTGATGTTTTTAAAAGAAGTCTCTTATGCTAACCAAGGCTGCATTTATTTGATTAAAATACCACAAAAAACATTAATGTTGTGAAATATTATTACAATTTAAAATAGCTTTTCTATTTGAATATATTTTAAAATATAATTTATTCCTGTGATGCAAAGCTGAATTTTCAGTATAGTATCATTAATCCAGTCTTCAGTGTCACATGATCCTTCAGAAAGTCTAATATGCTGATTTGATACTCAATTATCATCAATGTTGGAAATAGTTGTGCTGCTTAATACAGGTCCTTCTCAAAAAATTAGCATATTGTGATAAAGTTCATTATTTTCCATAATGTAATGATAAAAATTAAACTTTCATATATTTTAGATTCATTGCACACCAACTGAAATATTTCAGGTCTTTTATTGTTTTAATACTGATGATTTTGGCATACAGCTCATGAAAACCCAAAATTCCTGTCTCAAGAAATTAGCATGTCATGAAAAGGGTCTCTAAACGAGCTATTAACCTAATCATCTGAATCAACTAATTAACTCTAAACACCTGCAAAAGATTCCTGAGGCTTTTAAAAACTCCCAGCCTGTTTCATTACTCAAAACCGCAATCATGGGTAAGACTGCCGACCTGACTGCTGTCCAGAAGGCAGTCAATGAATCAATGAGTTGGTGTGCAATGAATCTAAAATATATGAAAGTTTAATTTTTATCATTACATTATGGAAAATAATGAACTTTATCACAATATGCTAATTTTTTGAGAAGGACCTGTATATGTTTAAACCCTGTGATACTTTTTTCAGGATTTATTGATGAATAAAAAGTTAAAAAGAACAGCATTTATTCAAAATATAAATATTTTCTAACAATGTAAATCTTTAATATCATTTTTAATCAATTTAACACATCCTTGCTGAATAAAATTATAATTTATTTTTTTCAAACAAAAGAATATTGACCGCAAACTTCTGAACGGAAATGTATATTGTTAGAAAAGATTTCTATTTTAAATGCTTTTTTTAAAACTTTTTATTCATCAAAGAATCCTGAAAAAAAATCTTAAGCAGCATAACTGTTTCCAACGTTGATAATAAATCAGCATATTGGAATGATTTCTGAAGGATCATGTGACACTGAAGACTGGAGTAATGATGCTGAAAATTCAGCTTTGATCTCAGAAATAAATTATATTTTAAACTATATTCAAATAGAAAACCATTATATTAAATTGTAATAATGTTTCACAATATTACTGTTTTTTCTGCATTTTTTTGATCAAATAAATGCAGGTTTGACTAGCATAAGAGACTTCTTTCCAAAACATTAAAAATAGTATTCTTTCCAAAACATTAAAAATAGTATTGTTTCCAAACTTTTCTGTGTGTTTGTGTGTGTGTGTGTGTGTGTGTGTGTGTGTGTGTGTGTGTGTGTGTGTGTGTGTGTGTGTGTGATACATACATAAGTACATCAGTCCCTCACTACTAACCATGGAATACCCTTCCACATCTGTCTTTTTTCAAGCTCAAGCAGAAAATCGCAGATCTGACCAGCAATATATACCTGAAGGAGGCAGAGTTACAATACTGTCACTCACAGTAGGTCAAACAGCCAGTTACATCTTGAAAAAGATGATAAAGTCATCAAGACAAGCAGTACTAATAGGGTTCCTATCATGTCTTCCTGCTGTAGAGTTGCCCGTTACAGGACCGAAGCGGTTTTGTTGGCCCAGGGGGCTTCCTGCCTGAAGTCAGATCTGGAGGAATATGAGTATCAGCTGGAGTGTCAATCAAAGGAACTGACAGCACTGAAACGGGAGCACAGCACACTGACCGAGGAGATGGCTGCCACAAAACTCCAGGAGGAGGAACTCATAGACCGCTGGTTAGAGGAGAAAAAACAGGAGGCCGAGAGGATTAATAAGCACAATGCAACACAAGAAAGGTGAATGTTATACCGTGATATGTTAGTATTGCTTCTTCAATGCTTTTACTCGTAAGTTACTTGCAATTCATTATATCGTCCACTAGATGGCAACGTTTGGCTGGTCGACTGAAGAAGCGGTATCGGGCCAGGTCTCGCCCTCCACCGTGTGTAACTAACACTAACAACAGCTCTGATATCAAACCGACAGTGCCGAACATTTAGCGTCCTCTTTCTTGAAACAAACGTAACTTTAGTTATCTAGGAATGTGAATTTTATGATGTTTCTGATTATTTTTCCCCCCTACACTCTTTGAGATAATTTACCGTAAGCATTTAAGCACCACAACAACAACAAAAAACATTTCTTACACATTGTTTGTCGTATTTCAGTACAAACATCTAAACATTCTTAAATCAAGATACATTTACTTAAGAAGCAAAATATCTTCAGATGTCAAGTCTTGGATGAAAATAATCTTTGAAAGTGAAAATTTCTGACCCCATTGGCGTTTTTTTCTTTCTTGCTGTAAACATTAACTCATTTCATTTTGATCAAATGTTAAACAAGACTTGAGATATTAAGTATTTTTGCTTCTTTAGTAAATATCTTGATTTAAGAATGTTTATTTGTGCTGGAAAACTGTAAGAAAATCTGTTTTTGTTGCAGTGTGAGAGCAAAAACCTTTAATTTTCTTAGGGAAAGGCTTAATTCAAAAGTTAGCAATAAAGCTTAAAGCTCTTAATATCCCAAATTTAATAACACAGCCATGTTGTATTTTATTTGTTTTATTAAAAAAATTAAATAAAAAAAGATTTAAAAGAAAATGGCAAACAGTGTATCCTGTGATTATGAAAACTGTTAAAACAACAAATTTCCTTTCTCCTGAGGGATGTTAAATCTCTACATCCATTAGCTGTTTCTTTTTTTACCATATGCAGCAGCCCAACAAATTAAAAGCAGCACTTTCATATATTTACAACCTGCAGAAAGACAATATTTGCTCAATCGCATATGATCCTCACAGCAGCACAGAGAGACATGCATGGCCCGTGTCCATCTTTGTGTAATGCACAGGGGTTATTATTGTACACAGATCACAGGAAAATCAAGACGGTCTTTGTAAAGGAATAAATATGGAGCAATATAGCCATCTTTACAGATTAGCTTGCTGTTCATAACATAACAGTTGGCACAATAGAGTATAATTATCACATGCCTATTCAAAAAGTTATGAAATTCCCTGGAATCCCCTCCTTAGCTTCAGACAGGTATATTAATAAGTGATTTACTTCACTTAAAACCCCCAATTAAATGTCCAAATACTGCTTGAATTGTAATGTGATGAGAATAATTATTTCTATGTTACACCCTTAGGGAGACAAGAGAAGCGCAATTTGATGTGAAGCGATTCTGTTCTTGGTGAATGAGATGATAAAAATTCAGCAGTCCTCCTCCTTGTCGATTATTCCTTTTAACCGCAAGCGAGCAAAGTCCTCAAATACGATGTCGTCATCTGGGGTTAAACTGCTGTTAGAAAGAGTCACATGCAAAACAAAGCTTAAAACGAGAGGGAAATCTCATCATTAAGTTTGATAATAATATTGATATAATATTGATATTAAAAATTCTTGCTTACTTTGTGTCAAACACTATCAAGTTGGTGTCAATCGGTGGATCCAACATTGGAGCAGCTGTTAAACAAAAAGAGTATTATTATTAAATGATTAATGAAGGTGTTATTACTTTGACAGTTACACACAACCTAGTTCAGTGCAATCAATGTGATGTTTTGTGTTTGACACAAACCAGAGTTTGACTGGAAAAGGGTGTTGTCTGTAGGTTTTGGATGCATTAAGACAAAAGGGAGTTCCACCGAAACATCCCTGAATGAAAGAGAGATAAAACAAAACCAACACAGACATTATTTGAAAAACTTGAGGCGTGGAAGAGCTCTTAAGAGGGCAAATCTCTCATGAACTGACTGGGCCATATTTCACCACAAAATCAAAACTAATTTGTAATGTGCTTGTTTGTATATATACATACTCGTTTGAAAAGAAAGAAATGCTTTTATTCAGCATGGATGCATTAAATTGATCAAAAGTGACAGTAAAAGGCAATTATGTTACAAAATATTTCTATTTCAAGTAGATGCTGTTCAAGAATCATGAAAAAAATATTCTGAAGGATCATGTGACACTGAAGACTGCAGTAATGATGCTGAAAATTTAACTTTGCATCACAGGAATAAAACTGCATTTTAAAATATATTAAAATAGAAACCACTAATTTTAAATGGTAGTAATATTTCACAATATTACAGCTTTTACTGTATTTTTGAGCAAATAAATGCAGTCTTGATGAGAGAGAAGAACCGTTCGTAAGAACCTTTCAAAACATAAAAAAAAAATTTACTGACCCCAAACATGTGAACAGTAGATTGGTATATATTGTAGAATACGATTTTTTGGATTATAACATTTTTATGACAATTAAGCCACATTCACTTCCATTGAAAATGTCATACTGTAATCCTCAAGGGGAAAGTTGATTATTAAATATTTGCAATTTGGAAATCACAATTTGCCATGCTTAAAATTTCATCCAGTTTTTATCATGTGAAGGGGTTTTATCATATTTATCAAATAATAAAACATATTCGATTCAAATACTACATTTGTAACATTTGTAAAGTACCTTACAGAATTTAATTTGTTTATTTTAGTAAACAAAATAATATTGATTCTACACAGGATCAGTGTAATATAGGTTCATCAGTGGCCCAAAATAGGCGATTGTTACATTACAACATGTAGTTCTTTGGATTTTAAGGTAAAATGTGACCTAGACATTTCTTAGTGAGATTCATCCATTCACGGCGTGTCATGTGTGTGTTAAGATTAGTGCTCTAACTATCGAAATCAGACAGGAAACACTAGGGTCAAGTTGAGCAGAACATTGAACACCATGCAGATCTCCTTTATAATGGCAAACCTAGAGACACTACAGCAAGCCATCAGAATGCACAATGGATGTATTTACCTCTCCAGCAAGCTGCTTAAAAGCCTGACGTGACAGACAGATGGAGGGGAAGGAAACAGACAGAGAGAAACACATAAAACAATGGGAGAGTGACAAAATGATTCAATAACCAGAACGAAGCAGCACAGAGAGGCGAGAGATCGGGGAGGGAATATAAAGCTCGCACGCCATCCTGGAAGAGAGTTTTAACAGCTAAAGCACAGCACGCTAAGTAAATCACCTCCG
Organism: Siphateles boraxobius; assembly: GCF_051911475.1. Classification (NCBI taxonomy): domain Eukaryota; kingdom Metazoa; phylum Chordata; class Actinopteri; order Cypriniformes; family Leuciscidae; genus Siphateles; species Siphateles boraxobius. The sequence continues at coordinate 14,148,808 of NW_027508866.1, forward strand.
CTGAAAATATCAAAACCAAGAAAATGATAGAAGAAAAAAAAAAAGTCTAGATAAACTAGTCAACCTACACTAGTCATACATACACAATGAACCACATGTGAGATAAAAACTGATTGATTATTATCACTTCTAAAACAGCAGCAACACGTAACAGTCTTTGTGTGGAGGACAACAAACCAATCAAAACTGCTCCCCTGTGTGTGACTGTAGAGAGGAAGCAGGTGTGACACATGACTCACCCTCCACGGGAGACCACCAGTTTGACTTTGACCCGATAGGACACCAGGACACCCAGAACTTCCTTATTACTCACATCCTTCACACTGTAGTCAAACACACAAACAGAATCAGTCAGTCGACTCTTTATCCTAAAAAGAATTCAAGTCAACATGAAACCTACTTTCTTGAAATAAAGGACTGATGATTTGTATACAAAAAGACCAGGAATGTGTATTAAGAAAGTGAATAGGGTCATGTGATTTAATGTACACTACTGTTCAAAGGTTCGAGGTCAGAAAGAATTTTTTTTTTATTCTGCAAAGATGCATTAAATTGATCAAGTGACAGTAATATATTTATAATGGTACAAAAAATCTAATTCATATAAATTCCGTTTTTTAGCACTTTCTATTAATCAAATAATCCTGAATAAAAAGGATCACTGTTTTCACAAAAACATTAAGCACATTTTCGACACGGATGAGAAAAAGAAATGTTTCTTGAGCAGCAAATCAGAATATTAGAATGATTTCTGAAGGATCATGTGACACTAAAACTCCGCTTTTCATCAGAGGAAAAAATAACATTTTAAAATAATTTAAAATTGAAAAGAATTATTTTAAATAGTACTACTATTTCACAATATTACTGTTTTTATTGTATTTCTGATCAAATAAATACAGTCTTCTTGTGAGAATAATTATGACATTTTAAAAATCTTTTGAACGGTAGTTTAGAGTAGACTATAACCACAAGATGATTACTTACGTCTCATTTACTTTAGAATTTAGGAAACTTTTCATTTTTTTAACATTTGGTTAACTAGCCTGAGCTTTTCACATATGCCTGTATATGTTAATAACATGTTGTATGTTTGTAATTCTACAACATTACAATTTTATAAAAAAAAATAAACAAGTTTTATATGTTTTTTTCTTAGTAGCCTGCCAATGAGCATATGGGTAAAATTAGCTGGTTAAGTACAGTAAAACTCACATAGTACTGGACGCCAGGTTGGTGTCCTCATGTTTGAGTTTTCCATCCAGCGCCAGCCCTCTCTTCTCTCGATTGTTGTTGAGAGTGGGTGTGAGTGTGTACACTTTACAGAATGTAGAGCTGGATGCCACTTGATCGCTGCAGAACACGGATAGACATTGTTACCCATGTACACATCATTAGAAAGTCAGCAAACAGACATGTTTTTGTCATGTCACTTTTGGGCAGGTTTGTTATCCCAATGACATCTTAATCATAAATCTTGAATAAATGACAACTAAAAGTTCAGAGAATCATTTCAAAACACCAACATCTATATAATCTAAATAAAATATGCTTACTCCGTCTCTATATGAGCCACTGGACATTTGTACTGCGCTGTACTGAAGAGACAGATATCAGCATACTGTCGTACTGTAGAGACACAAATGCAAACAGAACAGTAATAATATGTAAACAGATCATAGATGATGAGACTGATATGAAAATAATGTCAAACTAAAAACAACAATAGATGGGCTGATGGCTCAACTCACCTGATATTTTAACCCTTTTGACAGTCTTGGTTGAATTATTGGTAACATGGACGTTAACACTGATGGGTTCTCCATGGTAATACAGCTGTGTGAGAAGATAAAGGTTAATTACAGGTTCATTATTTCTAACTAGGACTGATCTGTGTTGAACAGTGTTACCTCTTTATCTAATGAAGCCTCTAGGTGTAAAGATCGGTCTGACATGAGGAAACTCCTCGTCGTCTCCACCATCGGCTGTGGGCCGGATTTCTCAGGGGCGTACTGGACTTTACGAATCACTAGTCGCACTGAATTCCTGTTGAGGAAGAAATAATAATATTCAAATAAGATCTAAACTTTCTTTTCTAAAATGATTTACACTGAAAACTATGGAAGCTTGTTTCCGCCACAAGATATAAACTCGCAATTGTGTGAAAAAAAAAGAGTCAGAATTGTGAGATAAAACGTCGCAATTGACCTTTTTTATTTTTTTATTCCATGGCAGAAGAAAAAAAACAGAACTGCGAGATCTAAAATCAAACTTCTGAAGAAAAAAGTCAAAATTGCAAAGAGTAAACTCTTCTGAGAAGTAAACTTACAGTTGTGAGGAAAAAATTAGGATTTCAAGATGTAAACTCGCAGATATGAATTTATACCTTGCAATTATGAGTTATAAACTTTCAGCTGTGATAAAAAGTCACAATGACCTTTTTTATTTTGTTATTACGGGGCAGAAGTGAAAAAAAAAGAATTGCGAGATGTAAACTAAGAATTCCCCAAAAAATTGCAATTCTGAGGGGGGAAAAAAAAGTAATTTATACCCTGCAATTACGAGATATAAACTTGCAATTGTAAAAAAAAAAAAAAACAATAGTCTTAACTGTAAGATAAGAATTCACAATGACCTTTTTTATTTTGTTATTCTGTGGCGGAAACAAAAGAAAGACAAACTAAGAATTTAAAAAAAAACTTCTGAGGAAACAAGTTATAAATTTGCAAGTACGAATTCATACCTTGCGATTGTAAGTTGTAAATTCACAATAATAAGAAAAAAAGTCTGAACTTTAACATAAATGTAATTGTGAGAAAACGTTGAAAACAAATGCTTCCATTAAAAACAAATGATAATGGGTCAAAAAAGGAAGGAAAACTGCAGAGAATCAAACCTTTTGTGATTCTTGTCTTCCATCGATTTGGCACAGAAAGCCCTGATCTCAAAATCCACCCCACAGGCCTGGAGCGAGAAAGACGGAGGTAAACAAAGGAAGAGTTTGCCCAAGCTTTACAAACAGGATGTGTGCAAAATTGGGTGACAAATCTGAAGGTGTTAGATGGAGTTTGTTGTGTTAAAAGGAGCGGTGTATAAGTGATAATACCTTTCCTGTGTCCTCAGGCCCGGGCTGCAGGGTAACTGAACATGGCAAGTTTTGAGGTATCTAGAAAAAAGGAAAAATATATTTCCACTTAAATATACACTCCACACACCCTCTGATCAAATACTTCCTATTTAGGAGAGCTGTACCAATATTAAAATTACCAGCCGATGCAAAGCCATAATTATCTTCATGTTACAGCTGATAACTGATAAATGGCTGATACTTACACTTTACAATAAATGTCTCATTTGTTAACATTAGTTAATGCATTAACTAACATGGACAAACAATGAGTAATATATTTTTAACGCATTCACTAACATTTGATAATGTTAGTTAAAAAAAAAAAGTTCATATTTATTTTAGTTCACAGTGCATTATTAATATTATAACAGATACGATTGATCCGAGTAAATGTTGAAATTAACATTAACTAAAATTGTATGTATCTTTTAACAGTATGTAAAAAAAATAATACTTGCTAAGTATAACACTTAACAGTGTTATTAAATTATTAATTAATCATATATTTATAATATAAATTAATATGTTATTAATAATTAATATATCTCTGAAATCTCTAACAAATATAAACTGCAGTAATAGCCTGTGTTCTTGAAGCCAGGGAGAAACTCACAGTGAAATGGAAAGGATAAGCATTCTGGCCCAGTTTCTTCAAAAGTCTCTCCTGCAGACGGCTGTGGGGCTTGGCTTCCTCTGGAATAGGAGGATAGGCTTGAAAAGTGAAGATGTAAAGGTCTTTCCGGAAGGAGAGCCCTAAAACGTCAAGGTCCTCGCGGCCATACCGGAAAGCACAGGTTAAAGTCACAAACACTGGAAGAAGGATCGAATAAAGTATTAGGAATTATTACAGAAACACCACAAGTGGGACATCATTTGCATTTGATGTGAAGCAACATGAGATAAGTATGGAAAACACTCTATATGATATTAACTTTACAAACTTATCAACTGGAAAACTAAACAGTTGGGATGCACAATATATCAGTATCATATAATTTATTTGTGCACACTAATTTCCCTATACTTACATTTAGATTACCTTTGCCATCATCTAATGCTCACTTAAATCTTTAAAAACACTACTAAATTAATAACACTGTTAATGTAATCTTTAGAAACAAAATCACATTTAATACTGTACTTTATGTTTGAGATGCTAAAAATTAATTTGAAGCACTTATCTATCGATTTTAAATTTTAGGTTTTTATTATTTAGAACAATACAGAATTAAAAACAATATAGAATTTTACTATCTTCGATTTATCGGTTACCGGCCATGGCATGAAAATAATTATTGGCTTATCGGTATCAGTCAGAATTGTAATGTCAGTGTCAATTAAATTTTCATTCATACCAAACAGCAAAGCCAAAGATGCTTTCCGGCTCACCTTTTCTTTCTTTGAGATATTCAGGTTCAATCAGCATCACACCATCTGTAGCAGAAGGACAATATGTTGTATGTCAGTGAACTTAAATACCTTTACTTCTCCATTTAAATACAACTGAACTTTTTATCTCAAGTCACTGACCAACAGGGTCTACATGATCAAGATGATCCACAAAATCTCTTTTCCCCAGGTATACTGTAAGCTGTGAAAACAGACAGGGTTGTAACTACAACTTGTGGAAACCAAAACTGTGATAGTGTGACAGAGAAAGGTTTTACCTTGCAGTTAGGACTGGACTTCTTGAATACCCTGTAGAACAACAGGAATATATGCATGAATAATCACAGACATTATCAGAGTAGATCGTTTTGTACAAATAGGTGGAAAGTAGCCTTTTAAAGTGAAGCAGATGGCAAGAACCAAAAGAGCAAACAAGTGGTGGAGAGCAACAAATGGCATTACTGGGAGAACTTGTTTGCTTGCTCGCAAAGTCCAGTAATACCACGATAATGCTAGACAATACTAATAATACTGTTTATTCATGAAAAAATTAGAAAGAGCAGAATGAGAATTCTGCATAGACCTTACATGAGCAGCTGTTGTTAGCTGCCTGGCTATGCCACATGCATGCTAAATGATGAACTGACTTCTAATGAAGACTTTGGAAATGCTTAAAAGACATTTCTAACAAAATTATGAAGAATATAATATAATATATTAATATAATAAACGTGCATATTAGGTGCTATTTCTCCATCGTGCTCAGTCAGGTTATCCAACCACGTCCATTTACAATCCAGCTAGTATTAGCTTTCCTACTATTCGCTTCATATTTTGAATAATAATGATCACAAAAACATTTTTTTTGATGCCTGAGGCTTTAAAAAATACTCACCGGGTGCCTGCCTTGTCCCCCATTATGAGGGAGGAATTGGCTGTGGGAATTTGTAGAGGAAAACACAGCTATGGCACAGAGTGTAAACAGAAGCTCCTGTAGGTGTTCAATCACTCCCTGGCGGTGGGCGGAGCTACGGGCGGGTCACGTGAGTTGCAGCAGTAGATACACGGCTCAGAATCACAGTAAAGAAATTATTTTCTTTATCTATTTTCTTCACAGTATTATTTTATTTATTTTTTAATATACTTATTGAACTATACATATTAATAATATCTATTTATTTTTATTGATTATATTAAGTACGTTATTTATTAATTATATACTTATGGTACATTTAGTATAGTCACACAATATATTTTTTCCCAAACTAAAATATACAGCAGTGAGAACATGTCATACATTTGATGCATTTTTTATATATATATTTAGAAGCATTGTGTGATGGCATAAAAGGAGTGATATTTTCTCTGAGTCTATGTACCAGACAGTGTAATATCTCCACAATCAATGTTTGGGTGTGCCATTTATGTGGAAGATGGTTGTGTTTTCTTTAGAATTATAGCTTGAAGGTAGAACACTGCAAAGGTTTCACAACACACTGGTTTAAATTGATGAGGGACTTTGACAGATCTGCACACAGATGAGATGTCAGACTAGATTTTTAGGCCTAAAAGAAGAGAGAAACAAACCATCCACTTTTTCACAGTGAAACTATGAAGCCCTTTTCTGCCAAATAAGAAAAACATGCCTTAGTAAATCATAATAAATATAAGATACAAAAGTCAGTTATGAAATACTGAGTCAAGTATGCAATAAGGTCAAAAATATGGCATACTAGGTCATAACTATGACATTAAAAGATGAAAATGACAAGAACAGTCAAAATAATGAGATACTAAGTCATAAGTGAGATTAAAATATAGGAATTGGTATACTGTCATAATTATGAGATACTAAAGTCTTATAGAATACACAAAATGTTGAAATTATGTAGTTATGACAAATTCTGAGAAAGTCATAATTATGAGATGAGAAGAAAATGACAAAATTGCTGATTTACAAAGTCATTGATATGACATCCTAATACCGATTTTTACTCTTATAATTTTGCCTCGTCATGAATTTAATCTCATAATTTAGACTTTGTTAGCTTCTAATCATAATGAATACACTCTTATACCTGCAGTTTAATTAAAAATACGACAACAAAACAAAGTTTTTAGTCATTTATTTGATATTTATAGACCAATGGGCTCATTTTATTTGAATTAAAACAGGAATGGACAGTGTTTCACTTTTTGTTTAGTTATTCTGGACACAATACTGTTGTACCTCCAAAGATGTGTTGGTTCACTCTCTCTCAAATAAAACAAAAATTGAAAAAAACCTGTAAATCTGTTCATATGCATATATTATCACTGATTTGATTTCCCAACAAAATAATAATAATAAACTTCTGTGGATTGGTGAGGCACAAAGCGGTTTCTTCAATGCCTAGCGATGTGCTGTACATATTAAATGTTTGTTCCATGTGGTTAGGTCATATCCGTATGGTGTAAGAGTCAGAATGAGTGACATATCGAACCCAACGTTGTGACAGTCCTGTCTGAGTTGGAGAGAGTCGGAGGAAGCGGATCTGAAGGCCCGTGCAGGTTTGTTTGGGCAGTTCGAATGACATACTGACAGGGCCGACCTCCAATAAAGAGGCAGAGCTTAGACCAGGAACGTCCACCTGTGGGATCAGAATAAACATTATCAGTGACTGATGACAATTTGCGTCAAGCAAATATTCGTATTATAACATCACCTTGAACAGTGCAGACAACTGCGCTCCTCCTGGAAAACGTGGGATCTCCCAAAACAGGGCTTTGCTCTTCGGCTGCAGTTCTGCAGTCTGATCAGGACTACTGAGCTCCTGAGACATACTGTACAGGATGGTGAAGCATAAGAGGTTATACATCGTCCATAAAACGGAATTACACTAATAATCATGGCAATGCATAATCTGACCTTACAGAGCCTTTAGGCACTGGCACGGTGATGGAAACATTAAGGGCCGTACTGTATAAAAAAAGTAAAGAAATTACTTGTGATGTAACTGTGTGCTATTATTTACATATTTTGATGGATTATGTAATTTTCCCCACTCAACTAACGTATGGCTTATTATATGCATTATGCAGCATGTCGACTAACCTTTTAGGTGGAAGATCACAGCGAAGTTTAAGAAAGATCAACACCCTGCAAAGAAAAATCTATTAAAGCAATAATTACAGTTATACCACATTCGAGAGGTTTTTATGCAATATGACAAAGTCACTAATTTATAATAAATAGAGCAATTCAAATCTTAATAATAATAATTAAATCTCTATATATTACATTTATATTAATTTTAATTTTAATTAATTTCATTTAAAATTAAATTCAAATTAATTCACAATTGCAAATACATTAGGTATGAAAAGGACAAAATGAAATATACATCAGTTTACAGACCTGTTGACATAATCCTTCTCTACAGAGGGGAATAACTGAAATGGTGGTGCACACGGCAGCTCATCACACAGCTGATACTGCATCACTGTTTGCTGAAGAGGAAAAAACATCAACTATCCATGCAGGAATTACACTAAAGTGCAATCCTGTGTGTGTAGCGACAATTTACCTCTCCTTGGCTGGGACAAACTTTCAATATTCTGAAAGTATCAAATTCATCCAGTTTAACAGCCTGGTGGAATCTGCATTCATCTACACGCACAGCTGAACTATAGCCTGAAGAATAGAAGGAAACAGATTTAATCACGTTTAAAAGTGTAGTAAGCGATTTCTGAGAAACCCGGTTGATATTCGAAATCAACCCAAACAAACCTCCCTTAATTGCTCTACCCCCAAAATGCACAAACATGCAATGCAAAGTGGATGTCTCTTTATCATAGCTGAGATGATGCAAAATAATGCTTTGTGAAAAAATAAAGCAAAGATGAATAACGAATGACAAGGAAGAACCGAAAATGAATATACTGTACAAGACTATAAAAGCAAGAGTTTGTTGCTAGACAAACAATGACACTAAAAACTGTCCTGTTACTATAGCTAGCATTACAACAACAGCATATCTTGGTTCTGAGAATCATAGCAAAACCAATGTTACTCACGTATGGAGCAGAAACAACGCAATCTCTGTGTCCGTTTTCCAGCTTCCCACTTCGGTCTCTCCAGCACTGGAAAGCTTTTCTAATATTAACATGGGTCCTAAAGCTGTTGCCTGATCATAACCCTTGTTTTTCCAGTGATATTCCTCTGACTTTTCTCATTTGTAATGTCTCTCAGCCATCTCTCTGTCTACAGTCACTGTCTCTCCTCACCCGTCATGAGTTGACACGCCCCCTACTGCTGATCCGCTACAACTATGTTGTGGTGTTTGGTCCAACCCACTTTTCAACAGCGTTTCTCAAAAATCACTTACAGCACCATTAATGAAAGATATGTGTGGTGTGTGTATTGATCAGTGTTGCATACTCAACCTTTTAGCTGGGACTTTCCAATATTAAGCTCTTCATTCAGTCCAATCCGCATCTCTACAGGATGAAGAAAAGAAACATACTATGACTGAAGGGAAAATCATTTCACAATCTGCATTATCATGGGCCGCAAGATGTAGACAACTCACCTGAACAGGTTGGAAGAAAGCATTTGATTCTTATCTCTCCCTGAATATCTGCTTTCATTAAAACTCCCTTAAAAGAAGCATAAAATGTAAAAGATAAGCGATTTAAGTGAAGAAAGCAATTAGCAGTTTTATTTTAAAACACAATTCAAGTTGTACTCACATTGGAGCCAATAACCACAGACAACCTCTCTATCACATCCACAAAGATCTCATTCTTTCCACCCTGCAGCCAGAGAGAGATATAAACATACTAATTTCCCAAGATCATCACATGTAAAACTGAGGAATCAAGAAAAACTCACCTGCTCTCCTCGACTGGACATTATAGGACGACTGGCTGCAACACTGGGGGCCACTTTACTCTGTTGTGTCTCAGCCCCAAACTACAAAATATAAAAAATTAAAATGTTTTACTTATTAAGATTTAAAAAGGGTTATGTGGTTAATTTTGGTGAATAACCAATGCCTTGTCCCACTAGGTATGATAATTTCTAGGTCCCACTATGGGTACTCGGCACACTTCCAAAGTTGCTTAAAATGTATTCAAATAAGACAAATCAAGATTTAAAATGATAAAACAGCTAAAAATCAATATTTAGTCTGAAATCATATTTCTTCTAAAAGAAAAGTCATAAAGTCAAAAAGGAAAAATAACTTATTTTTTTGTCCTGAACATTTTATATGTGTGTGTGTGTGTGTGTGTGTGTGTGTGTGTGTGTGTGTGTGTGTGTGTGTGTGTGTGTGTGTGTGTGTGTGTGTGTGTGTGTGTGTGTGTGTGTGTGTGTGTGTGTGTGTGTGTGTGTGTGTGTGTGTGTGTGCGCGTGTGTGTGCGTGTGTGCGTGTGTTATTTTGGCATCATTTAGATACTATTATAGTTTTTATTAATATTTTGAATTAGCTTTTTATTTTCATATTTTCTAGTTTCATTTTAATTTTAGTTAAACTTTTAGTAATTTTGTTGCATGACATTATAATTAGTATTTTTTAAAATTTTATATTTCTATTTTTTTTTTTCATTATTATTTTAGTTTAGGTTATTTAAGTGCTCCAAGTAAAACTAAATGTAAATGAGAAATGTTTCTTTGACAACTAGCTGAAATAATATTTTATTTTAGCTAGTTCAGCTAGTTTAAGTTTTTGTATATCTTATTTTACTTTAATCAACGAAAATGTTTTTACATTTTGTCAAGCTCTAAAATATTTTATTGGGTAGAAATGGCTATTTGTACAAAACTATTAAAAAGAAAACCTGTAATCAAGTCATGTAAATTAATTGGTAATCAAAAGTGTAAATCGTAAAGAATATTGTTATTTGAACTATGGATTTTAATGATTTTATTTAATATATTGCCACTCCTAGTTCCTAAATAAGAGTAAGGTTGAGAACCACTGCTTTAAAGTAAGATACACTATTATAATGGAGACCAGTCTTTTTTTGTAAAAAAAAAAAAAAAACACAAACAAAAAAACACTAATATATTTAGAAATAAACCATGTGAGAGAAAAAAAACTTGCCATAACATAACAAGATGCCATAAAAGACCACAACAACACAACAATAACTTACCAGACCAACATTACTGAGGTCAAAGAGACTGAAGGGTTTGGATGACACAGCTTCTGTCTGGATGAAGTTTTTCAGTATGTCAGTTGAGGTTGTCTGTATGTAGCCAAAGTCCTAATGATCAGAGACATAGAAGAAGGATATATAGTGTTGCTGTGCTTTTAAGAAATATTTGTTTAATGTAAAAACAAAAATGAAAGGATGAGAACATTTACCACCATCTCATCCAGCAGCTCATAAATTAGAGCAAAATTCATCCGCACTGATTTCTCTGACAAACTGCCACAGTAGTCCTTTGTAAGAGCAGCTAATCTGAGAGATATAAAACAGTTGTTTATCATCATGCCATCTACACAGGTAACAAATAGCTGTAATAATTAAAATAATATGGCATAACTCATAAAATAAAGATGTGTTAACCTGTTGAGGAACTCAATTATGGTGAAGGGGGATGGGTTTGTCTTGGTGGACGCCACCCAGTAAAGCCCACCCTGCCTTACATGGATGAAATGAAGATCTTTGTGTGTCTGCAACAAGATAAACAATTGTAAGCACATAGTCAAAATAATGCACTGCAAAATCATTCTATTTTTAAAACAACTAGTCAGACATCAGATGCCCAAACATTACCATGACAACCGGAGGCTGATCCCCACTAAGAGCTGTGACCATCTCATAGAATACATTGATGGAGTCTTTACTGGCCTCTCCTCGAACTAACACACAGAATTAAGAAAAACTAATATGTAGAAATTATTAAAGATTTTGGCACATGACTCCTAAAAGCACTGCAGGCACTACAACCAGAGATATACACACTACCAATCACTACCAACCAGAGAGATACACACTAATTACCATTCAAATAATTCTATTATGTTAATGTTTTTGAAAGAAGTCTCAGTTTCTCTTCATGTGACACTGAAAACGGGGAGTAATGATGATGAAAATTCAGCTTTTCCATCACAGGAATAAATTACATTTTAAATATATTTAAATAGTTATATTTTAAATTGTAATAATATTTCACAATATTAGTGTTTTACTGTATTTTAAACCAACTGAAATGCAGCCTTGGTGAACACTTTTTTCGAACACATTTAAAAAATCTTTATTATTCCAAACGTTTTACCTGTAGTGTAACGTTAAACACAATACATCTAACAAATTAATAAGACAGTTGTAAGGATACAGTCTTTATATATGAGATGATCTCCCTTTGATGACAAGATGAAAATTTGACTTATCATTTTCTTCAGCACACACGATTCTTTTTCATATTATTAAAAATCAGTCTGCTCTCTCTTCCGTCGTCATTAGTATTCTGAAATAGGACAAAATTAAGTCGTTTAACTGCTCAAATGTTTCATCACTGCTAGCTTCATAACTGTAAACAGCCGGTTTGTTCTTCCTCGTTAACTCGCTTGTACTGATAGGAACGTCTATTGCCATCTACTGAGTTGGAGCATGAACTGCTCCTCGACAACGACGCCAAAGCTACTCTCAAAATTAACAGCAAATGGGTGTAAAGTATGATTTTAAGTTATTTTATTTTTTATAAATGTATTTTGATGTAGATGAAAGGTTCTGAAGTCTATAGGTGGCACACAAAGCGTAATAGGTGAATGAGTTGTCAGTCAGGTAAAATCACAAAACACTGCAATATGCCTTACTTGCTCGCTCAATGTTTACATTTGTCTTCAGGTAAAATGTTCAGAACTTAAAACTGAATCTTGCTTTTGACAAATACAAACAGGGGATAGTTGAATGACTGCACTGAAGGGTGAATGTAAAAAATGGGTGATTAATAGGGTTTACTTGACGGGATCATTTTTCATTATTTCTCATGAGGATGAGAGTGAACAGAGGCTGAATGCACAGGACCTTTGTGCAATAACAGCTTGATGCTGAGTCCTGCTGTTATTTTATCATTATCATCGTCAGCTACCCTCTGTTTTCCTGCATATCTCAGATTCCAGCTCTGTTCGATCACACCTGTTTGGCAAACTGCTCTCTAGTTTTCTCCGCCTTAAAGTGTTCTGATCCTTCTTCTCTCCTGCCGCCACATGTGCAACATAATACATAATGGGGAAAAAACTGAAATGCAAAAACATAGTTGTGACTTATAGCCCCTTTCCTTAATTAACATATTAAACCTTTACCTAATTTTGAAATCATCAGTGTAAAAGTTCAGAAGATTTGGTATTTTCAAGAGGAATTTGGTTCAAGATATATTTTTTGTTCTTGAGTCCAAAATTAGAGCTCCAGCTGTTTCTGTTGCAGTAAAGGTTTAATTTTGTGCGGCGTCTCTAAAGACAGGGGTGCTTATGTTATCATCACCTGAACACACACATCTAAATTATTTTTCAAACCAGACAGCGGAGATGTTGAAACTATGTAGTGCTGAAGCAATGACTTCTCGACCCTGTACCAAAAACACTCCAGAGGGAATAGATTTACAGCATGTCATATACATAAATAGATCCCTTAATGGTGTGATTTATGCCATAAGATCAATCAAACAAATTGCAGATGTACCTGTTCTAACAAGTTTCTGTAAAACATTACTGGCAAAACCTAGGTATGTAACTGAGACTGTAAATAAAAAGGGGGAACACACACAATATACATTTTACAAGTTTTTGACCTTTAGTTTCAGTTGAGCTTTTATTATTTTGTTTGGTCCATAAAGTAGGTGACAAGTTTTAAATGATTTTAAAGTGTGTGTAAAAATAAACTGGGTGGTAAAACAGAAGGGTGGAGCTTCTTGATTTCCACAGCCAATAAAATGTAAGGATGCAATTGCTGGTATTGAGTCCAGTATTTAAAGGCTTTGCCATTTGAAATTCTCATATCTGGACAGAGACCAAAGATGAGGCAGAAGGTGAGTGATTTTGTGTGTCTTTCAGTTTTCAAAGTTAGGAAGTTAGTCAGTTACATGCAAAACCAAATGCTTAGATGTATAAACCTTAATTTACATGCCATTTTGTTATAGCAATTAGAATGTATTCAAGTTAATCTAGCATAAACACCTATGTAGTTCATGTTTTTTATATTAACATCGACTAGTGAATTTCAACAGATCAGACTAATCAGTTGAGGAAATGTTGTAGGAGATCTATTTTAATGTTTGTATGGTAAAATAAGGATTGTTAATCATTCAAAAAACTGTTTTCAGGTGACATATCTGCTGTGCCTTTTTGGGGCTCTGCACTGCTTGTTAATTCTGCCAGGTATGATTATTTATATCCAAACCCTCAAGAAATGAATATTCAGCTAAATATATATATATATATATATATTATATATTGTTTAAAATATTTTCGCAGTGTCGCAGGCCACATCTCTAGCAAAAGTCTCCAGGGACATAGGTAAGATTGAAATATCTCAAATTACATTTAGTGCCTTCACTTTTGCCAGTGCAACACCATTCGCGTATGAAAATTGTCTTCTAGACTAATCTATCATAATAGCTATTTTAATTATGCATTTTTACTAATTTCTCTTGCAGCATCTAATCCAGCCGTCAGCATTGACTCTGAACAAGCCCATGCTTTTCTGGCACATGCACGTCCGAGGAGAGCCAATGACCCCAACTGGCATCGCAAAAATCCAGACTTTCAGTCCTACTATCGTTACTACAGCAGTATTGGCCACACTGAAGGGGTAAGAAGAACATTTTTTATTATAACTTATTATCTATTTTAAAAAATCCACTTGTAGTCTTAGCAGTAAATAGCTGTTCTTGATCAAATGAATGATGCCTATTAAATAAATTGGTCTAAATCTAATCAAATAAATCCAATGTTATTCATTTAGTAAAATATTAATAATTATTCCTCAAATTATGATTCTGATAACTGATAAACATATTGTTTTGAGTTATTCTTTAAGTTATATCTGTACTTCAAGGGATAGTGACTTCACCCAAAAATTAAAATTATGTCATCATTTCCTCACCCTTGTATCGTTCCAAACCCCATAAGACATTGGTTACTCTTGGAAACGAAAACTGAAGATATTTTTAATGAAATCTGAAAAGTTTCTGTCCCTCTCTTGAAAGTCCAGGTAACCAAAACTTAGACGATACAATAGGTTATAAAGGCGTCACAAAATAAACCATAAAATTGAGCAGTTTAATCTAAGTTTTGGATCTTCTAAGTTTTCAAAGATTAACCAAACACTCATGGACTTGGAATGACTTGAATGTGATTTAAATAATGACAGAATTTTCATTTTTGGGTGAACTTTCCCTTTAAGCTTTTGCCTCACCCAGCAATATACACTATAAGTAAAAACAGAAGTATCTACTGAAATGCACAAAATAGCTTTATTTCTCTGGTTAAACCTTCTATTTTTCTCTTCTAGCTCTATGAGATAGACAAACTTCGAATGCTTTACCAGCAGATGCGACATCTGGAGCTCACTTATGGCCCTGATGCACCCAAATACCAGAATACCCTTGGTCTTCAACTTAAGCCAACGCCTCCACCCACGACCCAGCCTCCACCCCCTACCTTACCACCGGTCTCCAAGATGGATGTCATTTACCTGTGTAATTCAAAAGACCCTCAATGCAAGCCACATATTGTGTACCTTCCCGCTGGTGGGGTACCTGTACTTTGCGATCCACGTTACCACCCAAACTGTAAGCTTAACCCAGTCCAGAGGCCCCTGTCTCCACTTGTAACTGCCCCAGAGCCAGTGACGTCTGCCCCTCCTCCTTCTACACAAAAATCCACTCCACCTCCTCCTCCAATAATTATCAAAGGAATGGAGTATGACTGTGATCCCTACTGGGACCCTGACTGCCTCATCGACAGTCCTCCCAGGCCAGTAAAGATGATCGAACCGCAACCAGTGCTCCCGCCTGAGAAGTTAAAACTTGAAACAGAGAACAAAGAAATTTCCACCAGTGTACTTCCAGTTCCAACATATGACCCATATGACTTCAATCAAGATCTATATGATCCATTCCGCCATGCAGCTCCAGCACCTTGATTTTCAAAATTGCATGTAATAATTTACCCTTACATTCATGTTTTTTTAATCACATTGATGTATACTTTCTGTGATAAAGTAGCCTAAACCATGTCCTTGTTTTTAATATGTAAGCCAGCTTATGTTAGATTTAAATAAAACAAATGTGGAGGCCAGAATAAAGAATATGGACACAGTTATTGCTCACCTTCTTTTTCTTTTCTTTTTTTTTTACATACAAGGAATATGGATTTGTTTACTTAATTTTTTTATTATTATTATTTATACGTTTTGTCTATTTGTTTCATATTTAGGCTATTTAAGCCTAAATGAAAAGTATATGTGGACACTGACACCATCAGGTCATGTATGGAGAGGAAACGCTTATAGAAAAACAGATTCTTTCGTATTTCAATAACCGAGAAATGGAAATTCAATATTGTATCAATTTGTAAACCATTTTTTAGATGGCCGCATAGGGTAGCGTGGCCGAGCGGTCTAAGGCGCTGGATTTAGGCTCCAGTCTCTCTGGAGGCGTGGGTTCGAATCCCACCGCTGCCAAATATCTTTTCAAAAGTTAGGAGGTTATCCTGACTCTTTTAAAACAAGGCATGATACGGAGCACAGATCTCAAACAGTGCCGTAACTTAGGCACATTTTGTTTATGTCTTCTCCTCAGACATTCTTTTGATTGGTCATCTTTTCACAAAATCCTTACGTCCTCAACAAACGCATTACTGGTGTCTTTCTGTCTAGTTCCGTATTGAGCAACTCACACAAGAAATAGAGTTTGCGAAATTCAAAAGGCACCGCTGGGATTCGAACCCAGGATCTCCTGTTTACTAGACAGGCGCTTTAACCAACTAAGCCACGGCGCCTGTAAGCACTTCCGTTTAAGGTCGTTTTTTGAAAACACATAATGATCACCTATTTATGATTTATATTTTGGGTTTTATCAGTGACAAAAGCAGCTAGGTTGCCAGAGGAGCTAGAGCATTTCCTTGGTAGAACAAAGTGGATTTCCCACAAACCTTTGTACCTTTCATAAAAGTACGATAAAACTTGGTAACTCATAGCTGGCAAATTTTCTCACTATTGCATTTCCCGGTTACCTGATACTGCTTACACGTAGCATAACAACTAACTGAAAATAATTCGACGAGGATGGGATTCGAACCCACGCGTGCAGAGCACAATGGATTAGCAGTCCATCGCCTTAACCACTCGGCCACCTCGTCTTACCTGCTGCGCTACGCTCACTTAAAAAAAATAGAATATACATTCCTGCTCAAACGCAGTAGTACTAATTATTAATAATAATACAGAATTACGTATGTCAATATTACGGCAGAGTCATATATCGCTATACAATGGAGATTCGTTTAAAAGACTTTGATAACCGGATGGATCGTGGATGATTCCAATTCTGAAATTTACCAATAAAAATATAATGGATCAGAAAGGATTCGTAAAGGGGTTGCAGCCCTAAACAAATACGGAAAATAATCACGTATTCATAGAATCCAATCATCATGTACTGAAACCTTATTACTAAGGTAACAGGTAAGGATGTACCTCACTGACGTGCTAACGTTGACATCTCGAGATGGTTTTGTAAACCAAGCATGTGTTTTAAATCATGGTTGTGATTCTAACTCAGTTAAATGATTCAAAATACAAAACAAGTATTTCACAGTACATTTAATGAATAGTAATAGTAGCAGATCATTGTTTTTTGTGATTTTTAAAAGGTAAACTATAGATGTTAAATTAAATTTATTTCCGCTCTCGTTAACAAGCTTGTGTTTTCCTGCGATCCCATTGGTCGATTTTAAAATCGATGGTCCTTTCGCTATTTATTCACAAATAGATTCGTGTAATCATTAAATGAATACATACACATATACTATTTCACATTCGCATCAAAGTATTTGATAAAACACGTAAAATGTGCGTTTATTTCATCAAAAATAACAGTTAACATGAGTCTAGAGGGGGGGCTGACGGGCTGTGGGTGTTCACCATAGACTGGTGTTCACACACAGGCGGAAGCTGAGTGAGTCACTCTCCAGAATTTAAATGTTAATACAAAGTTCCAAGCAGACGCTCTGATTAAGGACATACTTTTTGAAATGAGAGTAGAGGGACCGTTCTATTACATTATATGTTGTGAAAATATTTTTTAGGGCTTAAAACAATGGTAGATTTGCATTTATGTTATCGTTACAGCCATTTGTATTATAATAACGTTTTTCTTGTAGGCAAGTATTATATATGCATATAGCGTCATCTAGTGGTCAAATAACAATAGTATCTATCGTGTGTTTGGTTTAAAACGTGTCCACGTATTATTTTACAGTAAATGAATGATATATTATGTCCTTATTCTAATATAAACTGTTGATAGGGTGACCAGATGAGATTGAGATTCCAAACCTGAACCAAACATATTTTTATTCAAAGATAAACAGTCTGTCTGCCACAAAAAATCGGCGTGTTGGGGTTTCGATACACCAACCATGTCAACGAAACGAATGAATGAAAATTAGCTTATCAATGCATATCTAAATTCGCGATACAGTATCTTTGTAGAACTTCAAAAAAAGAAACAAAAAAGACGCTGCAGCCAATGAGCAGCCGGCGGAGGTTCAACCTCCACGGACAGTTTTTAATGTTTTATCAGACAATCAAGACTTTGCTTTAGTGTATTTTCCGGTGCAATTAGGGCCGGAATCGGAACAACAGCTTACCTGTGAGAGCGATGTTGTCGCGATCATATGTGACTGCTATAATAAACAACGACTATGATAATAATATGTGACTGCTTATAATAAACAACGACTATGTAATTTGTAAAACAGTTTTAAAGTTTTTAGAGCTGTACACAAAAAAACACATTCAACGGTAGCGTGGCCGAGCGGTCTAAGGCGCTGGATTAAGGCTCCAGTCTCTTCGGGGGCGTGGGTTCGAATCCCACCGCTGCCAAACACTTTTCATATTTTCTTTTGTAGTATTACATTTTCAAGACATATATATGTCATACAGTAGATAACATCGTAAGGCACAATAAGTAAACCCGAAATATTGTGAAACATTCACTAATTCTAGAGCTAAAATGAAATTGCATTGGTGACCCATGTGCTATTGGGATACGTTATAGCCTACCGCTTCCAAGGTTTTAAAGTGATATCTAAATCTTTCAATTTTCCCCAAAAGGTAACCAACCAGTGACCACACGCGACCCGGAGCCCATTCACCCCTTCATAGACCGCCATTTTGTTTGTTTCAGCAATCCTTATAAATAAATTAAACACAGGGCATGTTGTGCAAATACAGTCCATGGACCCCCTCCCATGTCCTCTTACATATCCGTCTTAATGCGTTCCACACGTATAGCATAAATATGACCGGTCCCATCTAGTCATACTGTCATCATGCAATGCATCCTCCATCTCCTGTCTCTCATGGTCAGTGCTTCCAACCTGCAGTTTCCCGGATGACGAGTGACGTCAACGAGCCATCTTTGTTCCCCTAATCCGAGCATCTATTTTTTATGTGTACATAGTGACAGAAGCGAGTAGCGGTAGAGCGCCCTTATTATAAAAGGAATACTAGCGAGGCGCGGTACACCTGTGGAAATAAATAAATACAAACCTTAACAAATATACAAGGAATACCTCTTTACTGGAATAATCTGGAGAGTGCATTATTTATCCGGGAGACGGGGAGAAACGCCTGAAGCAGCGCGTTCATCCACACTTCTTGTAGACGCACATAAAACCGGGTTAAAATGTGAGTACAAATTCACTACAATTATTTTATTTTTTAAATGATCTAATTAAGTTTTAGAACCTCATTCTTTTCTCAGTTATTACTATATTGCCATGGCTAATAAAACATAAACGTAAATACATTTATGCACAAATAAGCATACTTCATTAGGCTATTGTAAGTTTATATTTGATTGTATATACGTATTCTTCTACATCTATTAAGTATTTCAGGAGACCACTGAATTCTAACGAGCGCGCTTGCTATATAATATAGTCTATAGCCTAGGCTACCAATGGCCAATGTTTTTTTTTCATTTCAGTTGCTACTACTGGCATACTAAATGTGTCTCTATTTATTAAATTGTTACCTTGGAAATCTTTCGCTTTATTCTGGTGTTTGGACTGGAGTGAGCGACAGCGATAGAATCACGCCTAGACACCGGATTGGACTGGTTTGGCTGGAATTGGTCGCAAGCTTTTATAAAGAAAATAATTTATGAAATAACATAATGTGGCTATTGCAATTTATATAGGCTATCTGTCCACCCTAATCTCTGTTCAGATGATAATTTCGATGTAAAAAGAAGAAAAAAAAGGAATTTGTCTCAATTAGCCCAAGGCCCACTGTGTTTCATTCATGGCCTATCTTTTCACAAATGACATTTAGATGAAGATGATGAAAAATATAGGCTACCTCACACGGTAAAAAACAAACAAAAAAACCTTCCCTTACGTAGGCTGTAAACTAGAGGCGTGATATTCCACGCGAGTCGTGGGGGTTGGAAACGGACGGTTATATGCTCGTGTTCAGTTAAAGGGGGCGATACAATTTGTTATATTTTTGATTTATATTAATCTTTAATCCACTCAGCACGTTTCTATGGAGCCATGCCTTTATGTTCATTGATATTTGGTTGGACTTGCACAAAGGGCGCAGGTGTTCCTCTGCAGGAAAGATGGCCGTGTAGGCTACTAGTATTTTCTAGACAAGCTCGTTTAACTGGTTTAAATAATCGAGGCTGTAAATGGCGCATATCTTCGTAATGTATTGCCAGTCCCTGCATTGGATACTTTTATTAAGGCATCACTGGGTCTGGAATGTGATATTTTGATATAACATTTTGGATTAATAGCCTACTGTTGTATTACATCTGCCTACACAATATAAAAATAGATACATGTCATTTGGTAGCAAGGGTAAACATCTGGTCCTTTTATTTGAAAAAATGTTTATGGTGACGCAACGATGACAGATATACTACAGGTAGACACTTAATGAAGGCCTTGTGTGGGGGTGGGGATGTTCCCCATCATTCATATGACCCTGCCTTTACCATTCAAGTTCAAGGAAGAGCACAGAAACAATTGATTAACCTTATATTCATGTAAAACTATAGTAAATCTACAAAGCTTTCTGGTTATGCAAGGCAAATTTTTCTAATGGCACAGTACAATGTTTGGTGTGTAATTTCATTAAACTCACACATGACACATAACATCAGACAAGGCATGACGCATAACACATTTGATTTTTCTTGAGAAATTTACATCAGAGGCATCATATAATGAAACTAGGATTTTGTGTACACCTAAATCTGACTACTGCTAATTTAGCATTGAATCATGGCTGAATCACAGATTATTTGTTCTTAAAGCCTATATGATGTATCTGAATAAAAAAAAGGAAAAAAAAGAAAAAAAGCAGTAATACATTTGTTTCTGATTTGTTTGATTAAAGTCGACTTACAAAGAATCATGATTTTTTTTGATGGATTTTAGACATGAAAATATAAATCTGAGTTGCCAGAATGTTACATTAATGTTCTAGCCATAAGAATCATTCAACTGATACTGAAATTAAATATTTTCCTATCAGTGAAGGTCAGAGGAGCCGAGACTTTATGTCTAAATATAGGCTGTTGTAAATTAGAAGGAGTAGAAGTAAATGAGAATGAGAAGAATGGCTGGTAAAGATCCCAGTAAGAAAAAGTATTTACTTCCCTGAAAGGAAAGTAAACAGGGATTAGATCTAGGGATCTTCCAGAGGTGACCTTTATACAGAGTTTTGTCTTCCTCTGGTGGATGATAGTGGCACTAGCAAGGAGAGTTTTTTAGAAATATCCTCTCACTTACACTTCTTATTTCTGTTAGTGAAAGGCAGAACATTTTAATGTAATTAAAACAATTATTAAAATACATTTAATTTAGTTTTACTCTAGTCTTTACAAAAATGGCAGATGAGAGAGTGAATGAGGGTGCAATAACAATATGTAATCTTGCTTGCATGACGATTAAGACATAACTTCCTGTACAAATAGGTCTTTATTGTAACTGATTTAGTAATTAATTTAAATTGCAATTTGAAAACAAATTTCAAATGGCTACTCTATTCTCAAAAAAAGAATGCAAGCAACAAAAACTCAAAAAATATTTTCTTTGTAATTTGTCAATACATGCAAATGTGTTCCTTGCCCTCTTCGTCTCATATATAAGTTCTATAAATCACTGTACTAATAAATACAAACATGTATTATTGTAATAATGTAGTATAGAGGAGTGACTGTACTATATGTTGATTTGCAGGTCTGCTCCAGCCCCTGCCGGTGCTCCAGAAGGAGCTAACGCTCCTCCTAACCTCACCAGCAACCGTCGCTTACAGCAGACACAGGCTCAGGTGGATGAGGTGAGTTGACCCCATCTCTTTATCTTCAGTCAACGATAAGTGCATTTTCAGAACCAGACCGGCGTTTCCTCCGAGGAAGCAAGGGAGGCAGTCTCGATGAGAAAAGAATCGATATTACAAAAATAAAACAACACAAAAATTACAAAATGTGACATTAAAAAGTGTTTTTATAAAGTAACACTGTCCAACATCTCTTTTTTATGTAATGTTTATTTAACCAGGAAAATGAAGTGTGTGTGTGTGTATATATATATATATATATATATATATATATATATATATATATATATTAACCAGATGTCAATTTGTCCGTGTTACACGTTACACTTCATTTTCTTGATATATGTAAATATTAAATTCCATATATATAAATGTGAGGACTTTGAAAAGTTTTTAAAACACCACTGCAAATATGGATGGAACATTTTACTAAGAGTCCCCTTCATCGTTTTTCAGGTGGTGGACATTATGCGTGTGAACGTGGACAAGGTTCTGGAGAGGGACCAGAAGCTGTCAGAACTGGATGATCGGGCTGATGCCCTGCAGGCTGGAGCCTCACAGTTCGAGACCAGCGCCGCTAAGCTCAAGAATAAATACTGGTGGAAGAATGCCAAGGTAAACATCACACAAAGTGGCTTGAGGAAGACTGAAAAAGGCAATGTATTTCATTACAACACATCTAAATCAAGCAAACAGCTAACAGTAAACCTTAAATTAGTGTACTGTTTTGAAATGAGAGTTCTTTATATTATATATTTTAAAATGATATTCAAATGAAAACAGTACCTGCTGCCAATAACACATTATTGGATCACATGTATGAATGTTAGATCTTAATAATCTACCTTTTACGGCTTTTAACTCATTCTCCCTATTTTTAACTCTTTTCTTTAGATGATGATTATCCTGGGGGTGATATGTGTGATTGTCCTCATTATAATCATTGGTAAGCAATGAAAATCTTCTCATTCATTTTTAAAGGAATGTTCTGGGTTAAATACAACACAGAAAATAATTTTGACTTGTACGATTTGTACACAATTTTTTTTTAAACTTTCAGTTTTTAGTACATCATTATCGTGTAAACGCACCTGAAGCCTTGTCTGTGAAACCGGGCCACAGTGACTCATGTTATATAATTATAGGCCTATTTCTTATTGTGATTTTCAAGTGTTGACAATAAATTATTTCCTTCTCTTCACAGTGTACTTCAGCACCTAAAAGCGCAATGTTCCTACCCCACTCTGAGCTCATGAACGGCCAATTCCAGGCCACAGAGAAAACCCTCCCAAAAAAGATGAGAAAAAAAAACGACTTCTCACAACAATCAAATTATTTGCCCGCAAAGAGCCTAAATCAGCCCCTTGCCGAGCCCTCTTGCCCCCTGCCTCCACTGCCTCACAGCTGGGCCCCTGTCACTCCTCGTTTGTCCTGTCAGTGAGTGTGTGGCCATGTATCCTCTGTAAATACCTCCGGCTTTTCTGAAATACTGTTCATACTCAAAACTCCTGATAACTTGTGGCAACGACAACCGATAAAAAAGAAATCACAACCCTTAAAAATACGATAAGATTATACAGTATATATTCCAAATGTTCTTTGTAGAGTTTTATTCTGATATAATGGTTTTTTGTAGTTTGTGTGTGAGTGTGCATTTGTATATTTTTTTAAGTTTTGTAAGACTTATTTTGCTTCAGGTTTAAACTACTGCCTCTTAATCTGGATGTTTGTATCTTGCACGCTCTATTTCACTATTTCTTGCTAACTGAGTATTGGTGTATTTTTGCACAAGCTATGGACTCTCTTAACCGAGGTACTAAATGAATATCCCCAAATTTTTCCTAAGTCACATCCACTCTATCTCAGACCTACACATTGCCCCCTCAACCCCTTTCTGTCTTTCTTTCTTTCTTTCTTTCTTTCTTTCTTTCTTTCTTTCTTTCTTTCTTTCTTTCTTTCTTACCAACAGTACCTACTCTATTAGTGAACTGCCACAACAGACTGGACCAATGACTGTAGATGTTTATCTTAATTTGATGTCTTTAGTGTCTTATCTCTTAAACATTCCTTAATAGCAGTGTAGAATTATGCTGTCTATCAAACAGAGTAAGTGTATTTATCTTCAAGAATTCCAAAACAGGTCTTAAACAACCTCAAGTATTTGTAACAGTCAAACTATGTTTTGACATGAATGGTTGTAATTAATCGCACAAAAAAAAAAATTTCACATGGTTCAATTGCGCTGTAAGTGACGTGAAACAAAACGAAATCAGGACCTGATTCATTCTGCTGGTAAAGATTTTCAAGGCCAGAGAGTCTCCAAACAAAGTGTGGGGATGGGACTGACCGAAAAGGGGAAATAGTGTCATGCACAAAAAGCTAGTTTTCGATGTCGCTTTTTAACTGGTTAGACTGCAGGTCCGACTGTGAGAGAACCATGCGCTGTGTTACTTCCTCGCGGCAGAACTACTGCCAAACCGATGCACGAGTTCATCCTTCTGAAAGCACACAGGTTGATCTCACTACTTCAACGTGAGCTAGTTTCAACAGCTGTGGGTCTCTCTCTTATATGAAGATACTGCCTTTTTATTTAGTCTTTCTTTGAATTTTAGTAATAGATTTGTAAATTATATTTTTGTGTGTGAATCAGGCAGGAAAGGGACCACATCGTTTCAGGACTTGACGCTGCTGCTGTGTGCACAGCGAGGACTTTTGTGTCCCTCACTATTATCCACCTCTCTGTGTGCCTGTTTGTTGAGTTCAGCTGTAGTTTACACACTGCCAAGCACCTGAGGGGTCGTTTTTTTTCTTTATGTGTTTTTGTTTTTTCACCGTGCCCTTCTCGGTTTGCTCTCGCACACATATAGGCCTACGCCTCCATCAGCATCACCCTTCAGTCTCATCCGCCCAATCTGTCGACAAGAAGCAAGCCAGGCGTGAAGTGTGCGTCTGCACGTGAACACCCCCACCCTACTCGTTTCTCAGTTAGCACCATTAGCTTTCCTCCTTTCACACTTTGATTCTGCCTCTAGTTGCCCGTCGCTGTAAATAGATTTTGTGTGTGGAGTGTTTCGGGTTCATCCTGAGATTAGGCTGCTTAGACCTCTGCACTTTAAAGAAAAGCTGTTCACATGGCAACCTGGGGGGAGGGCATAGATTAGCAGATTGATTGTGACAGGAGGCGGAGCCACTGGGTCGAGGGGGTGGGTCTAGAGGAATGATTCCACTGGTGTGTTTATGGAAAAGTCTAATGATTAGAGCAGAATTAAGGGGATAGTTCACCAAAAAATGAAAATTCTGTCATTATTTGCTTACCCTCGAGTTGCTCCAAACCTTTATACATTTCTTTGTTCTTCTGAACACAAAGGAAGATATTTTGAAAAAAAGCTTGTAACCAGGCCGCTTTGGGGCACCACTGACTTCCATAGTAGGACAAAAAATACGATGGAAGTCAATGGTGCCCCAGAACTGTTCAGTTTCCCCAATTCTTTAAAATATCTTCTTTTGAGTTCAACAGAACAAAGAAATGTATACTGGTTTAGAACAACATGAGGGTGACTATTTGAAGACAGAATTTTAATTTTGTGGGTGAACTATCCCTTTAACTGTAATATTTAGTATTTATGGTTTCTGAACAAACAAACGGCTTGTTTCATTTTCATTTCATTCATTTTTCTTCTTTAAAAGGAGAAAGCCTTAGTTCATTTCATTTTTTTTCATCTTTGCATGCTCATTCACTCCTATGTCCCACTCGCGTCGAGCTATTTTAATGAAAACTGACCAAAGACCATATTATTATATCTCGCTTATACTGCCAACTGCCATCAAAAACAGGTTAAGAGACAACATTTCCCCAGATCTCTGGTTTTTAAAAGCCTCATCCAGCAAAAGTTCAGGAAATCCCCTATCGCTCTGAATAGTTTTCAGTCTATGTTTATTTTACTAGAATATTTAGTATCGGTAAACACGTGACAGTGATTGCTAACAAGATAAGGATTTTGAAACCACGATCTGACTGACAAATCACAGGCCTGATATCTGAAACAATGATAGCACAACCTCTCCTTTAGGTCTGTATATGTAATGCTGAGTATTAAAAATGAAACTATTACTTTGTAGCTGTTTAAGAAGAAAAAAGCAAAAAACAAAAAACAAATCTGTATTGTTTTGTGTTGTAGTGTGGGCTTCATCTGGGGGAAGAGGGTCTTTTTTTTAGATTTCACATTTAAGGCATACACAATCTGGAGTTAGAATAAGATGTTAATAATATCAAAATAGAGAATCTCTATATTCTATTTGGCAAATATAAAGATTTTTCTCCCGGGGGTTGTAAACATTGTAAAGGGATCTGTAACTAATAAACTACATGCATTGGGGTAGGACTCAAACATGACAAATTAATCAAAAGGATTCTAGGGGACTACTACAAATAATGTATGTGCTATACTGTCTTTCTTTGTGAGTGTATGAAGACATTTTCTTTTGTCTTGGCACTTACTGTAAGTTTTGTTCAAAACCGTGAGGGTTGAGAGGGATGGTGGGAGTAGTTTTGTCATGCCAGCCTGTTAAAGACGCTGCTTCTTCTTTATTGGGAGGGAACCAATGAAGACGCAGAACTTTACCGGACAGGGATTTCTCCATTCCTCACATTGTACAGTTGTTTAGTCTTCAGTTGTTTACTTTATTTTAAGCAGAAATTAGTTAAGACTTCACAGGGGTGCTCTTTAGCACAGCTTCATTGTGCTTAGTCTTTTTTTTCTTCTATAATTTAATTTTAAATATAAGAACAGTGACCTAAGACATCCAAGTAGGCTAATACTGGGAATTGAACCCTGCCTTATTATAGGTTAGTGTGTCAAGAGTTTTTCAGAAAGCTTGTACAGACTGAAATATCAACTTTAATCGGTTGCTATTAGTTCAGAGATGTTTTAAATGAAAAGTTATGGAGTTTTACAAGAGTTCAAATCATTTTCAAAGGTTTTTGGGACTGAATAAAGAGTATAAAGAAGGAGAATTCCAGGGGGGCGATTCCATAGAGCTTCGTGGAGGTCTAGAAATGCATCGAACCAAGAGCCAAGTTGCTGTATTGATGACAATTCATTTGTTTATTTATTTGATTTATGGAGTTTTTTGGGGGGAGGAATTACCCCTTTTTGTCTGGCCTTTTTGGAGGGACTAGGCTGGAGGATAATGGGTAATGCGATCTTCACAATCTGACTTTATGTTGTTGTTATTTTATTTAATTTTGTATTTATTTGTGGCATAAGTTATAGTGGACTGCATTAAACAGAACGAAGTACATTGTAACAGGAAACCATTTGAGAACCAGACATACATGAATTCAATTGTAAAGTAAATCTGTCAATGTCTATTATATGGATGACCATCTTGGGAAAATATATATATATATATTAATATACATATATATATTGCAAAAAAATGACAGTTATGATGACCTGTGTTTATTGTTCCAAGTTAGAAATTAAAATGTGTGTGTGTGTGTGTGTGTGTGTTTGAAAACAATGACAACATAAAAAATAAATATATAATAAAAGTGGGTCTGTGTTGATTTTTTAAAAATAAAATATTTTATGTATTAAAGATATTATTTCTTAATTGTATGTTAAGATTATTTTTGGTAACACTTTACGGTAAGGGTACATGAATTATCATGAATTCATGTATAAATTCATGCATAAATTCTGCATTCATTCATGCATTAATATCTCATGAATCATCAGGAACTAACAGGAGTTCAGCGTCTTTCATTCATGATTTCATTGATGAACAACACCTTAATTAAAACATTAACTAAGAAGAGTTAATGATGATACTGTATTGGACTGACCCCAAAATAGACCAATCACAACTCATAGCACACAAATTCTGTTGACATTCAAATACAGTAGTCATCATTAACTAAGCATTATCTATCAATGACTTCATCATGTGTGTGGCCCCTCAATTAAAGAGGTGACTAGTCCTTTGAAACACTGATGAACAATGTGCTATTAATGGTGGCATAACTGTGAACAAAGAAAACATCATGATCATGCAAAATAAATCATAACTCATGATGATGTGCTCATCTAGGTTAATGTTTTAATTAAGGTGTTGTTCATCCATGAAGTCATGAATGAAAAATGTTGAACTTGTGTTAGTTCCTGATGATTCGTGAGATATTAATGCATGAATGAATGCAGAATTCATGCATGAATTTATGATAATTCATGTACCCTTACCTTAAAGTGTTACCTTATTGTTTATAAAGTTAAGGCATACGCTGTGTATTTGTAATAAAGTATAAAACAAGTCAGCTCCAGCATTTGGAGAGGATGTTTTCAATATAACTATTTGTCGTCCCTCATGATTACACAGATTTACAGATTTATAAAGAGAAACTGGAGTGGAGAAAATGTGAATGTGAGCTATAGCCTACCTCCACGGAATGAATCCTGAGGTATAATGTTTATACTGCAGTAAAAATGCAAGCAAAGTAACTTCACTATATCACCCTCATAGTGTTACGTTAGAAACGAGGACACAAGATGCAAGTACAAGACTCTTTAATGAGTGTAAATAAAGATGATGATGAAGATAAGTCCAGGTGATGCAGGCGGTGGCGCAGGGACTTCGATGGTCAGACACTGAGTGATGGATGAAGTGCAGGGTGCTCTGAAGGGTGACGACGTAATCCAGACACAAAACGAAATCCAACACAACGAAAACTGGAACACAGGAACTCGAGACGGGACACGAAGCACGGGAACAGGAACAGGCAACACGAAGACTTCATGCAACGATCTGACAATGGGAGTGAGAAAGTGGTAAGTTTTTATAGGAGATGAGATGAGTGGCAGCTGGTACTGGTGAGTGATCGCAGCTGGATACTGATTAACTGTGACGATCCGGACACACCCACTCACACACTCACACACATGTAAACAACAAAGCACGAGACTAGAGAAAGACACTGGATCCATATACCGTGACAGTACCCCTCCCCCTATGAACGCCTCCTGGCGTTCCCAGGACTCCTTACCTGTCGATTGTAATCATTGATAAGGGAGTGATCCAGAATGTGTCTAGCAGGTACCCAACTACTCTCCTCAGGACCGTAACCTTCCCACTCCACCAAGTACTGGAATCCGCGCCCCCTCTGCCTTGAGTTCAGCACACGATTGACCGAATAAGTTGGTTCCCCATCTACGAGCCGCGGCGGGGGAGGAACCGGGGTAGGTGGATTAATGCGAGAATGAAATACGGGTTTAATTTTGGATACATGAAAGACGGGGTGAATTCTCCTGTACACCGGAGGAAGGTTGAGGCGGACTGCCGCCGGACTAATGATCTTGGTGACAGTAAACGGGCCAATGAATTTGGGGAGTTTATTAGACACGGTTTATTAGACATGGTTTATTAGACACGGAGCGGAGAGGAATGTTCTTGGTAGAAAGCCACACTTTTTGACCAACGACGTATACGGGAGGCCTAGACCGGTGGCGATCAGCTTTGGCCTTGGTGCGCAACCCCACGTGGAGAAGAGTCTCACGGGCTCTAGTCCAAGTGCGGTGACACCGCTGGATGAAGGCGTGAGCAGAGGGGACCGCGACCTCGGATTCCAGACTAGGAAAAATTGGTGGCTGGTAACCTACGCTACACTCAAACGGAGATAGGCCCGTGGATGACACTGGCAACGTGTTGTGGGCGTACTCCACCATAGAAAGTTGTTGACTCCATGAGGAAGGGTTCTTGGAAACCAAACATCGTACGTTCTCTCCAAATCCTGGTTGGCTCTCTCAGTTTGGCCATTGTTCTGGGGGTGGAACCCTGAGGACAGACTGACAGTCGCCCCCAGAAGCTTACAAAATTCTCGCCAAAATTTGGACACAAACTGGGGTCCCCTATCAGAAACCACGTCTGTCGGGAGGCCATGTAACCGAAAGACGTGGTCAACGACAATCACAGCTGTCTCCTTGGCTGAGGGTAATTTGGGCAAGGGAATGAAATGAGCCGCCTTCGAGAACCGGTCCACTACGGTCAAAACTACCGTATGACCCTGGGAGGGTGGGAGGGCGGTAACAAAATCTAGAACGATATGGGACCAGGGTCTCGAAGGGACTGGCAGCGGTTGGAGTAACCCATCTGGGGGTCGATTGGAAGTCTTACCAGTGGCACAAACTGAGCAAGCCAAAACAAAACTGTGAATGTCACGAGCCATGAGCGGCCACCAGAACCGTTG
The DNA here is from genome assembly GCF_051911475.1 of Siphateles boraxobius. Classification (NCBI taxonomy): domain Eukaryota; kingdom Metazoa; phylum Chordata; class Actinopteri; order Cypriniformes; family Leuciscidae; genus Siphateles; species Siphateles boraxobius. The sequence goes on from NW_027508866.1 coordinate 14,179,140, forward strand.
TTTGACTAAAAACCTAGTGCGATTAACTCCTGGATGACAAGCCACATTGGAAGAATGCCCCCACTGAATGACGCTGGACCTCAGACCCTCAGGCACAAATAAACGATTCGGTGGACAACCGACCGGGGGCTTTACCCCTTCTAAGGCCTTCCTGACCTTCGATTCGACCTCCCATACGAGTGTGGAGATGAATAGGGTCTCTGGTAAAATGCACTCGGGAGTAGACGGGCGTTCGGAACGATCAAAAATGCGCAATAAAGAATCGGGTTTGATGTTCTTAGAACCCGGGCGGTACGAAAGAGTAAAATCAAAACGACCGAAAAAAGTGCCCACCGAGCCTGCCTGGAGTTCAACCTTTTAGCAGTCCGAATGTATTCTAAGTTCTTGTGATCGGACCAAACAATAAAAGGTACCCCCGACCCTTCTAACCAGTGACGCCACTCCTCCAATGCTAACTTGACTGCCAACAACTCTCTGTTCCCAATGTCATAATTGCGTTCGGCAGGGGATAGACGGTGAGACAAAAACGCGCAAGGATGCATCTTGTCGTCTGAAAGAAAGCGCTGGGAAAACACTGCTCCTACCCCCACCTCTGACGCGTCGACCTCCACCACGAACTGACGTAATGGATCAGGGGTTGTCAGAATGGGGGCTGAAACGAAGCAACCCTTCAGTTTAGCAAACGCAGCCTCGGCTGCGTCTGACCACCTGAATGTCGTTCTGGGGGAGGTCAAGGCGGTCAGAGTGTTCGGCTAGTTGGCTGAAATTGCGAATAAAACGTCTGTAGAAATTGGCGAACCCCAGAAATCTCAGTACGGCCTTACGAGACTCTGGACTTGGCCACTCTACCACAGCCTTGATCTTCTCAGGATCCATGCGCATTCCCTCAACCGACACGATGTATCCTAGGAATGGAACAGACTGTGCATGAAAATTGCATTTCTCCGCCTTGACAAAAAGCCCATTCTCTAGCAACCTCTGAAGCACTCGTCGGACGTGCTGCACTTGTTCCTGGAGAGAAGAAGAAAAAATCAGTATGTCGTCCAGGTAGACATAAATGAACTGATCTATCATATCTCGCAGCACGTCATTTACGAGTGCCTGGAAGACCGCTGGACTGTTGGAAAGCCCGAAAGGCATAACCAAATATTCAAAGTGTCCCCTGGGGGTGTTAAACGCGGTCTTCCAGCGAAGGCTGAAGACATCAACGGCAAAGGATAAGTATTCTTTACCGTGATGTTGTTCAACCCCCGGTAGTCAATACAAGGTCGCAGAGACCCGTCCTTCTTCCCCACAAAAAAGAACCCCGCCCCCGCTGGAGAAGAGGAAGGGCGGATGAACCCTGTTGCTAGAGAATCAGAAATATATTTCTCCATGGCCTCCCTCTCAGGTGTAGAGAGCGAATATAACTTGCCCTTGGGTGGAGCCATACCTGGTAATAAGTCTATGGCACAGTCATAGGGACGATGCGGAGGGAGAGAAGCAGCCCGAGACTTACTGAACACCTCCTTCAGGTCCAGATACTCCGCGGGCACGTTAGATAGATCCACTGCCTCCTCCTGCAACACAGGGACAGAAACAGACGGACAGGCAGACACTAGACAAGACTTATGACACTGATTACTCCATGAAGACACAGACTTGAGTTGCCAGTCCACTTTAGGGTTGTGCCGGGTGAGCCAAGGGTGACCGAGGACAATTGGACAATGGGTGCAAGGGGGGTGTTCAGGATATAGAAAGAGATTATCTCGGTGTGGTTGCCTGATGTGGTGAGGGTGATGTCTTCTGTGGCAAGCGTGATGTGGGGAAGTGTTTGTCCATTAGGTGCGTGTACAGCAATCTGATGTGTGAGAGTCTTGAGGGGAATCTTGAATTGACGTGCGAATGAGTGATCCATGAAGTTACCTTCTGCTCCGGAGTCCAAGAGTGCTCGACAGTCGTGAGTGAGTGTTGACCTTCTCAGTCTTACCGGAACGAGGGTAGCTGTTGATGAGGTCTTCTCGGCGGAGATCCCACCCGATAGTAGCCTCATACTTACTATCAGGCTTGCCCTTTTACCGGAGAGTTGTAAGCATAGTGTCCGGTTCCACCACAGTACAGGCAAAGGCCCTGGGACCTCCGCCTTTCCCTCTCCTCCCGGGAAAGCCGAGCTCGACCCACCTGCATGGGCTCGTGATCGTCGACGGGGGTGACCGCGTCCCCGCCTCCAACTCGTGCCCCCTCGGCTCCTGCCAGAGAGCGTCTACTCATGGCGTGGCCACAAACTCGGGACAGTCGGGCATCAACTCTGAGGGCTAAAGCGATGAGTTCATTCAGAGACTGGGGCAGGTCCAAAGCGTAGATTTCTCTTTGGACGCGGTCAGCCTGCCCATGCAGGAACATGTCCCACTGCGCCTCCTCGTTCCATTTGCTCTCTGCTGCCAGGGTCCGGAACTCGACTGAAAAGTCCGACACAGATCTTTCTCCTTGACGTAACTCAGCCAGCATTCTTGCAGCTTCTCTTCCGCCGGCCGTCCGGTCGAAAACTCTTTTCATCTCAGCGGAGAGCTCCTGGAACGAGGTGCAGCATGGATCTTCATTCTCCCACACTGCCGTTCCCCATAATGCCGCTTTCCCAGTCAAGAGGGTTAGCACGAAGGCGACCTTGGAAGGCTCAGTCCGGAAAGTCTGAGGGTGGAGCGAAAAATTTATGGAGCACCGGGTTAAAAAGGGTCTGCAAAATTTTGGATCACCTGAATAATGCTCTGGGGTTGGTAGGCGTGGCTCCGACTGGGATGGGCTCTCCGATGGTGTGGGGGGAACGGCCGGTGTGGGCGGCGCAGTGGGAGCTCGTAGCTGTTGGATCTGCCGGGTGAGCTCGGACACCTGCGCCACTAACGCCTGAACAGCGCGACCAGTATCATTTAAATTCTTCTCTTGGATGTTCAGACGAGCCATACTGTTACTCAAACAGTCCTCCATGGTCGGCGCTGGTGTACTTGCTGTATCCATTCTTGGTCAGATCGTTCTGTTACGTTAGAAACGAGGACACAAGATGCAAGAACAAGACTCTTTAATGAGTGTAAATAAAGATGATGATGATGATAAGTCCAGGTGATGCAGGCGGTGGCGCAGGGACTTCGATGGTCAGACACTGAGTGATGGATGAAGTGCAGGGTGCTCTGAAGGGTGACGACGTAATCCAGACACGAATCGAAATCCAACACGACGAAAACTGGAACACAGGAACTCGAGACGGGACACGAAGCACGGGAACAGGAACAGGCCACATGAAGACTGCATGCAACGATCTGACAATGGGAGTGAGAAAGTGGTAAGTTTTTATAGGAGATGAGATGAGTGGCACCTGGTACTGGTGAGTGATCGCAGCTGGATACTGATTAACTGTGACGATCCGGACACACCCACTCACACACATGTAAACAACAAAGCACGAGACTAGAGAGAGACACTGGATCCATATACCGTGACACATAGGATTTAATGAACATATTTTTACGTACAAGAAAAGCAGCTAAGATTTGGAGACGAAGACTAACACTAACACAAAAGTTACCAAAGTGTACCGTGGTACTTTGTGGACACAGTACAACTAATACCAAAGTTGTATTGTTATGCTTCAAGGTGGAAGTACAAAGTACTGAACTATGCAAATATCTTTTTACATGAATATTTATTATGAATAACAGTATTAATTTTATGATACTGCTGTTATAAAACAGTTCAAGTTAATAAAGAGCCTTAAAGGAATAGTTCCCTTAAAAAATAAAATTCTGTCATCATTTACTCACCCTCAAGTTTTAAACCTGACTGAATTTCTATCTTCTGCTGAACACAAAGGAAGATATTTTGGGGTCCATCAACTGTTTGGTTACCGACATTCTTCAAAATATCTTCCTTTGTGTACAGCAAAAGAAATAAATTAATCAACAGAAAATGATGACAGAATTTTCATTTTTAAGTGAACTATTCCTTTAAATAGCCTTAAGGACACAACGCGTTGACTGTAAAAAGTATAACTATCTGAAAGTCACAATTATGGGATAAAAAGTCAAAATTAAGACATAAAAAGGTCAACATTATGACACGAATGTTGAATTCAGAACAGAATAATAAGCTAATACTCTGTCAGAGTATGAATACCTACAAGTCAAAACTATGAGATAAAACTCGAAATTATATAAAATTTACAATTAGGGCCTACATAAAAATCTAAATCGTTAGATAAAGATGACTTAATCGCGATTTTTTTAATCATAATTATATCTAAGTCGTAATTTATCTCCGTTTTAAAACTGCTCATGAATCGTCGAGCGTCTCCGAGAGCAGCACAGCTGTTTGTTCAATGACCCACTGATACACAAAAGATGGTTATTTTTCGCCACCTACTGACGTAAATATAAAACCTGTACTACCGAAATCCCCCCACTATTTGCACAGAAACAGCCGTTTATTCGTGTAAAATAACCTCTTTAGGGAGATCCAAAACCGTATGACCCTGTCAGGGTTCCAAGGTAACGTTATTATCATCTGATAGCTACCACTAAAACTATGGCATCACCCAAGCACATTTTGAAAATGGTGTCAGGGTTATGAAGTCAGCCTTAACAGTAAACACAGAACAAATGTGAAATTATTGATAGTTAATAAAATAATAAATTGATCAAATTATTTGAGAATTTTCTCAAGGATCATCCACAAATGTGTCCAATTGTGATTCACTTACTCACGGTATATATGAGGAGCAAACGAAGGGAGTGCACTGAGTATGGCAAGCTGTTTTAACATTTAATAATTTAAACCTATAGTCTCTATTTTCATACTAGTCCTTATTCTTTAGGTACTAGTGCCTTTTCTTTAGATACTAGTGCTTCTTTAGGTACTAGTACCTTTTTAAAGATACTAGTACCTTTTTAAAGATACTAGTACTTATTCATTAGATACTAGTCCTTTATTAGATACTACTGCTTATTCATTAGTTACTAGTACTTATTCATTAGATTCTAGTGCCTATTAAATTGGTTCTAGTACTTATTCATTAGATACCAATACTTATTAGATACTGGTACTTATTTCGATAGTGACTAGTAACTATTCTTTTGTTACTAGTAACAAATTAATTTTTTTGCCATTGACTTCTATGGGGATCTGTCATTCAGATATCAACTGTTCAGTTCTGACTATGTATTCCAATTGTGACTAGTACATATATATTAAATACTAGAAGTTATTCATTACGTACTAATACTTATTTTTTAGTACCTATTACTAGATGCTAGTATTTATTCTGTTAAATAGTTTTCTGGACTGTATTGACTGGGTCTGACTTAATTGGGATCATCACGGGACATCGGTAAGAATGCACAAAAGTCCAAAAGTCCAATCACTGTTTTTAATAGTAGGTTCAAGCCATCAACATACTTAATGCGGTGCATGAACAGATGTATGTGAAATTAAGGGTGTGTGAGTGTGGTTTCTATAATAAAAACAGAAATAGGCTATAAATAATGAGTTTACAGTAATAAATGATAAACATTTAACTAAATGTTTATTCTTTTATTAAAAAGAATAAACACGTGAGGATACATGGCTATAAATTACTATTAATAATGAACAAATGACTACTAATATACACATGACTATCGTCTTATATCCATATCTCAATCGAGTGTAATCTTCACAATCCACATAAATATGGCTTAATGACATCTGTAAAGTGTAAACACTAATGTAAACATATGGAACAAATGAGTCGTTATCATTATTTCACTTATCCAGCGTGCATCGGAACATGTGCAACGATAATGCACACAGTCATACCGCTAACATATTAGCTTCACGGAAATACGAATACACTCAACATCAGAACGTTTCAACACCTAATACAACAAATAAACATGATTAAAGACGGTATGTGGAAATTAAAGGTACAATAAGTAAGAATTTTGTAATGAAATATCCAAAAATCACTTGCACAGTGTGATATATTTCCTGCAGTTGTGTACTTACAATATCCCAAAAGTCTCCAAAGATTTTTTATTTCAGAGAAATTCCAATTTTAAATAATTGGCCGTCCCGGAGAAAAATGTCGCCTGTCTATGACGCAATATCCGCGCTATCCTCGGTTTCCACTCGTACCATGGCTCGGACTACCATAGCCATGACGTAACCATGGCGACAGACGTGGACTACTGCGTAGTGTGTAACGTTTAGCGGCACGCTGTCCTTGTTTCGTTCAAACATAGACCATGACAAGCAGACTTTGGTACAAAAAAGGAGAACTAAAATGAGGATCAATATCGGCGTGGCGTTTTTTGAGATGCCGAGAGCTCCACGTCCGCGATTAACTTGGATTTGACAGAGCTTCACGAGACTTGACAGCTTTATTAGACAGGTGAGCAAATGTACATAAAACAAATCAATGTTATATAGCTCAACATGATGAAATGTTAGAATATGATCAGTATGTTATTCTAATGTTGATCTAGCTTACTGCTAGTTTCATATAGCAAACGAAACACATAGAATAACATTATAACTTTCAACACACATTTAAATGCTGTTTAGTGTGATAGTGTAACGTTAGACTGCGAGACTCGCGTGTGATATCTGGTAGATACTAGTACCTATTTATTAAATACTAGTATTTATTCCAACATGTTACTAGTAAGATTTTTTTATTTTTCTAGTAAGATTTTTAATTGAACTCTACAGTGGCCGTTCTGACTAGTCATAACATAAGACTAGTAAAAAAGCAGTTGTGACTAGTAAAATAAAAAAATCTTACTAGTACATTTGGAATAAATACTATAGTGTCTAATAAATAGGTACTAGTTATCTATTGAATACGTACTAGTAGCTAATTAATAAGTATTAGTACCAATTTAATAGGTACTAGAATTTAATGAATAAGTACTAGTAACTAATGAATAAGCACTAGTATCTAATAAATAAGGAGTAGTAGCCTATCTAATGAATAAGTAGCCTACTAGTATCTTTAAAAAGGTACTAGTACCTAAAGAAAAGGCACTAGTACCTAAAGAATAAGTACTAGTAGCATGAAAATAGAGACTAGTGGGTTTAAATTATTAAATGTTCACTCGGCTTGCCATACTCCTACATGTGTCAGGTGGACAGACACGCGAAGTTCGCACGGGCACGAGGGACAACGACTCCTCTCGAGTACGTTGATGTTGTAATCACCATAAAAGACGCGCAAAACCAACGGTAGAATGCAATAAATAATTTAAGCGATGCATACAGAATTATTCACAGACTTTCAGGGTTATTTTTCTCACTTCCATAAAAAATGGAAATATATTAGTCATGTATAGCATTAGTAAAAAGCCCCTTTGCGCCTCTACAACGGTTAACACGGTTGTGGGAAGCAAATTCCGTCTTGACGTCCACACAGTTTACAGGGAAGCTCTGCTACAACGTGACAAAGGAGAGCCGAACAATCAAGGGCCCGCCCATTTGTCCAATAGCAGTGCGAATTTCAAGTCGATGGGCGGGGTTTATGTACAGTAGGCGGAGTTATGGTAGTTTAGTAGCCAACGAAAGATTGTTTAGAGAGTTGCTGGTAACACGTGAAATTTGTTCCCAAAACAAGAATGATAGTGGTGTCCGGACACAAGTTGTTAATATATCAGTTAAGAATAGAGTTACTGTACTGAACTACGGCGTTGCACTGGCGTCATTCGGATACAACCTTTAAAAAGCAGCTTAAACTGCAATTCGGATCAACAGAAATACTTTAACAAGGTAAGAAAAGCTACGTGTTGTCATAATATTTTGCTTATTGTGTTGATAGTCTTGGATGCGTATAAGTGACAGTTTAATCTGTATTTGATAAAGAAAAGCGTTTAACACTTAAAAATTTAATAGGCCTATTGACATTTCCTGATGGCACTGCGGATCGATCATTGGTATGTTAAACATTTTTATGGTTATGTTGGAATGATCCTGGGATTACCAGTATATAGTCAAGATAATTTGACAGTTATTTTCCAGCATATTTAACTAACTTGATTGTCTGTTTCAAATATGTAGTAGGCTATGTATGGTTTTAATGTGCTTGACTGTATGAAAATATTTCTCATTTCCAATCAGCAATTTTATCTATTTTTATATTTTGAACCACTTTAGTCAGCAAAGAGATAAAAACATTGTGGGGAGGAGGACTGATAGCTCACACATTCAGTTTAATAAGCTAATTGCAGCATTTAGGTTTGTCTTGGTGCAGTTTGTTCCCAGAAAATCTTTATTTTTTTAAACCGGTTAATGTGCTTCACTGTATGAAAATATTTCTCATTTCCAATCAGCAATTTTATCTTTTTTTATACCATACAGAAGTGAATGTGCTATATAATTGTCTAGCTACTAGTGATTTTAATTATTATTTACAACAATATGTTTCCATGGTATATTTAAAATCCTTTTTTTTATTAGGCCTATAGCCTTTAAACATATCCTAACACTTTAATTTAGACTTATAAATGGTAATCAGTGAGAAAATCACTGTATTTAATATGAATTAGAAACATATGAAATCAAATGTATTAAATATTTATTTACTAATTAAAATTAATTTTAAACTGAAACCTCTTACATTACATTTAAGATACACAGTGTTGGCAATAAAATAGTTTCTGCATGATCCAAAGAAAGAAAATAGAGCTATAAACACTTCTTAGGTTAAGGTTAATATATATATATCTATATATATATATCTATATATATATATATCTATCTATATATATATATATATATATATATATATATATATATATATATATATATATATGAACATAACTATGGATTTAACCCCTTTCCTCACAACTGAAGCCACAAGTCTGCTCCTACTTCATTTCAAATCTGAGGATGTCATCTGTAAGGCTAGGAATTGTATTAAACATTTTCTAAGACCATGTCATGTGTGTTTTTAGAGAAGGCTAATAAAAAAAAGTATTGCTCCCTTGCAGTCTGTTGTCTATGTCTGGTGTGGCAAACTTCCCTATTTATGTTTCTATTGTTCTCACTCAATAAACCTTTCACACGTCTGCCGGGTATGAGAATTAATCTCAAAATTCTTTTTGACAAAATACATCAAAACACACGTGCAATATAATATATATAGTACATGTAAGAAGTTAAAGTTCAATGCTGAAGACCTTGTTTTTATTCTCTGTTCTCTGTGTTCTTCTTGAAATCAAAGTTGAAATTCATATCTCTCAGTGTTCCATTGATGCTTATCCTGTTTTATTATTGTTTCCCACCAGATGGTTTGCATCTTTATGATCTATTATGCGGATACATCCAGGACTAGGGCAGCAGATATTTAGGATAACCTAGGAGTTCACATTCCCTGCTTTGTCAGAAATTCCTTACATATGCACAAAATATATATAATTATATTATATATATATAATTGTTCTGCTTCATTATGAGTAATGACAACTTCCAAACACCTGTGAGCTGTACCACTAGTACAGGGACGGGAAGAACACATAAGGATGAAAGGGAAACCCACAGTAATGCTTCTCCTGGAATGACTGACAGCCAGTCCATTCGTCCCGGGCTGGACATCCTAACATTACCTCAGCTAACACACTCAGACGACACTGATGCCCATTCCAGCGGGAATGACTCGACCGAGAGGGAGAGCGAAGGACACATGGGGCGAGAAACATCCACCTGCAGCTCTCACAATGGCAAGGGTTCAACAACAGGGACTACAGAAAGCAAGAGGTATGTGATATTTAAATCAATTGATAAATGTTTTCAAAATGACTTTAATATGGTAGACAGATGGTTAAAGGAATAGTTTAGGTTGAAAATTGTTTTCTATTTAAAGTAAATGCTGTCTTTCTATTCATCAAAAAAGTCTGAGAAAAATATATCACAGTTTCCACAAAACATTAAGCAGCACAATTGTTTCCAGCATTGATAATAATAAGAAATGTTTCTTGAGCAGCAAATCAGCATATTCGAATGATTTCTGAAGGATCATGTGACACTGCAGACTGGAGTAATGATGCTGAAGATTCAGCTTTGCCAATTAGGAAACAGTTATTGTAAAATGTAATTAGATTCCACAATATTACTGTTTTTACTGTATTTTTGAACAAATAAATGTCTACCACAAACATTTGAACAGTGGGTGTACTCTTTGAATCACTTTAGTCAGCAAAGAGATAAAACATTGTGGGGAGGAGGATTGATATATAAATAGCTCACACATTCAGTTTAATAAGCTAATTGCAGCATTTAGGTTTGTCTTGGTACAGTTTGTTCCCAGAAAATCTTTTTATTTTTCTTAAACCAGTTGAGGCACAAGGATTGCTACGCTAAATCATTAAAATCATACTGGCTAATCTCCCTCATTAAAATGTCTCTCCTCAGCTCAAATGGAAACAGTCCCTCCCCTCCTAGCAGCTCGATGTCATTCAGTCCTTTGAGTGGCAGCTCGGAGCAGGATCAGCCGACCTCCCTATCAGCCAGCGGTGACCAGGCGGCCCGGCTGCAGACCCAGAGAGAGCTGCTGAAGGCCCTGCGCGAGCTAAAGGTCCGCATGCCGGCGGAAAGACACAGGACGGGCCGATCTAGCACTCTAGCCTCCCTGCAGTATGCGCTTAGCTGTGTCAAGCAAGTGAGAGGTGAGTAAGAAAACAAAAACTTAAATTGCATCTCCTTGTTCTGGAATGTGTGTGCCAATGAAAGGGTGTGTTTTGTTCTTCTGTAGCTAATCAAGAGTACTACCATCAGTGGAGTGTGGAAGAGAGCCATGGGTGTTGTTTGGACCTGTCGTCGTTTACTATCGAAGAGCTAGACAACATTACATCAGAGTACACCCTTCAAAACACGGTATGACTGGACAGGTTACCTCGTACACATCAGGCTGTGACCCTTGAGAAGAATCTAATGAATTTCTGTTATTTCTTTCTCTATTCCATCCTAGGACACGTTCTCTGTGGCGGTGTCGTTCCTCTCTGGTAAAGTGGTGTACATCACATCCCAGGCGGCCTCTCTGCTGCGCTGTAAACCCGAGAGGCTTCAGGGGGCTCTGTTTTCGGAGTTGCTCGCGCCTCAGGACGTCAGCACCTTTTACAGCAGCACCGCTCCCAGCCGCCTGCCGGCATGGTCCTCCTGCGCAGGCACCAGTACGTTGAAGTTTTTTGACTGTGCGAATATAGTGACAAAGCAGAATGCGTAGAAACTTATGTAAACCAGTTACAGACAGTGCTTCATTTGTAAAGAAATAATTGCCTGATCAAAAACAACATTTAAAAGGCACCCTGACCGACACTTACCATTCATCTTCAGATTTCCCCGAACGTACAATGACGTCACTAAACGTTGGTAGCACAACTAAATAAGAGCATCATTCACAAGTTTCTGCATGGCCCTAACTACAGCCTATTTTATTATTCTGTCATGTATATAGCTACGTTGAGACGAAATGTCATTCATTTGATCTGTGATATTCTCTCTCACCAACAACGTCGTCACCTCTTTGATTTCTGACTAATCTAACTCCCGTTGCTCGCAAAGAGGTAACTGACACCGACAGACTAGGCACAGCAGGTTACTTTTGATAGGAAACAAATTCTCAGGTCTCAGATTCTGTCAATTTTATTACAAAATTCAAACATAGCGTTTTGGCGCTTGTAAATGTGACGTGACAGATCGTGGTCGTGAACCGAGCATCTCTTACTCTTTACTAGTTAATAGTAAATAAACACGAATGAACAATAGGTGTGTTGAAAGATACACTACAACTTACCGAAATGTTTATGCCTCATACATAATATCGATCAATCAGTGTTTTTCAACCGCGGAAAGAGGTCAATAAAACAGCTGGAGAACAATATGTCAAGTAACGTTACATTTACCTCAGGAAAGCTATTTGATGATAGCATATTAGTTGGCTAGACAAATTATATTTAGAGAGAGGAGTATGTTGCTAAATATGTGCACTATATTAAATATGTATTATATTTTTACTTATATCATTAAAATATAAGCTAGTTGTTATATTTAACCTTTAATAATAATACCAGCTGACATGTTTACAGCATTAGGCGAGATAAATATTTTTTTCTTGAGAAAAATGAACATGTATCTACTGTACCTAATATTTATTCAAATGAATCAATATTGAATCAAGATCGGAATCAAATCACAAGATTTGAATTAAAATTGTGAAATTTGTGTCAAGCAAGCAATAATAAAAACAGTAGCCTACCAGTCATTGTACCATGTAAACATTTTAACAAGTTGTCAATAAACTTAACAAAATTCTATTACCAAATGTTTTGACAATCACAATGCACTTACAGCAAAAATTATCCACAGACGGAGTTTATACAAAGCATATGTTGCATCATGTCCCTGTTTGTCTGGACAGAATGTTCAAAATATCTAATTTTCATGAGCATACAAATGTTCTTATTTATTGTTCTGTTTATTTTATACTATTGTACTATTGAGACAATAACACGTTTGCAGTAATGCAAAGATTTCAATATTTAATTTAGTACTGTGTAATAACTGTGCATTTAGCTGTTGTTGCTAGTTTGAGTTGAGAAATACACATTTCAGCATTATCACTAATCTGTGTGTGCATTTTCCTTGAGAACCAAGAAAGCTGACTCATGAAACCAATTGTTTATTATATCGCAATCACATATCGCAATCGCAATATTCACCTCAATATTGTGCAATGGGGTGCAGTTCCATCTTCTTGTTATCTCTTTTGATCAGAAACACTATCAGCTTTACTCTCTTATATGAAAAAATTTATATACGCTTGACTGTCTTTTTGACATTTTAGCGAAATTATCTTATTTGAACTCTGTCTCACACGTCGGATCGTTTAAAATAAAAAAATCCCGAAATACAAAAATCCTAAATCTAACATTTTCCAGAGTAGGATTAGGCAGGATCTGACTCAAATTAAGCACTGGTTACACACAGTTGTATTTGCTACAATGCACATGTTTTTGTCCCAATCATCCAATACTGTTAATATTGGCCCACTTTAAAAAAAAATTAAGGGTGTGCATTTTTCAGTCATGCGCTGCGTCTGAATATGCCTACTTCCATACTATACAGTAGGTAAAAAACAGTGTGTTAGCCGAGTAGTATGTCTGAATCCAAAGTATTCATAAAACAGTTAGCGAAAAGTTCCTAAATGACCTACTATATCCATTCATACTACAGACATTCATATTATATAGAACATACTTTTTTAACGGTTGCGAAGTAAGTTTCAAACCAAATGCAGTACCTTCTACACAGTATGTGATTTCGGACGCAGCTATAGTGTTATATAGGTATAATACTGAAATCCAATTGGTACAATATCGTGTCCCACAAATGTGTATTTTAAAGGTTCAGTATGTAATTTCTATATCACTACCGGTACCAAATGGAATTGGTAACAGAAAATAATTACAGGTCTCCACAAATACTCCACCCCCACCCTTCATCTTCCAACCGGTATTCCTGCCCTCATGCAAAAAATGTATATATATATATATATATATATATATATATATATATATGAAGATTCAAAATATTAAAAACTATCAGCATATCAAAGATACTAAAACAACACTGCTGTTGACACAAACAGATGGCAGTAGCTCAAAAATGAAGTACTGTACCTTAAGCATCAATAATTTTAAACCACATGTTCTGATTGGCTGTAATTTTGTTACGCTGGGAAAAAATAATATTTATTAAAGCTCCATTTGTGTACAGCCTCACAGGTGGACTGTGCCGAGGAAAAGTCAATGTTTTGTCGGATCAGCAGAGGTAGGGACAGTGACGGCAATAAAGTGAAGTATTACCCCTTCCGTCTCACGCCATATCAGCTAACCCTGAGGGACTCTGACACGTCCCAACCTGAGCCCTGCTGCCTCCTCATCGCTGAGAGAGTTCACTCTGGCTATGAGGGTAAAACAAGACACTGTCAATGTCAAATACAATACCATTCAGAAGGTTGGGGTCAGTAAGGTTTACATTTTTTTTAAGGAAATTAATGCTTTCATTCAGCAAGGACAAGTAAAGACAAAAGATTTTCAAATAAATTCTGTTCTTTTGAACTTCCTATTCATCAAAAAATCCTGCAAAAATGTATCATGGTTTTTACAAAAAATATTAAGCAGCACAACTGATATCAACATTGATAATAATAAGCACCACTTAAGCACCAGCTCAGCATATTAGAATGATTTCTAAAGGATCATGTGACACTAAAGACTGGAGTAATGATGCTGAAAATTCAGTTTTACCATCACAGGAATAAACTTCATTTTCAAATGTATTCAAATAGAAATTGTGATAATGTTTCACAAAAATTAATGTATTTTTGATTGAATAAATGCAGTCTTGGTGAGCATGAAAACAAAAACTTTTTTTTTTTTTACAGACCTCAAACTTTTGAATGGTAGTGTACTTACTGTATGAAACCCAATCTCACTGTTATGAAAGCATAATCTTAACACTTAAATACTACGCATGTTGACGAGAAACTGGTCTGATTCACTTACCATCTGGTAACGATTGATTATAATAGCTTTAAACATTAAAAAATTGTCTCTGTAATTACCTGTCAAATGCCCTTTATTGAAAAATCACCCTTACTGTATGTAAGTGTAATATTGACACTGTATAAAATAATCACACCGTGCTCTCTGTTGTTTTGTGTCTCTTCTTATATTTTTCTGTTTTTCACATTACAGCACCTCGTATCCCAGCAGATAAGAGAATTTTTACCACCAGTCACACCCCAAACTGTCTCTTCCAAGAGATTGATGAAAGGTTAGCATTTTGCCTAGAGCTGTCTCACATTTGTACTATCCATGTCTCTTTTGAACAGTTACATAAACCTCCTCCTCTCTCATTTGCAGGGCAGTGCCGTTACTTGGTTACATGCCCCAGGACTTGGTTGGGAAACCGGTGCTTATTTACTTGCATCCAGAAGACAGACTCCTTATGGTGGCCATTCACAAGAAAAGTGAGTCTGTCATTCTAGTCGCAGACACAATTCTATGGTGAATATTTGTGTAGCGGAATTATTTGATTTAGTTTTCGTCCTTTCTTCATCAGTTATCCAGTTTGCAGGGAAGCCATTTGATGACTCGCCCCTGCGTATGCGTGCACAAAGTGGGGAATACTTGACCCTCGACACCAGCTGGTCATCCTTCATCAACCCCTGGAGCAGGAAGGTGGCTTTCATAGTGGGACGCCACAAAGTTCGAACGTAAGTGGCTGCAGTTTTTCTCCTTAAATCATACAGCACTAAAGGAAAAATCAACGTCCCAGCATCCACATAGCAACGCCCTAGCAACCCCTCAGGCATGATGATAGTGTGTTCTGCATGGGCATGCACTCATATGAGCTAATCTACTGTTAAGTGGTTTCACAAAGCTTGTCTACCATCACTTCCTTTCTGTAGGAGTCCATTGAACGAGGATGTGTTCACTGCCCCGGAGGGCGGGGAGGTGAGAACCATGTCCCCAGATGTGCCGCATCTGAACGAGTTAATCCACAGGTTCCTGGTGCAGCCCATTCATGCCGGCAGCTCACAGGGGTACGGCAGCCTGGGCAGCAGCGGCTCACATGAGCACCAGCAAGGTGCCACTTCCTCCTCTGAGAGTAACGGACATGCTTCTGAGGACCAGATCAAGCAAAGGAAACCAGTGAGAATATTTATCATTATCAATCCAGATGTACACATTACAGCATTTAACATTACATAATGAAAAAAAACAAGCATACACTACCGTTCACAAGGTTGGGGTCTGTACAATTTTTATAATGTTTTTGAAAGTAGTCTTTTATGATCACCAAGGCTGATCAAAAATACAGTAAATTGTACAGTAAAAACAATTTAAAATGTAGTTTTTTCCTGTAACGCCAAAGCTGAAATTCCATTATCATTCTAATATTGTTCTAATAATCATTTTAATATGCTCATTTAGTGCTCCAGAAACAAAATGATCAAATTTGAAAACATTTATGCTGCTTAATATATCTGTGGAAACCATGATACATTCTTTTCTTGATTGATTGATTATTAGAAAGTTCAAAAGCATTCATTTGAAATAGAAAACTTTTGTGTCATTATAAATGTCTTTCTTTCTCTTTTTGATCAATTTAATGTCCTTGTTGAATAAAAGTATTCATTCAAACCTTTGAATGATAGTGTATATGCTTATCCCCAAAAGTATTTGGACTATATTTTTCAGTTGTATTAATGTTGTTATATATATATATATATATACATATTTAAAACAATTTTTTTAAAATTTTGCACACTCTATACAATATACCTTTGTATAGAATGTGCCATGTCAACCTTTATTTCCTCATTTATTTCTTCTTAGATGACGTTTGAGCAGATTTGTAAAGACATGCACGTGGTAAAGGCCAGCAGACAACAAGTCTTCATTGAATCCCGAAACCGACCGCCAGCTCTCAAACAGGGTGGTAGCTTAGGTAAACATCGCAAATATGTCAAATAATAATGACCTCATTCATTTCTTTAGCCTGAGGTCGCGACATGATTGCTGTCATATTTCAGAAGCACTGGCAAAGGCAGCAGACACAGCAGAAGTCTCTGCTAGAGAAGGTCTGGCAGGTTTAGCACTGTCAAGTCCACCTAGGAAGGAGCTGCCCACCATCTACTCATACCAGCAGATCAACTGTCTGGACAGCATCATACGGTGATTTTTTCGCTTATGTTTCTGCTTGTACCAGGATTTAGCGATTTGTTTTTTGTGAATTTATTTTTATTTCTCCAATTTTATCTTATTTTAAGAGACAAAGGATATTGTATAGGTTTATGTTCGAAGTTTGTTTATTGGATATGTGGTGGTCTCATGTTTTTCACTGTGTTGTTCAGATATCTGGAGAGCTTTAATGTCCCTGGCACAGTGAAGAGGAAGTGTGGCTCATCTTCCTATACAACCTCTTCTTCCTCTAATGATGATAAACAAAGGGAAGAAGCTAGAGCAACCAAAGGTGAGTAATGGATTGCTAAAGGGTAATGGGATATTCACCCAAAACCTCCTATAAGTATTCAGAAAGTCAGGGACGGAGAGGAAGACTCATACCATCAATCACTATTGGTATTCCTTTAATGTCAACTGATGTGTCTGTGTATCTTCTCTGTGTAGCTGAAGTTCACACTTCTCTTTTGACATAGCAGAGACTCTTGTGGTGACCGAGGGGTCAAAGGTTGTCCCCCTAACCCCTCTGGCTCTGCACTGTAAGGCAGAAAGCGTTGTCTCTGCTACTTCCCAGTGCAGTTTCAGCAGCACCATCGTTCACGTTGGTGACAAGAAGCCACCTGAATCGGGTATGAACACTTTTATTCCAGTCTATTCTTGTCATCGATCTATACATGGTATGTCTTGTATTACATTAAACGTCAGACAGTGCAAAAGCAAGCAATCTTCTCTGTTTGATCTACATCCAGACATGGTTATGATGGAGGAGCCACCAACCACCCCAACACCTTCCACGTCAGCTCCACCCACTGCTGTTGCCACTGCCATGCCTGTGAACCTTCAGCAGACCCCGTCCCCCACTGCTGCTGTTCCCGAGACAGAAAAGGAGAAGGAGAGAAGAGGCAGAGGAAGTGCAGGAAAGGGCCTCACGAAAGCGATGTTATCCACACACACCCAGCAAGAAGAGCAAGCCTTCCTCAACCGTTTTAGAGGTGTCAGCCTGCTGGTCCAACCCAGCGAGCCACCACAGCGCAGAAGCACGTCTACACCTGGGACAAAAGGTAACAGCATTGTATAGTTGTTAATAGGTCGTATTTGTCTGTCTGACTAATTTTTTTGTCTAATCTTTAATTATTTGGCTTGTTCTGTCTAGGAGTGAATAGCTCCCAGAACTATCCTTCTGTAGATAACAGCAATAGTCGTCGGCATGGTAAAAGAGGTGGGAAAAGACGGAAACACCAAATAGAAGACAACATTCCCTCCCTCTCTGGATCTGGCCCCTGTAGAGGATCTGATCCTGCAGCAATAAGACCCAACTTCCCCTCAATCCAGCACTCTTCCACATCTAGGCAACCATCTGTGGCATCCCAGACAAGTCGTGCTCCTGTGAGGACCTCCGTTCCAACCGGCTACATGCCCATGTTTCCCATTTCGTCGCCTTTCTTGATGCCGCAGATGGGAACGGATCCTTCCTTGCAACCAGGAGTCCCTAGCTTCCCCATGCAAGGCTTTTCTCCAGTGATGCCACCATTCATGAGCTTCATGATGCCCAACTATATTTTTCCACAACTTGGTAATCCAGAACCACAGTTGTACCCAGCCAACTTGCAGCTCAGTGGGCAACTGCCTGCCCAGATGAACCCCTTGGGCCAGTTCCCTTGCTCTTTTGTTCAAATGAACCCTGGTGTACCATCGTTTAATCCTGCAGTAGGACAGTTACATCCATTGGGCTCTCAAATGAATCCCACTATGCCTGCAGTGATTCCCCAGCAGTTCTACAACCCAAATCCCCCGTTCATTTCCCCCAACTCTCCATCAATGCCAGCAGGAAATGCCAACACTACACTACATGGACAGTCTCGTTCCAGCACACCCCAGTCCACCGGGCAACAGGCTGGCGAGAGAGAAGGGACTGGGTCCCCTCTTTTTCAGTCCCGATGCTCTTCCCCACTTAATCTTCTACAACTTGAGGAATTGCCAAGCAACAGAACAGATGCAACACTACATACTCCACCCCCAGGAGTAGGAGCAACACAAGTGGGCGGAACTGTGGTGCCGAATTCCTGCAATCGCAGCAACATCAAAGATGCCAAACCAAATAACAGCGTAAGAATTAAGAACCGTTTTAAATGTATTGTTTTTAATTTCCTTGCTTCCTGGCTAACTTTGAGTTAACTTCTTTTAGCATGAAGTCAATGAGTCAAACCAGGACTCCATGTCGACCTCCAGTGACATGCTGGACTTACTGCTGCAAGAGGACTCCCGCTCAGGAACTGGTTCTGCCGCCTCAGGCTCTGGGTCTTCGGGGTCTGGGTCAGGGTCTGGGTCTGGGTCTGGGTCATTTGCCTCTGGATCAAACGGGTGTAGCACATCTGGAAGTGGCACTAGTGAGTAATTCACTCATGTAATGCTTCATTCTTAAAGCTATAGATCATCCAAACTCACCAAAACTCACCCTCATGTTTTTACAAAGCTGTATGACTTTTCTTCTGTGATGGAACAAAAATGAAGAAATTTTTAAGAATTGTACTGGTTTCTCTTTTCCATGCAGTTACAATTTATTTATTTATTTTATCTCAGGGAGTAGTAATACAAGCAAGTACTTTGGAAGCATTGACTCGTCAGAGAATGATCACACTCATAAACCAGAATCTGGGGATCTGGGAGGGGAACAGTTCATAAATTTTGTCCCGCAGAGCCCCATCTGGCTCCTCATGGCCAAAACTGATGACAAGGTTATGATGACATACCAGATTCCCATCAAGTAAGGCCATTTTTACCAAAGTTACTTCCAAACCTGTCCTTACAACTTTGTCTGTTATGTAAAAATATCAAAAACCTTGTTCAAAAATCTTGATTCGCTTCTGGTTCTGGTGTATTTAATTTTGGTAAAAAAAAAAAGTCCTTAAAGTGTTAGTTCACCCCAAAATTTTATTTCTGTCATTAATTAATCACCCTCATGTCGTTCCAAACCTGTAAGACATTCGTTCATCTTCAGAACACAAATTAAGATATTTTTGATGAAATGTGAGAGCTTTCTGTCCCTCCATTGAAAGCAACGTCATTGCAACTTTCAAGGCCCAGAAAGGTAGTAAAAACATTGTTAAAATAGTCCATGTAACTACAGTGGTTCAACCTTAAAGGGGTGGTTCAGGATTTTGGACATCGGACCTCATTTCCAATTTAGACTGGGTGTTATTTATCAGTGGAGACAGTTTTCAAAAATTTTCATCCAGTCCTTCCAGTTGCATAGTTAGCCAGTGCTAGGCTAGCGCGAGTCAACGGTATCTGCTAGTCTGCCATTAAAAACAGTTTTACCCACTCCACAGTACACCAAAAGCAAATAAATTATAACGCCAGATTATCGATGTAAATGTCTGTTGAGAGAATAATGTTAGAAATCAACCCACCCTTTCATCGCATTGCAATAGTTATACTTTGTTCCTTGTATTTATTAGCACAGTCTACAGCAGCGGCAGAGTGATATTAAGTTACCTATGCAACCAAGAGAGCCGGTCCACATGACATATATAGTTAATTTATTTCTACAATTTTGAGATGCACACCGAATCACCATGTTGCCAATTCCTTCGTTTACAATCGAATGTTTCAATATCGTTTTTTCAAGGCTATTACTAGCTAGCTAGACGTCCCGACTGTAGTGCGCTTCTGTTCTGTGTATACTTTTTTCTGCGCAGTACTACTAACCGGAGCAAACTAAAATTCCGCCGCTGCTGAGAAACTAGTTCCTGTAAATGTAATGCGATCATTGAGATGCAAGAGTAGTTTGTTTTCTAACATTATTCTCTCAACAGACATTTACATCGATAGTCTGGGGTTATCATTTATTTGCTTTTGGTGTACTGTGGAGTGGGTAAAACTGTTTTTAATGGCAGGCTAGCAGATACCGTTGACTCGCGCTAGCCTAGCACCTTGGAACTATGCAACTGGAAGGACTGGATGAAAATTTTTGACAAATTTCTCCGCTGATAAATAACACCCAGGCTAACTTGGAAATGAGGTCCGATGTCCAAAATCCTGAACCCCTTTAACTAAAATAACGACTTTATACAATCTCTTCTCTTACATGTCATTCTCCTACGATGTTGACGTAGTGTAAACAGTGCATCAGAACGTCGGCTCATTATTGGCTAGCTCCTGGGTCATCACACACATGACCAGCGTCGGACAATAATGAGTCAACGTTCTGACCTAGAACCCAGAAGCGCTGCACTGTTTACACTACGTCAACAGCGTAGGAGAATGACGTGGAAGAGAAGAGATTGTTTAATAAAGTCGTTATTTTAGTTTTTTTTGTGCACAAAAAGTATTTTTAACATTAAGGTTGAACTACTGTAGTCACATGGACTATTTTAACTATTTCTTTACCAACTTTATGGGCCTTGAAAGTTGCAATGATGTTGCTGTCAATTGAGGGACAGAAAGCTCTCACATTTATTATCAAAAATATCTTGATGAACAAGGTCTTACGGGTTTGGAACGACATGGGGATGAGTAATTAATGACAGAATAAAATTCTGTAATTATAGTACAGAAACTCATAATTAAAAAGCAATTTTTCACAACTGTGCAACTCACCGAGTGGTTAGTGGTGTTCGTTAATGATTAAAAACAAATATATCGGCACAATGTATGATTTCAATCCGGGGTTATTTGCTATAGTGGAACCATTTTTTCAGGTACCTCTCAACCGCGTATAAACTTCTGCTCGATATTTGAGTCTGAAGCGTTAGCACACTCCCGACCACTTGATAGTGGTAGCGTAGTAATATCAACGAGCAATGAGTCCTTCAACAGAAATCAATGCGATTTTACAAAATGCCAAATAAAACACGACAGAAACTGTTTCGCTACGCTACGCTACTTGTTTTGGAACAAAAGAGTCAAAAAGTCGAGACAGGACCCATCGTCAAAATTTGTCCACCACTCTAGTTCATCCAAAACAAACTAGAAAACAGACTCAAAGTGCTAAATACCGGAATTATACCTTGAAGTGCATCTTAAACTCTGCCGGAAGATAGAGTACATTCATTTGTATGTGTATGTGTACAGAGACAGAGACTCAGTACTGAAAGAAGACAGAGACGCCCTGAAAGCTGTTCAGAAGCATCAGCCTCACTTTACTGAAGAGCAGAAGAAAGAGTTAACTCAGGTCCACCCCTGGATTCAAACGGACTGCCTACCAAAAGCCATCAACATTACAGTGAGTAGTTCCTAACAAAAATGACGCAAAGTCTGTACCAACATTTAGCTGATTTCTAGTTCTGGCCGAATTCTTATGCAGTTCTCACTGCATGTATCTTTCACAAATGAGGTCATTATCCAGAATGCCTTGCAACAAGCTCATTCAACATTTTGATTTAAGAAGAAATGTCAACTCTAAATATATAGTGTTCTGAAGTACTGAAAAATTTATAGCAATAGTTAGACCCATGTGTTTTAATGGTTTACCCAACATTTGTGTGGTAGTGTATTTTTCTGCCATTTAGAGTGTTAGCTTAGCAACATGCTAACATCTCTAATGTGCTCCACACTTTTCTTCACAGTCTTGCACAGGATGTGCGACTCCCCCAGATTTCTTGACTCCTCCATTCGATTTGGATTTTCATGAGATGGATCTCAGCATGGTTTTGAGAGAAGAGGCCAAAGAGCAAGATAAATTTATCACTGCAGAAACAGCCTTTCCCTTGAGCCCCCCTTCATCTGATTATGAACAGATAGACAATCAGGCCAGCACAAGCACGTAGGAGTGGGCCATGGAGGAGGTGGAAGTGACATAATCAGCGAAAGTGAAGAGGGACTACAGACTGCTGGACAGTGTTTGGTTGTGCTGCTGCCTCATAGACTTTTAGGACCAAGTTGAATTTGGACCAAGCTTAAAGTGTGAAAGATTTTTGAACTTTTGTCCTCTCAGATGATGTCAGTTCAATCAGTATATCAATCTGAACAATAGAGAGAAGAAGGGAAAGACTTCCTTTAATTTTTATAGCTTAAAAGGATTATGTTTTGAGATGTTAACCTGTTGCACTTGGTGGATGTTAGAACATTGTTGCACTATATTCTGCTTCCAGGTTCTTATTATTCATGAGCCTGCCTGGACTTATCCTATGACAGGCGGTGTTTCAGAATTATTCATGACACCATGTGACCTTTTCCTATTACAGGCAGTTTTTCAAACCATGAGTTATTGAGTTTATAGAATTATGAGCAGTTGGACCAGGAATTTACTGCTTTCACATAAGTTTGAAATTACACAGTCTGACATTCATTTGCTCTTTTTACAGACACTGTGTGTCAATTCTCAAACCGTTCTGAAAGATTCCAGGAATTATGGCACCGAAACGCA
The DNA here is from genome assembly GCF_051911475.1 of Siphateles boraxobius. Lineage (NCBI taxonomy): Eukaryota > Metazoa > Chordata > Actinopteri > Cypriniformes > Leuciscidae > Siphateles > Siphateles boraxobius. The sequence goes on from NW_027508866.1 coordinate 14,202,249, forward strand.
AACTATTTAGGTTGAAAAGAGGTATGATAGGCCAGAAACATCCTCTAACCAAGTTGCCAATGCATTGCAAGTCAATTGTCCCGTTGTACGATATTTACCTTCAAATGTCCGTTTATATATTGCGTTTTAGAATTGCAATCTTAGACAATGAAAATACAATAGCCCACAAAATTAAGTTTGCTTAGCTAAAAGCATTTGCGCTCACATACTTATGTTCCAATCCATCACAAACAACATTTTTTACTGGTAGTGGTAAATATTTATTTATTTGTTCATATTCAAACAAATGGATATGGTTTACAAAACAATGTATTTGAAGGTGCTTTTGATTAAGTCCATAAAATGTAAATAAATGGATTTTGAATAGAGATGTTTACTTCTAAAAGCCTCGTGGATGAGCTTGACAATCCCTTTGTTTCACTAGATGGTCCATAGAAGCACAAGAATAGTCTATGTGTACTATTTTTAGCATCCAATGTTTTTTCAGTTCCTCAACAAATGCAGAACTCTATTATTTAAAACAAAAACAAAAAAAAGAGTTTAAAACAAAACAAGTCAGCTACTTTCCATGTTTTCTGTTTCCCTCAGATTTGACTGTAAGTGTTTTTCAAAAGCTTTTCTGTGAAAGCAGACAGGTCCAATCAGTTTACATGCAGTACAGTTCTCTTTAAAGCTTCTGTTTAATGTGTAGGAATTGTAAATTTGATTTGCTAAGTCCTTGATTCCAATTTTTTTTACTAAAACATGCTTGAAAATTTGTATTTTTCTGCTTTTAAACTAAAATAAATACATGTTATGTTTTTATTAATCTGCTTTGACTATCTGATGTTTTTATTATTATTTTTTGGTTGGGGTAACATGACTGAATTGATCTTGGTAGCCACTAGAGGGCACATTGTAACATATCTGGTTACATCCACAATTGTCTCTTCAAGCTTTGCTTTGAATTATCTTCACCCAAATCAAATATTTCCACTCCTCTTTCATTTTCCAAAGGCAAATTGTTTTCGCAGCCCAATTGAAATATGTGTCTGGTAACATAAGGAGAAAGCATTCCACTTTCCCTGCCTACATTTTAAAGCTTAAATCTGTAGTTTTCTGCAGCTCAAGAATGCAGTTCAGACTGTCTCATGGCTCTCGTCTCCATATCTCCAGATTAGCAAAACTGACAGGTTTCTGTAAGCTCTCCTTGTTGATCTCCATGAATATTCACATAGAACTCTCTGAAAAACCTGAGATATAGAGAAGCAATGAGCTGTTTGTTGTTGACGTTGTGTGATAGAAGGTTTCATATTCAAACCATAATGAGAGAGGAGATGACTGTAGTAGCATGATACATTCCAACAAGCTGATTGTGTATAATGCGGGATGACAGTTCTGCATTGCAGTTCTGTTTAATTTATATCCACTCTTTTTAACTGATTTTTAATATAATGAATTTCATGAATTAGCCTACATGACATATGTTAAAGACAATTATCACCTATTAATGTCATTCCAAACTTGTTTTCTTTCTTCCATTAAACACACAAGGAGATATTCATGCTGTTCTTTTCCTACAATGAAAGAGCTGGTGATGTGTCAAGCTCCAAAAAGCACCCTAATGCTGTGGACACACTTAACACCTATCTGAAACATTCTAAGACTGAACTGAACAAACTTACAGACTGTTTCCTATGACTGGAGCAGATTTTAAACACCGACTGAACGCAACTGTCTCTGACTCGGCGCGTTTGGGCATTATCAGTCGTAAGTATCAAATTACATTAATAATCGGCCTTACAGTCATTAAGTGTCCATGGCTTAAGTCAATACATTGTGCCATATTTAACTTCAAAAACACTAAACACCATTGGCTCTTAAATTTTGTAACTGAATATAAGTTAATCTTTTGAAGCACTAATGAAATTTAAAAAAGGTTGCACATTTTTTTTTGTCAATAATGAAAATCTCTGTCTATTCCTCTGTCTATTCCTGGGGTGCTGATGGCGCAGTGGATAAGACACATGCCTTTGGAACCCGGGTTCGAATCCACTGTGAGACACCAATGTGTCCCTGAGCAAGACACTTAACCCCTAGTTGCTCCAGAGGCGTGCGACCTCTGAAATATAGCAATTGTAAGTCGCTTTGGATAAAAGCGTCAGCTAAATGTAAATGTCAGACAAAGGAATTGTACACTGGAAAACATGACCATAATTTTAATAGTAAAACTGCAAAAATGCTACGATAAAAACCTGTTAATTGGTTAACAGTAAGTAGCTATACTGTGAAAAACTATAACAAATCTAACGGGACATTCCTTAGGATAATTCGTTATATAATTTTTAGTGAAAAGACATAAATTGACATTTCCAGATTTCCCTATGTGACACTTCACATTTGACAGTTTTTCATTTAAATAATGAAGTTTCTTCTTAGTTTTTTTGGGTTGCACTTTATTTTACAGTATGTGTACTTATGCGTACTTGCCTAAGAAAGTACTGGGTAATATAAGGTAACTACAGGGGTTAAGGTTAGGTTTAGGAGTAGGTTCAGGGTTAGTACCCATTACCCAGTTATTGTAAAATGCTACCTTTCTTTTGTTATCAATAATGTACATTAGGGTTTTATGTTATAACTCATGTTGTTAAATTGTAGGCAATTGTTTATAAACACTTTTTGTTATACTGAAACTCTTCACATTCTGATAGCAATCAATAATAGAACTGGCCTAAATAAAACATGTACGTATATTCTGTGGAAGTCTTAGCACCAAAAACACATTTTAGTCCAATCATTGCACTTGGTCCGAATGCAATGATACGATGCCCTACCTGACTGTCAACATATGTATTTCCACACCTCCGCGCAGCTGCTCACGCAGACATCACACATCATCACCGTGTTCCATAGGGTTTATGCAGAGTTATAGTCAGACAGCCACCGAGCGCCACAAACAAACAGCAGCTGCCTTTTACAGTTCCTCCTGAACCAAAACAACGAGCTTGTGGTGCGTTCACGCACCGTAATTACGAGATGTCAGCCCAAGACAGTCTTTCCGCAGCAGTTCACGTCCTCAGACTCGGATTCAAGCATTTCTATGTCAACACTATCAACGCCGAGATTGATCTGCAGCAGTCAGGTGGTACAAGTATGAGGTCTGTACGTGTTTAACGGTCATTATTATTGTAATGTTATGTGCTTTTAGACATGAGGTAATTTAACAGCGCATTGCAGACTCTAACTGTGTGTTAATGCGTTTTGGAGGAGGGGTGGCTTTGAAGAGCGCTCAGAAGGAAGGGTGGGATCTTATGCTTTCGAAGCTAGCTTGTTATTGCTAGCCTCTCCAAAATTGCCTACCCTGCCTTTAATGCTTATTGCATTATTTTAGTGTCATGTGTGTACTTGTGTGTTTAACTGCAAATTGAAGTTAAATCTGTAAAACGTTAGTAGTTGCTATTGTATTTTTTACGGTAAAGTTCTGGCAACCACAGCTGCATTTTTTTAACCATAAATTTCCCTTTTTTATGTTGAAGCACTTAAAAGAAAACTCCAGAATATAGCATGTACTTTTATTGTGATTTGTTGTCCATGTAGGAGCTCAGCAGCATCCATCTCTATTCACTTTTATTATGTGGAAAAGAGCAGAATGAACATTCTTTAAAATATCTCCATTTGTATTTCAAAGAAGAAAGTAAGTCACAGGTTTGGAATGACATAAATGATTACTTACTTTCAATTGTTTTGATATAGCCTTTTTTAACAAGTCGGAGCATAATACGAGCATATAAAGAGCCATTTTTCTAAATCCAAGTTCTATGCCAAATGTAATTGTGAAATATCTGAAACCCCCTCTCCCTCCCCAGACCTCCCTGTCTCAAATGATTCCTCATACAGTTTCTAATTCTGTCCTGTCCCTTTTCCAACAATACATTTTGATGGATTGTTTTTGCTTTGATAGCCTTGACCTTCCTCCAGGTCTTCAAGGCATTATTGGCCCAACACCACCCGTCAGGCAGACCTCACACTCCTCCACCCCCCAGCAAAGTCCCCCGTCACCACATTCTTGTGCTGTTGCCTGCATCACAACTCCAAGCACATCCCAGAGAGAACAAACGGAACCAGATGCCAAGCACAACACAGAGTTAGCAGCATCTACCACGGATTCACATGATACAGTTTGAATGTGTTCGCATATTTTTGGATTTGTACTGTGCAATGCTTAGCTTTAGATCGTTTTTATTGTTCATTAAATGGTGGTGACTAGATATCTTTATGTTATGCTGTCCTCCTTTGAGAACTGATGATCTGCTTTGATCTTTTATGAGATTTATATTTCTTCTGAAGGTTTTATGCAGATGTTCCCCTGTACAGGGCCCTGTAATGTCGATCGAAAGGCCAGAGCTGCAACCGAACACCATAAGGGGTGAATTCTTCAAACAACGTGACTCATTCTCAGACACAGATAGATAACATGAATGTGTTCACAACATTGAGGTCACTTATCCTAATTACAACCAGAAGTGCCTTTTAATCTTAAAGGAATGTTCTGGGTTTAAGTAAAGATTATTGGACAGCATCTGTGTTGTTGAAGAAAATTATTTTAGTCATCCATCAGTTTCGGATGCTGTTTCAAGATTATTCCATGTTGCTATTGTTAACTATTAACAATATAGTTTTTGTTAACTGAATCATTGGCTGAATTAGATCAAATAAAATGTAAAACTTAAATGTAAAACTTTAGAGAAATGTTGTCATGGCAAACTAATTGAAATAAGTTAAAGTACTAAAATGACTAAAACAGAAATAAAAATAAATTAAAGATACACTGCAAAATATTATTGTTGGTTTAACTTAAAAAGGTAAGTTACCTGGTTGCCTCAAAATTAAAAAAAAAGTAACCCGGCATGAAATCAAAATTGACCTTATTAATGTTCTTGCATGTTCCTGGTGTTATTGTGTAATTCATTTTTATACCTACAAAGGTTGTTTCCGCCAGTATAGAATAAAAAATAATAAGAACGCTTGAAAATCACAGTTGTGAAAAAAGAAATTGCAATTATGCATCATAAAGTAACATTTATGAGCAAGTCGCAATTGTCAGGAATCAATCAGATTCATTCCCATCCACCACTCATAGATCACTCTCCCCGGAATACTAACCACTCACACCTGTGCACCATCAATTACCTCATCACCCAGCTCTACAAAACACCCATGCACACTTCAGTCTTTGTCAAGCCTCCAACAGGAATAGACCATAACCTTCTGTCTCCTGAAGTCTCCAAGTCAACCTGAAAACCACCACGTAACGTATACTCACCTTTGAAATACTCACCTTTGTATCCTTGTCCCGCTGTTCCCAGAAGTCCTGCCTGGTCCCATGTTCCCCGAGTCCTGGAGATTCGTCTGAGTGTCCCACGTTCCCGCCGAGATCTCCGTGTCCGCTACTGTATCTGAAATAGAAAAGGAGACGTATCAATGAACAGTGTCTGATCACGCCAAGTTAACTAAAGGAGGATCTGCTCACCTGGAATCCGCTCTGCACGTAGTCATCGTCACCGCACCTTCACCTGAACCTTGCCTATTCACCTTGTCACTTGAATCATTGTAAATAAACTCACGTTTGAATTCACTTACCTCCGCCTCTGTGCCTGTATCCTGACAGAAGGCTTGACCTAGAAAGGAAAAGAAACAGCGCGATGGAGTCTACCCGCCATGGTGATAATCCTGTACAACCTACAACCGCTGTTGTGAATTCCAGTCAGCCGACGCTCAGTACTTCCGCAGGGCCCCACTTCTTCTATGGTTTGCTTCGCGAACCCAGCATCACGTCCAGCGCCATTCTCCGGTCGGGCGGAGGATTGCAACGGGTTCCTGCTTCAGTGTTCGCTCGCTTTGGAACAGCAGACCCAGTTGTACCCCACAGAAAGATCGAAGATTGCTTTTATAATCCAACAGTTATCCGGGGCTGCTTTAAGATGGGCTGAAACATTGTGGTCACAGGAATCCACTGTTACCTCGTCGGTACAGGAATTCGTAGACCATTTTAAAGAAGTTTTCGGGCGACCAGTTGATGATTCCTCCACCAGCGACAATCTACTGCAACTGCATCAGGGCAGAAAATCGGTTTCTGAGTATTCATTGGAGTTTCGCACTCTAGCCTCCGCAAGTGGGTGGAACAAGAAGGCGCTCATCTCTGTCTACCGACGTGGTTTGAATCCTGCTCTCCGTCTTCAAATGGCAATATATGATGACAGCCTGGGTGTGGAAAAGTTTATCCAGCAAGCTCTCCGCGTGCACCAACGATCTCAGGGCTGCTATCTCGAAACTCAACGACCCACTAGTACCTCTCAGTACCCCGCGGAAGGTCCATCCGAAGCAGGTGGAGAAAGGATGCAAGTGGATACTCACCGACTGTCTCCAGCGGAACGTGCCCGACGTCGAGAGCTAAGATTATGTCTGTATTGCGGAATGGGAGGACATTTTCGTCAGTCATGTCCAACTCGACCCCCCAGAATGCTTGTGAGTTCTGTCTTTACGACCGATTCGGTGTCAGCCCCATTAACGATATCAGTGATCCTAAAATCCACGACTTTCCATGTTTCTGCCACAGCCATTGTGGACTCCGGGTCGGCAGGAAACTTCATTTCCGGACAGCTCTGTCAAAAACTCCAGCTCGAGAAGTCAGCCACCACCAGACCGTACTCCATCCATGCAGTGACGGGTGAAACCATAAATCAGGGGTATGTCACATCTCAGATCAAACCTGTCATCCTCTGTGTCGAAGACACACACCATGAATTATTTGAACCTTTCATATTAGAGAACAGTCAGACTGATATAATCCTTGGCCGCCCATGGCTTATACGACATCAACCGAATATCAACTGGAAATCTGGTAAAATACTGACTTGGGGTTGTAAATGTGCGTCCAGGACCGCCGAACTCGCGATCATGCCCATCGTTAACATACCCGGCAACATTCCAGTGAACTCAACCTCCGTTGAAAGCCCCACAGAAAGCCTGTCAGTGTCCATCCCTACCTGTTACTCTCTGTTTGCAGATGTTTTCAGTCCTGTCGAGGCTGCCAAATTACCACCTCACCGAGCCTGGGATTGTGCCATCGATCTCGTTCCAGGAGAGCCCATCCCTAAGGGACGAATCTACTCCCTGTCTATCCCCGAACAAAGAGCCATGCAACAGTACATTGAAGAAGCCTTGAAACAGGGTTATATCCGCTCCTCCACATCACCTGCTGCTGCCAGTTTTTTCTTTGTCCCTAAGAAGGATGGCGGACTACGTCCGTGTATCGACTACAGAACCCTGAATCGGATAACCGTGAAGTTCAGCTATCCACTCCCGCTAGTTCCTTCCTCTCTGGAACAACTTCGAGAGGCTAAGGTATTCACCAAACTGGATTTGAGAAGCGCATATAATCTCATCCGAATTCGAGAAGGCGACGAATGGAAGACCGCGTTCATCACCCCAGCAGGCCATTACGAATATTTGGTTATGCCATATGGTCTGCTAAACGCTCCTTCCATCTTCCAAAGCTTCAGGGATGAAGTCTTCCGAGATTACCTGAATCGGTTCGTAATAATCTACATTGACGACATTCTAATCTATTCCAAGGATCCAGTGGAACATCAACGACATGTCTCCCTAGTACTCCAACGGCTACGTGAATTCTCCCTGTTCCTTAAGGCAGAGAAATGTTCCTTCCACCAAACCTCAGTCGAGTTCCTCGGTTATCAACTCAGTGAAAAAGGAGTAGAGATGGACGATCGCAAGACAAAGGCGATAGCTTCCTGGCCAATCCCACAGACTGTTAAAGAATTGCAAAGGTTCCTTGGATTTGCCAATTTTTACCGGAGGTTCATTCACCAGTTCAGCCTGTTAACTGCCCCTCTAACATCTCTCCTCAAAGGAAAGCCCAAGACACTGCTCTGGACCGGTGAGGCGGATCACGCATTCCAGTCTCTAGAGACAGCGTTCACCACAGCTCCTCTACTCCGACATCCTAATCCTGAGGAAATGTTCATTGTTGAAGTTGATGCCTCCACTACTGGGGTAGGAGCTGTGTTATCCCAGTACTCCAACTCGTCCCCCAAACCTATGCCATGTGCGTTCTTCTCTCACAAGTTATCGCCTGCTGAGGTAAACTATGATATCGGCAATCGGGAACTCCTGGCGGTAAAGCTTGCTCTTGAAGAATGGCGACATTGGTTAGAGGGCGCCAAACACCCATTCCTGGTTCTCACTGACCACAAGAATCTCCAGTACTTAAAGGAAGCAAAGCGAATCAATCCACGCCAGGCCAGATGGGCACTCTTCTTTACTCGATTCCATTTCCAGATCTCCTATCGCCCTGGTTCAAAGAACGTCCGAGCGGATGCTCTGTCTCGTCTCCATGCCCCCGAAACTCACCACGAAGAACCCGAAAATATCTTGCCAGAAAGGATGTTTGTCAATCCCATTCAGTGGGATTTAAACGAGCAACTGATGGAGTTGTCCCGACACCAGCCTAGTCCTCCAGAGTGCCCAACCGGAAAGATTTACGTACCCGATGAATTTCGCATGTCACTAATCTCCTCAGCAGAGGGTATGGAACCAAGCTCACCATCACCTCCAACAAGCCATAAACCGCCACAGTCACTTCGCAGACGCTCATCGTCGCAACGCCCCCGAATACCAACCTGGCCAACTGGTTTGGCTTTCGACCAAGGATATCCGGCTGAGACTACCTTGTCGCAAACTAAGTCCAAGATACATCGGTCCATTTCCCATAACGAGGCAAATTAATCCAGTTACCTACCAGCTCCGTCTGCCAAACCAGTATCGCATCCACCCCTCATTCCATGTCTCCCTTCTGAAGCCCCATCACTCACCTGTTCCAGTTCCCTCTACTGATCTGGCGCAAGATGAGAATCCTCCGGTACTCCCCATTGAAGCAAAATCCATCTTCGCTGTAAGAAGGATCCTGGGGCCTCATTTATAAAACTTTGCGTAGGTTTTGCGTCAGAAGTGGCGTACGGATGAAACATAGGACGTGCATACGCACAGAAATATTCGAATTTATAAAACCGTGCGCACGCACATCCTACGCATTTTTTCCTTAATAAATCCCAATCAATTCTAAATGTAGCGCAGCTTTTGCGGCTTCATGTCACGCCCATAGTTGCCCATAAATAGTCCGTGAAACGCCCACAAGTTAATATTCATAGATTGTGAAATTATGGCAAACATAGAGAGGTAATCAAAAAAACGTAACTTCACTCAATCTGAAGTAGAAGTTATCGTTGGCGAGGTGGAAAAGAGGAGAAAAATGTTGTTTGGAGGGCACAGTGTGGGCATTACTAATGCCAAAAAGGCACTTGAGTGGCAAAAGGTTGCAGACGCTGTAAATGCTGTAGCCTCACAACCTCGGACTGTGGCCGAAATAAAAAAGAAATGGTCAGACATCAAAGTCGAGGCAAAAAAGCGTCTAGCGCTCCATCGCCAGAGTGTGTCTGCCACGGGTGGGGGAAAGGGGACACCGGAGCTGACCCCTCTTGATGAGAGACTGTCGGCAATTATTGGGGAATCCCTATTAAGTGGAGTGGTGACTGAGGCGGAGGGGGACACTGACGCGCCAGATGCACCGGATGACACAGGTAAGTGAAATAAGTCAAATGAATGCAGTCAAGTCACATGTATGTAGGCTACATGATTACAATTTATTCATATAGAACAATCTTTATTTCAGTCGCTGGGTGTTCTAGCTGGGCCAGTGCCAGTGGTTCAGAGGCTGCAGCTGAGCAGCCGTCTGTGCCCAGCGTCTCCACGGCACGTGGCTCTCAACCCTCCAGCAGCGGTCGTGTCCTCACCGATGCAGTCCTTGAAATGCAGAGGGAAGTCATTAACTCAGTCAGAGAGGTGGCAAAGGAGTTGGGTGAAATCAAGACTGTCCTAACTGAAATAAACAGCACAATGAGGGAATTCTTGAATAAATAATATATTTTTTCCACACCTTTTGTTGTTCTTTACAAGCGATGCATCACTTCCAAACGCTGGCGCACAGCAGCAGCATTTGGCTCAAATGCCTGGGGATGGGGTCAGGGTCGGGGCCAACACAGCAATCGGCGTCAGGGGGTAGAGGCACGTTTTTAAGCTGTGCCACATTGTGTAGCACAGCACATACCAGCACGATTTTGGACACCTTTTCAGGAGTGTACAATAACCTCCCTCCAGTGCAGTCGAGGCAGCGCCATCTGCCCTTAAACAGGCCGATGGTGCGCTCCACTATAGCGCAAGCTCGGCTGTGGCACATGTTGTAGTGCCTTTCCTCTGCATTATGTGGATTGAGGAAAGGTGTAAGCAGCCACTGTTTGAGGGGATATCCACTGTCCACTGCAAGGATAGTGAAAGGGTTAAGACTTTGAAGTACAGTAAAATGTCTAGTAATCAAACGTAGCCTACCTAGAAGCCAGCCATCACGCACAGCACCAGCCTCGAGTCTGCGCCCAACACTGCTGTGTCTTAAAATGAATGAGTCATGGGTTGACCCAGGCCACCGAGCTACTACGTTAGTGAGCAACATGTCTGCATCACAAATAATTTGGACATTGATCGAATGGAAATGCTTTCGATTAATGAAAGCATTTTCATTCACATTCGGTGCCCTTATGGCAACATGACTGCAGTCAATAGCACCGATAACGTTTGGGAAACCGTACATAGCTGCAAATTGAGCTTTCTTGTTTGCCTGTTCACCCGCCGTGTATGGAAACTTTATGCACTCATGGGACAAAGCTATTATGCCTTTTAAAACGTCTGGCATTATCCGGCTAAGGGTCGGCTGAGATATGCCTGACCTGTCAGCCAATTCCCTCTGAAAAGTGCCAGTCGCCAGGAATCCTAGTGTTGTTAGGACTTGAAGTGGGACTGGCACGGCATGGTTCCTCCGAGTGCTCCTCTGTAACGCGGGGGCCAAAAGACCGCAGAGGTCCAACAGGACAGCTCGAGGAAGTCGGAACCGGCTCATGAGCCACTCGTCCTCATTTGCCAGCAAATCTTCTTGCTGTCTGAAGATTTGCGTTCACTCCGAATCCTTCCTTTTGCCACATCTTCTAAGAGCGCAAGATCAGCCATTGTGCGTCATTACGCATTGTGATGGGGCATTTTATTTCCATCCATTTAATTGCATCTGACAAGCTACAGATGTTGGTTATAATCTACTTGGAAATGGGAATTAGTTCAGCGCAAATGTAATTTCTTGCAGCTTTCTGAATGGTTGAGACATAGGCTACGTCATACGTTATTTTATCAAAAATAAAACAAACTAAAGGCATATTCATGAATACCATGATTCCGTAGCTGATGAAGACATTTTTAGTATGAAAACAACTTTCCCCAGAGGAAAAATAATACAACTATTTATCTATCTGTCTATAAATCTATCTAGGCTATATATCTCCCTAATTATATATCTATCTGACTGACTATCTAATTGCATCTATATCTGCTCCGCCAGACGGACACATTGGCGAGAATATCAGTTTTGTACATTATTTCGTTCTGTTTACCATCTTATTTATGAGGATGAATTGTATAACATGCCAATATTATTGCAGAACATATTTGACTTTTCTTTTTGGAAATATTAATTTGCATTTCTGTTTCAGATCGATCAAACGGGTGTTCGTGTAGGCTGTTGATTGTAAGACTTGCTTTGTGAAGTCTTCGTGTTATTTATGAGAGGCAGTATTGCCATTTATTTTACACAACGGTCTACAGTTTCACACACTTTCACGTGTTTCTTCCATCTGCCGACGGTGTCGCCATTTCTCATTTCACCCGTTTTTGTGCGTACGCCTGGGTCAGAGCTTGCGTGAAGGACCGCACATTTTCCCGTCAAGTTTGCTTTTTATAAATACCAATTATTGCGTAGAGAGCGGCGTACGCCTTCTTTTGTGCGTGCGCAACGTTTATAAATGAGGCCCCTGGACTCCCGACGTCGGGGTGGTCAACTCGAGTACCTGGTTGACTGGGAGACTTATGGACCAGAGGAGAGGTGTTGGGTACCTCGTAAGGACGTCCTTGATCCCATGCTACTCACTGACTTCCATGAACAACATCCTGAAAAACCTGCTCCTCGACCTCGAGGTAGACCCCCGCGACGTCGGGGTCCTGGGTCCGCTGGCGCGGACGCTGGAGGAGGGGGTAGTGTCAGGAATCAATCAGATTCATACCCATCCACCACTCAAAGATCACTCTCCCCGGAATACTAACCACTCACACCTGTGCACCATCAATTACCTCATCACCCAGCTCTACAAAACACCCATGCACACTTCAGTCTTTGTCAAGCCTCCAACAGGAATAGACCATAACCCTCTGTCTCCTGAAGTCTCCAAGTCAACCTGAAAACCACCACGTAACGTATACTCACCTTTGAAATACTCACCTTTTTATCCTTGTCCCGCTGTTCCCAGAAGTCCTGCCTGGTCCCATGTTCCCCGAGTCCTGGAGATTCGTCTGAGTGTCCCACGTTCCCGCCGAGATCTCCGTGTCCGCTACTGTATCTGAAATAGAAAAGGAGACGTATCAATGAACAGTGTCTGATCACGCCAAGCTAACTAAAGGAGGATCTGCTCACCTGGAATCCGCTCTGCACGTAGTGATCGTCACCGCACCTTCACCTGAACCTTGCCTATTCACCTTGTCACTTGAATCATTGTAAATAAACTCACGTTTGAATTCACTTACCTCCGCCTCTGTGCCTGTATCCTGACAGCAATTACCTTCTTGATTTTATTTTTCCTTAAAATCTGGAAGGCTGCTGAACATACAGACTTCCATTGTATACAGATTTTTGTCCATTCTCAAATGAGAATAGTTACTACCACCAATACCACCTACAACCAACCAACAATATTTGAACTTTTTTAGTAGTTGAGATAATCAAATATGCTAATATCCTAAGGAGGTGTAATTGGAGTACAATTGTTAACGTTTGTATACACAACCTCTTGATCTTTACAGAAGAGCCTCTGGCGCTTCCTGATAGCAGCCTGCAGGTCACACTTAAAACCTGACATCCAGAACAGCATGGATAGCTTCTCTCCAAAGATTAAAATGAGCAGAATGACTTTCATTTTCAATTGCTTCCTTACAGAGTTTGCATTGCATTTCTTTTCTATCCTGCTTTTGTTGATTTTGGCCAGTGAATGAGGCTGATACTGGCTCTAACTCTAACTCTGGCTCTGAACATCTGGCTCTAATTAAAACCTCCCCCCGAATATAGCGTGGCTTTCCCACTCCCTCTACTCTTTCCTCAGCATCCCTCCCTCCATACCCCCTCCTCTCTGTGTCATGTGTCCTGTGGCTGCGTTTGCATGTGTGGATCTCAGTGCTGAGGAATATGGAGCGTTTGGCTGCTGTGTGGAATTTGGGGATTCTTCTATGTCTGAGTTTTGGAGGGTTCTTGTGTCAGACCACCAACTATACCAGGTGAGCGGTATAGGGCTTTGGGTGAGAACAAACTAAGTGTGCATGTCAAGACAGCTCTTTGCTGCTATAAATAACTCTTTTTACAAACCTTTTCTACTGCAGGAGCTGTTTAAATGTTCTAGCTTTTTTAAGGTGTTTATGTCTGGTAGTAAGTGTCATTTTTATACTCTTTATATGCATGGAGTGTGTGTATGAATTCTCGGTAATGATGAATGTATTGATTACAGAGTGATTTAGATAGTAAAGATAGTAAAGGATTGCAGATGGAAGTACTTCGAGTTAGTGTGTTTTTTAAGGTGAAGCAGGTCGCTTTACCCTGCATCAGGTCCAGCGTTCCTTTGCAGGGAGCTTAATTGCTTTTTCTAGAAAACAGATTTACTAAATAATGACTAGACTGAGTAATATGACATCCTTATATGGTCTGGAATTCTGAAAAACTTTGTATGCTATTTAGGCTGTTGGAGTTAAAGAAATAGTTCAGCCAGGAATTAAATTTCTAGTCAACCCATATGACTTTCTGTCTTCACTGGAGAAATTTAGTAGAATGTTTATGCTGCTCTTTTCCATACAATGAAATTAAATAGAAAAAAGGCAAAAAAGTACAAAAAACAAACAAACATGCGGTTCACAATCACGACATAGAACAACATCTAAATTTGAGTCCAATCATGACATCCCTTGCAAAAAAGTATTTTGTTCAAGTGTGCTTCTTTTAAACTAAAAATAAGAAAGTATTCTTTCAGTCTACTTTAAATGAAAAAAGTAGTTATAAATGACTCTTAAAAGTATACTTTTATACACTAAAAAGTGGGCCAATTTAGTCTCAAGTAGTATTGAAGTACACCTAAAAATATACTTCAACTTTACAAAGGTAAACTTATTTTTTTGTAAGGGGTGTGATTAAATCATTTTAATCAAATGGAACACATTTATGTTTTTTGTTGCTTTAGTGTGGAAACCTTTTTTTCAACTCGAACAGACAAATTTACACTAAATGTTAAGGAAAAAAAAGAATTTTAATATATATATATATATATATATATATATATATATATATATATATATATATTAGTTGACAATGCACACATGAATAATTTGCTAATAAAACTGTAGAGATGCATTCAATCCAGTGTTTAATTATGCAAAGTCCTCTAATATGTAAAGAGACTGAAAAAGGACAAAAAGTACCCCAAAAAGACACTGGTGCTTCACAATCATGACACATTTTTTTGTGTGGATCACGAGGCGGCAGGATTAAATGTGAGTGATTTTAATGGAATGCATTTATTTTTAAGAAAAATAATCCATCTAATTGGTTTTCTCATTTATATTAGCCCTATTTTTATTTTCTTGCTAATTTTATCAACAGTAAATATTTGAAAAGGTCACTAAAACGATAACATGCCTTAAATGTTCCCATTCCAGTGTGAAGAGAATCTGTGTCAGACGGGGTCTGTGGGAGTAACTGCATAATGACAGTTTTTTGGTCTGCTTGAGTGCTCTGGCTCTGCACCATTACTTTTCAAAAGAGCTGTGGTTTATTTTGCAGTGTCATAGAATTTAAGTCTATAAACGTTGCTGTAGACGTCTAAACCATTTCTCAACACTTATAAGGGATTTTAAGTTGTCAGTGATCTTAGAAATACTGCCTGCATGTGATGTTGTAAACACTGAATAAAAGTGTCTGCCTCTCTGAAACAGCTTTGAAAAATGTTGCCTGCCAAGCTCATAATTTTAAATATTTAAACTACAGTCAAACTGTTCTTTTGAAAAAAGTTGTTAGCAACACTAACTGGAAGCTTCTGACTGGAGACAATATCTATTTAATGTAACTATCATGATGTAATTTATATCGCTTGTGCATTATTCTGGCTCAAAGGAGTGAATAATTAGGGTGATTATTAAACCTGGACAGATCAATTTACACTAAATGCTAAACAAAAAAAAAATACAAATACATGCTAATTTAAATAACCGAGTTGAATGTAATATGTTGCTCTTAAAATGCAGAAATACTGTACATAAACAATTAATTATTTTTATTATTAAAAGCCTCCTTTTAAAACCTGTTTTCTACATTAGTTTTATGGCTAATTGCATCAACCAGTCAGATTTACTATTTTTGTTATGGGACAATTGTATAAGCACTTTTTAAATTGATTTTGTAAATGTTTCTGTCATTTATCTAGTTTAACTATGCTTCTTATGATCAAAATGAAAGCTTTAAACATTGACATTTTATTTAGCCTATGTAGTGAACAATAATATAATATCGTAAAACGTGTATCTTAATATCTTTTGGTTAGCATAATATTTTCATCCTGGATGTTTGCCATAACTCAAGTTTTTGAGTTGCTGTACTTGTAGGTTCATCTATGTGCATGTGTTTGTACTTTGTGAGATATGTCTTTTGCAATCTATGCCTTGGTCAAGCTTTTGACTCGCCTTCATGATATAAACACTGTGCAATTGTGCAATTTATTGTGCAATATAAACACATTCACATCAGCATTTTATTATAGTCACTCTTTTTCACTCCTCCTCACTCTCTCAGGCCTGTGTTCAACTGTGGCGGTGATCTGGCTGGAGACTCAGGCTTTGTGGGCAGTGAAGGATTCCCATCATTCTACAAACCCAACAGCAAATGTACCTGGTACATCACAGTGAGTTCACTTTGAGTTCACGCTCGAGATTTCTTCGTCATCCTAGGGCTGTATCACAGAGGAAAAGCCTTCAAGTATCTCTGTCCCTTTGTACTAGGTTCCAGAAGGCAATGTGGTCATTCTCACCTTCAAGATTTTTGACCTGGAGGCTGACCCTCTCTGCCGCTACGACTATGTGGATGTGTATAACGGACACTCTTACATGGTGCAGAAGCTCGGACGTTTCTGCGGAACGTTCCGGCCCGGGGCTCTCATCTCCACGTCCAACACCATGATGGTAGAGATGGTATCAGATTCAGAAACAGGAGGGAGAGGGTTCCTGGGTTACTTCAATGGAGGAAAGCCACATGTGGATGGTGAAATTAAACATATTAAAAATTAAACATCAAATGTGTTGCGATCAGTGTTGGGGTAACTGATTACAAGTAATGCGCATTACGTAGTCAGATTAAAAGCAAACGCATTAAAAAGTAACCCATTACTTTATACATTTTCATATTTCCGTAAAAATTCTCTCACTTCTCCATAATGTAATCAGTAAGAAATGTACACTCATATATGCGCTGGAACTGACAAAATGTATAAAAGTAACAAAACACATTACTTTCAACTTTCCATAAGTTGTAATGTTATGAGATCTTTTGTATGGCATACGTAGCTCTAGTAGTCAGGAAATATTCTAAGTGGTCAGCATATAATAATATTCTAAATGTGTTTGAAGATGAAAAATGAAGGTGTGTGTTATATAGGCTAAAGTAATGCATTACTTTGTTTAAATCGTTATGCATTACTTTGTTTAAATCAAGCCTCAGCCAGGTGAGAAAAACATATACTCAATAGAAAAGTAATGCATTACTTCCCATAAAAAGTAACTAAGTAACGTTATTCGTTACTTTTAAGGGAGTAACACAATATTGTGATGCATTAAATAGTAACTCTCCCCAACACTGCTTGCGAATGACTGTGCAGTTCGTTCGGGTTTTTCATTTGCGGACAAATAACTTGACGCTGAAAACGTGTTGTTTTGACTTGACCTTTTGCATATTAGAAGGTAAATGTTTCCAGCCTCAATGGTCTTTCTTTTCTTTTTCTTTATGTCAGAGCATCAGTTTTGTGGCGGGAAGCTCACAAAGTCTCAGGGCACAATCAAAACTCCCAACTGGCCGGAGAAAAATTATCCACCGGGCATCAGCTGTTCCTGGCTTATAACAGTGGAGCCGGAAATGGTCAGGAAAAAAACACAAACCTGTCCTGCAGTGATAGTTTTCAGTTAATCTTTCAATGTGTGCTGTTGTGTGCAATGTCATCCTGTTCATTAAATGATAAGAAATAGGTCTGTTGGGTATGGGGTTCCATTTGTGCCAAAAATTAGTCGACTGCTTAGTCATTTGTACTATACATTTGTCATTGTCAACAGTCATTGCCTAGTTGTTCAGATAAATTAGTATAAGTTGATATGTATGTTCTCTGTTTATGTTGATTTGTTCGGTCGTCCTTACTGTATTGATCCTACTTTTTCAGGTAAATTAGTATGTGTTGATGTGTGTGTACTTTGTTTGTGTCATCTTGCTCTGTCGTCTGGTTCAGTCATCTATCTAGATGTCGTCTTGTTCTATCATCTTAACTGTCGTCTCTTTCTGTCATTTGGTTCTGTCGTCTCTTTCTGTCATCTGGTTCCGTCGTCTTTAAGGGATAGGTTCACCCAAAATTTCACATTTTGTCATACTTACTCACCCTCAAGTTTTTCCAAACCCATATGACTTTCTTTCTTCTGCTGAACACAAAATATATTTTGAAGAATGTTTGAAACCAAACAGTTGTGTGGGGCCACAACTGAAGAACACAAAAGAAGACATTTGAAAGAATTTGGGTAACCAAATAGTTGATGGAACCCATTGACTTCCATTGAGGTCCATCAACTATTTGGTTACGCATATTCTTTCAAATATCTTCTTTTGTGTTTGGAACAACTTGAGGGTGAGTAAGTATGACAAAATGTAGAATTTTGGGGGAACTTTCCCTTTAAGACGACAGAACCAGATGACAGAACAAGACGTCAGTTCAGTAAAGATGACTGAACAAGATGATAGTTCAGTTAAGAACTAACCAAAATGACAGAAAGAGACGACTGTTAAGATGACAGAAAGAGACGACAGAACCAAATTGACATTAAGAGACGACAGTTAAGATGACAGAAAGAGACGACAGAACCAAAATGACAGACAGAGACGACAGTGAAGATGACAGAACCGGACGACAGTTAAGACGACAGAACCAAATGACAGAACCAGATGATATTTAAGACGACAGAACCAAATGAAAGAACCAGATGATATTTAAGACGACAGAACCAAATGATAGAACCAGACGATATTCAAGACGACAGAACCAAATGACAGAAAGAGACGACAGTTAAGATGACAGAACAAGACGACAGAGCAAGATGACATAAACAGAGGACATACACATCAAATAGGCTATAATTTATCTGAACAACTAGGGAATGACTGTTGACAATAACAAATGTATAGTACAAAGCACTAAGCAGTCAACTCATTTTTGGCACAAACGTGACCCCATAGTTTTCAAACATTGACTTAGTTTGTTTGTGTTTCAGGTGATTGAGGTGAAGTTCGATAAGTTTGATTTGGAGTCTGACACGTACTGCCGCTTCGACTATGTGGCGTTCTTTAACGGAGGAGAGAAAGACGATTCGAGGCGCGTCGGAAAATTCTGTGGAGACACTCCACCTCAGTCAGTTATCTCATTCTCTTTCACTGTCATTTTATCATTTATATCATTTCTATGAAAATAAACTACCCCACACATTCATTCATCCCTGTTTTTTGTGTCCCACCTAAAGGAACATTGTTACCAATAGCAATGTGTTATTGGTGCAGTTCGTATCTGACCTTAGCGTCACTTCAGATGGATTCATGGCGTCATACAATAGCATCCCACGTAGCCTCCGTACTCCGACTGCAGGTGGCAATGTTGCGACAGGACCTAGAGTGTCTTCCACACCCACAAAACCCCGTCTCACTCCAGTCAAACAGGAGAAACCTGTTGTATTAACAACAGAAGCAACAACTACAACCATAATCACAACTACTACTACAAAAGCTCCCGAACAGCTAAAGCCTCGACCCAAACCTGTTAGACCCATTGAACCTGTGAGGCCTCCAGTCCGTAAACCAGAGCCAGATAGATCCAGACCCTGTAAGCTGGAAAAGATAACAGTAACAAATTATGATGGTTACAGTTGATCAAACTTGTTAGACAATGTTGAATGCTCTTTTTTTTAGCCACAAACACAAATCCACTGTGCGCAAAGACATGTAAAAGAGATGGAACCATCAAGACCAGCTTCTGTCCTAGTGAATTTGGTAAGTCATTTCATACAACAACCATTAAAAAATACATAAAGCACACAGAGGGAACTTTTACACTAGGCCTACCATTCAAAATATTAATATTGTGAAATATGATTGCAATTTAAAATAACTGTTTTGTATTTGAATATATTCTAAAATATATATGTTATTCCTGTGATGGCAAAGCTGAATTTTCAGCATCATTCATCCAATATTCGGGTGTCACATGACCCTTCAGAAATCATTCTAATATGCTGATTTGCTGCTCAAGAAACTTTTATTTTTATCATTGGGTAAGTGTTGGAAACATTTTAAAACTGTGATCATCAGACAGACAGAACCGATCAACAATTTAAAAGTCTTTACTGTCACATTTGATCAATTTAATGCAATAAAAGTATTCATTTCTTTAAAAACAAAATTCGGAATGGTATAGGCCTACTGTATATGTCTTAAAGGGACAGTTCACCAAAAACAGGAGAACGTTCTACCATCATTTACTCACTCTTTTTTAATTCCTCATTTTGATCTATAATATAATATAATATAATATAATATAATATAATATAATATAATATAATATAATATAATATAATATAATATAATATAATATATAGGTGTTGTAAAGGGCTGAACTATCTATCATTCTATAAGAGCAACCTTTTATTTCTCTCTATTCTCAGTGATCACCGGTACGCTGACAGCATTGACTTCTGGACCTAGAGGAAGTATGCAAGCCACAGTGTCCTTAATTAAGGCCTATAAGACTGGCAGTCTTACAATCACCCAAGCTGGAGAAACTATGTCTGTCAAACTTGTGATGCCCTGTAAGAAATGTCCCTTGCTGCGCAGAGGTATATGGCCACATATGCACAGATAAATACACACCACCAATATGCATTCTTTGGTCTTTATTGCTCATTAGTCTTTAATGGACTACTTGCACAACTACTTCACAAATAGTGAAAAGATTGACATTGAAAAATGACACACAGAATGATTAAAATATTTAGTCCAAATAAATAAATGTTTGTAGTTCGTAGGCTACTGATGTTATTCATCTGTTCTCATACACTTCAGCGTCACGGTCAATAGTTTAGATGAACACTGACACCCTGTGGTGAAATAATGGCGTATTTCTAACACCCGTTGCTTTCTCTGATCGGCTTGGGTTGGTTTAAACCTTCATGTTCCGATAAATTTGGAAAATTCTGCACACTGTAAATACAGACTATACCTTCTCCTGTCAATCAAAATTGCCAAATTTTTTAATCTTATTGCGGACACTCATTTTTGGTGGCGTTTGTTCAACTCATTGACCACAGTAGGCTACATTGAAAGTAAACATAACCGGAAGTAAGTGAGACGTACTATTTCCAAACAGAAGTGCGTCACGAAGCTCAGTGCAAGTGGTCCATTTCTTACAAATCTGCAAATGATCTATTTATTGACAAAAAACTGTCTCTTCACTAGGTCAAAACTACATCCTGATGGGTCAGGTGGACCAGGAAGGCCGTGGTGTTCTCAATCCCGGTAGTTTCACTGCCCTGTACAAAACTCAACTCCAAAAGATGTTGGCCAACATCAACAACCAGCCATGCTGATCGCTCAGACCCATGTTAGCACAAGCAGCCATCGAAGCAAAGACATGAGATGTTATTCAATGCATAAGAAGAGTAATTAGACAATGGCCCAAAACTAGTCTTGATATTAAGAGGTATTTTTTTGTCATTGTAACATAATGCTCAGGAAGTTACACACAAAAAATCTGGACTGTTTTCATTAAACTATGGTGCAATTCAAACTTCAGCTCAGAACTGAATTTTATAAAGCAAGGATATTTTTCGTACAATTCAAAATATACACAGAGATGTCACAAATTATATTTCTAATGTATGATGTCTTCTAATACAGGACTTATATAACACATTAACGCATTGAGACTGTGTTGTTTTATTGGGATGGGCTTTTTCCTTTCACTGAAAGCTGCTTTTGGTCCAGAATACACTGACACAGACTTATGAGCACATTCTAATCTGATGATGTGGTAAAAATAACACTTATCTCTTTCTATTCCTCCTCCCTTCTCTGTTTCTATGTTCAGAATAGCTTACTACCGCATACATTTTATAGCATGGTCATTTTGCTAATTTATTTTATGCATAGAACGCCCAAATTTCCTACAATATTAGCCAAATGTGCTTCAGTGTTGGTTCTGTTCAAGGTACTGTAACTTTTTCAAAATTAACAAGCATAAACAGATCGTTTATGCTTTACTGTATAATTTGCCAGAGGGCTAGCACTAGAGGATCTTAAACTACGATTCGGGACATATCTCAACAGACAGTCTGAAATGTATAGAGGTGCCAGATTGTGCAGTGTTTTATAAACTAATAAAAGAACATTAAAATCAATTACTTGATGAACTGATAACCAATGCAATTCCATTAAAACTGGTGTAATATGCTCTCCTTTAAATTTCATTAGTACTCTGGCTGCTGCATTTTGTATCAATTGCAACTTCGCTATAGAACCCTTAGGTAAGCCAGTGTATATAGCATTACAGTAATCAACATGAGAGAAGATAAAAGCATGAATGAATTCTCTAGCATCATCCAAAGATAAAAAAGGATGTATCTTGGCCATATTTCTTAAATGATAACTTTTGTCACCTGAATAATATGAGACTTAATGGTCACAATAACGACGCCTAGGTTCTTAACTTCCTTTTTAGATTGTAACGATAAGGAGCCCAACCCTGCTTCTATCCTCTCCTGTTCAAGTTTTTGGCCCACAATAAGATTTTCATTTTTTTCTTCATTCAATTTCAACAAGTTTTTGTTCATCCACTTTACAACGCTGGACAGACAGTCAGACAACCTCTCTATTACAACCATGTCTCTGAACACAACTGAAGTGTAATTGTATATCATCAGCATAAAGATAATTCATGTCATATTTCTGAATTATGGTGCCCAAAGGGAGAAAATAAAATTGACCCAAGAATTGATCCTTGTGGAACACCATGTTATATTTCATATGTCTTTGAGATACAGTCGACTAAAAAGTTTTGAACCAATTTAAAACATTACCAGAAACCTACGAGCTACAATGATCAACCATATCGAATGCTGCACTTAGATCCAAGAGGATTAAAAATGATGTATCACCTTTATCTGTATTTAATCTCAGATCATTTGTTACCTTTAATAGTGCTGTTTCCGTATTATGACCTTGTCTGAAACCAGACTGAGCGTAATCTCAAATAGTTTCTCAAATAGAGAAAAGTTGGTCTGGCTACTTTGACGTGTGTATGGTGTGGGAGTGGCATGGGTTAGTTTGTTAGCGAGAAAGGTTGACATGGAGTACCCAAAATCTTGAACGTCCGTTTTTAGAAAAAAACTGAACTAAGGAGAGTCTGCTGGCCAAAAAAGAGAACGTGGGCAGAGCTTGTAATAACAAGAGAATCAATATTGGCTTGGCTTTTTTCGGAGATGACGAGAACTGAGGAATTTGTAAGTGACTTTTGATGCCGTTTTTATTACTCAACAGGAGATTAAGTAGGCCATTTTATAACAGATTAATTGCCATTAGTAGCTCTCTCAGAGTTCATTAAAGTTCATATTCATCCGTACAGTCAGTCACGCAGAGCCAAAGCAGAAACAAAACAAAATGCATGCAGGCTTTGTGGGCAGTGAAGGATTCCCATCATTCTACAAACCCAAAACAGCAAATGTACCTGGTTACATAAAGGCTACAACACTGTGCAAAAAGAAGTACCCCAGTATTAAATAGGCTTTCTATTTCTCTCTCAAGCTAAAATCATGGGTTTGTAGCGTCATCTAGTGTCTGAAATTTGGACTCAAAAACTCAAAAAATTAAATTTATAACTGCAACTCTGCATAAAAATAAAATGTCAGACAGTCAGCTTCATATATGCATCATCCAGTCTTAAGAGAGGTTATAGACTATTATAGGCCTATATCATCACAGACATCAGACGCTTTAGAGACATCCATCAATGTCACTTAGGCCTACTTAAAGCGGATAATAACTTGCAAAGGCACAATGAAGCTAATTCTCATCCTATGTCGAGCAACCAGGGAATTTATATCCTGTCTGCCCTCTGCGTCCCCTGACGACAAAGGGCCACTCTGCCATCTCTTATCGGAACTCTGGGTAATGGTTTTGTGTTTACACTGTGAAATTAAATGTTGGATGTTGCATGAAAGTAAATACCCAGCCAGATAAGTTTAAAGTTTATCCCAGGATTTTGGATTATAAAGAGAACATTTTAGAACCGCCAAAACATCCAAGGTATCTTTAGTCTTGAGTCAATCCATTGCAGATTAAAGGAGAGGATTAAACCAGCAAATAATATAATATTGTGTTTTCATAAATGATAGGATGCAATACAAACAAACAATTACTGAGTAAAGTTCAAATTATATTATAATTTAAAAACACACACACACAGAATTTAACCTGTTGTTGTTTTCTGAGGGCTTTTATTTTGAAGCATTGACCTGACAGGTTAAACAAATCTTACTGTAAATGAAAAGTCAATACACACCTCTCACAAAATCTGTCAAGAGAATGTCAAGGTCATGTTTTAAACGTAAAATTTTAAACAGTTAGGCCTATACTTTAAATGTTTGTTTGCACAATCTTTCTTTTTTTAAACGTTTTGAGTTTGTTTGGTCTGGCTAATCTGCACAGTTAAAGGTAAACAATGTAACTAGATGAGTTCAAAATTAACTACATTTAAATAATGAATCAATACATCATCAATCATGGTTCACTATGCTAAGCCTATTATGAGTATTTATATTTTTCTGTCAGGATGGTTTTGGCGGAAAATTCGTACAACAAAATTTCATTCGTCCGTACGTGTCTCCTTATAATTGTAAAAAGAGAAAAGTTGCTCCTTTGACGCATAGGGTGTGGGAGTAACATTGTCACAACAAGCGAGAGAAAGGTTTATATGCCAGCACGCTAAATCTCAAACCTCGAATAACCCGTTTAAAAAAACGGAGGAGAGTCTTCTGGCAAAAAGAGGTCAACAGAGCTCGTAATGAATGGTAATATATTTATATATAGCTCACAAAGCCTGTCAAGAACATATCCAGGACATTATATTTTGCGTCAAGAGAATAAAGCAATGTCCAAAGAGAATGAATGAAAATGACAAAAAAAAATATATATACAGTATATATATATATATTCACTATAAACTATTTTATTCAAGACTCAATCTCCTTTATCAGAAAACAATAAAACACAATATATAATAATTACTAAACATATATACATTTTATATTAGAATTCCAGTGATTAGTACAAAATGTTATTTTTTTCCTGAACGCAATCATGAACCTCTGAAAAACCCATTTTGTCATCTGAAAAAACAACAGGAAATCATACATTCAGGACCAGATATCATGACAAAATGCACATACATTGTATTCATTTACAACATCCAGCTCATTCCTTGTTTTTTCAGTTCCACATGGCCTGCATCACTCTGTCTCCCCTGAAACATTTCATTTCATTTCAACAGTAAGAACAAGACGGGTGAATTCCAGGTCTGGCAAGAGGGTGGAGGAACCAGAGGAAACACTGTGACATCTTTAATAAATATAAAAGATTTAGTTTAATTACACACGACGAAACGGTCTAGTAGATGCTCATCTACACAGTTCTGGAGTTCAGGTACAAGGCAAGGGATTCTGGGAAAGGAGCCCAGAGGTCAGCAGGTGGCATCGATAATATTGCCATCCATCTGGTGGCGATAAACTACTCGTGCTTTGTGGGAAAAATAGACGGGATGTGTGGCGCTTTCCTCTCCGTCGTAACCCCAGGAGACTGTTGGAGAGAAGCCAGGTTGCACCTCAACAGATGGCACTGTGAATGCAGAGAGAGAGAAAATTTATATTGAGTATTGAAAGAAGGTTTGACTTATATCTTCATTAAGTTTGTTCAACAATGCAACTTGCCAGGCGGAGGAGGGCACAGCCTGCCTTTACCCCGGTCTTTACAGCGCTTGTACCAGGGAAAACACTGCAAGACTTTTTTACCCATGGTTTATACCCAATCTAGAGATCTGGAGAGAGAACATAATGTATAAGATCTGACTGAAGAACATGGAGTTTCAATGCCATTGTGTTTGTTTCTTCAAGCTTATCTCGCTTCTCCGACCGGAACATTAGCCAAGAGGTGAAAGCAGGAGATTGCTAATAATGGCTCAAAGAAACAAAGAACTCATTCATCCTGAGAGGATTAATCCTCAGTCGTGTCTGAGACTTGCACTTTACGATATATATATATATATCTCAGGAGTATTTCCTCTGAGGAGGCCAGGGAGGTAGTGTCTCAAAAAATTGGATGAGAAAATCTACTTTACAAAAATAAAACAAGGCAATCACTCTTGTTTTTCTAAACTGACACTGTCCAACACCAACACATAAAATTCCAGCGCGTCTCTCTTGCCTCCTCTGAGCCCATTGACTTTCAACAGACCCCCTAAAGCGTGCGGTGGGTTTGATGGGGGAAAGTCACGTGAGAGGAGGCAATGCCTCCATCACGCTATTGGATATTATTGAATATTCGTGCGATAAATTCTGCCTCTTGTTTTCGTGTGGGTTCTCGAATCGGCCAGAATAAACAAAATGAGGTTGGTAATGGGAAAACTAATCAAAAAGTAAGTAAACCACTAACCCATTTAAATATCACTGCTTTATGTCACGTCAAAATTAAACTTGAAATGGCCTAAAAACATGACGACTGTGGGGTATTTAATGAGCAATCAAATTGGAGAAATTAAAGATACATCTTCTTCAAACATCCGTTCACAAATAAATTTATATTTTACTGCCTTATTGCTTTATATAATCATATGTAATATATGAATCCCTGACATCAACAGTTATAAACTACCAAGACCCTTTACATTGTAGTCAATGACAGCCTAGAGATACACGAGAAAGAGGCTTTGTCGTTCTGTGAAAGGTATCTTACATAAAACTCTACCGAGGACAGGCTAATCCCTCATTTAAGAAAATCAAACTAGAGCGATTTAGCGCGCGTCGCAGACAAACACACATCACAGATCAAATGAGTGCAAATCGAGATACACATGAGCCCATCATTGAGGGAAACACATTGTTTAGGCTATAACATACAAATTAGTAAAATATAGTAGGCTTCTAAATAATATTAAACTCTTAAAATACTGAGTAGATCTGCATTGTCTATATATAGGCTATATAATTCAAATTTCGGGTAAAAGGATTAAAATGTGCAAGTGGCATATTAGGCTACCGTATTTTATGTAAAATAAGCCTATTATTATGCCAAGCACTTAAACATTTCTGCATACTGCATATGTTAAAAAGTTTTTTTTTTCAAAACACTTTGCCTACGTCACACATTCCAATTAAAGACACTTTAAACAGCACTTGTTCCAAACGTACCTGTAAAGAAACAAAGTGGCGCGCGTCTCATCCAGTGATCTGACTGATTTGCTTCGATTGAAACTCTGGCTCCATGAGATTGTGCTCGTGCTGGTCCCTGCAGGGATAGTGTTAGGGCAGCGAGCAGCGAGCATTCCCGACGGATAATGTCTGATGATGCTGTACTGACTCTTATCTGCCCCTCTGTTCCGTTACCTCGGTTGCGTATTAAAGCTTTGATTGAGCGTGCGCGGAAAGACATGGGAAATTTCCACCGGCAGATCGAGGCTTTAAATAACTAATCCTGAAAGCAACAACAAACGCTTCTGAGCTCAGAAGTGACTGAGTAGGCTACATTTTTTCCCCAGGAAGCTGCCATAACAAACCTTCTTTATAAAGTGCATGCAATAAACTCATCAATTACTTTAATGACATTACCTGTTAGGGATTTTTTTTTGGCCCGTTGTATCTGACAAGGTCCAGTTTTCTGCTTATCACGGAAATTGTAAGAACTCTATTTTTAGGGAGTTATATTATTGTAGCCTAATTAGGCTAGTGCAAAACCGCTGTTAAACGCGGCCCGCGCCTTTTAGCCAATCAGAAAATTTGGAAACGACACCATGTTTTTTCTTTCCAGAATATATATATATATATATATATAATTTTTTTTTTTTGTAATTTTGTTTGGTGCCACAGAAATCATTTACAGCTGCTTTACCAATTAAAAACTAGCTTGCCTCACATTGACCATTTTTGACATATTTTGTATGAATAACATCAACTTTTGCCTTCAAAGAGAAGATTTAGAGTATACTAACAGATTACAAAAATCTTGTTCATCAGTCGGTAAATTGAATAAATCAGAACTGTGGGTTTAAGTAGGCCTCAGGATCCTAGAAAATAGAAATGACTAAATCAATGCACTATAGCTGGTTGTGTATTTACATACTTATATGCATTTTTGTATCAAGTGGTGTTTATTGTATTGTGTTTTATTATTTGATGTGGATGTGTATTGATGTGAGACAGTAAACGCTGTGGGATGCAAGACCATATTTTGGAAGAGATTCCAACCATAAAGTGAAAATTAATTGATTGAATTGAATTCATACATTGATCGTTGGAATGTTTTATTGATTTTATTAGTAGCCTAAGAGGTGTTTGTACAGCAATAAAAAAACATTTTTACAAAGACTTCATAGTTTCTTATTCATGTTAAATGTACGAAAATTCACTAAAATAGGCCCACAAAAATGCAAAAACATGTTACAAAGAAACAACATCAAACATTTGTAAAAAATAGTCCCACCTCTTTTCACCATTGTATAGGTCGAACCAGTTAAAAAATTCTTAAAAAGAGCTAAAAAAAGAAAGAAAAGAGACTGACACTGAATAAATGCACATTTTGTAAAAAAAAAAAAAAAAAAAAAAATCTAATAATATTTTTGACAAATCTGCTGAGAACGTGGCACTGCTTGTATCATCATCTGTTTGGTATTATCTGGGCTCTGTGTGTGACCTATTGCAATGGCTATTCACATTAAATTCACCAGGCACTTCTTTAGGTTTGTCAGGCTGCTCAAACCCACACGCTTCCCTTTCCCTCGCTCTCTCCTGCCCCCTGCTGGCCACAGCAGCCCCCCAGGCCTCGATGACGTGATGCAGGCAGGTTCTTGTAGACGGCCCGGCTGTAGGGGATGAAGCACAGGCCCAGCTGGAGGTGGCGGGCCATCCTGCAATAAGCAGCCAGTGCCAGAACCAGGAGCGGAGCCAGAAGCAGGAACCCCACTACCAGCAAAGCCACACAACCTCCATCGTCCAAGAGATCTGAACAGTAGATGGAAGTACCGTGGCGTTGAACCTTTGGAACAAAACGGGGAGAGTTAATTAGGAAGAAAGAGAGGTAGGGCAAAGTAGTACTGTACAAATTGTGCCTGTAATATATTGTCTGATCAGATAAGAGCATGAATACATTGACCTGCGAATTTACTAAAATAAAAACAACATCCATATGGTAAGGCAGTGGGAGTTGACTGAGACAGCTCAGTTGGAGACAGTTAACTTATCACTGATTCAGTGAACTGATAAGAGAGGATTATGTGTGAGAGTTTATTACCCAGATGTTTTGTGTTAGTTTAGTCATCATTGCTTGGATGACATTAGAGTAATCTAAGATATTTTAATGTCCTTCAAGGGAAGAGAGTTGTGATTTGGCAACCCATTTGGGGTGGAACTGCAGTATATGAGGGCACGTACAGAAAAAAGATTAAAATATAATTATACATATATACAGTACCTTTCAAAAGTTCGGAGTAAGATTATTTTTCAAAGGAATGAACACTTCAAGGATCAAAATACAGTAAAGACATTTATAATGTTACAAAATATTTTTATTTTTAAAATAAACTTTTCTTTTGAACTTTTGTTTATCAAAGGAATTCATTCTGAAATATGAAAGTAAAAATGCATCACAGTTTCCATAAAAATAATATTAAGCAGCACAACAAATTTCAACACTGACTCTTTCTTGAGCAGCAATTATTTCTGAAGGATGTGACAGTGAAGGCTGGAGTAATAATGCTGAAAATTCAGATTTGACATCACAGGAATAAATTGTATTTTAAAAACATTAATATTGAAAACATTATTTTAAATTGTAACAATATTTCACAATATGACCGTTGTACTGTATTTTTGACCAAATAAAAGCAGCCTTGGTAAGCTTTCTAAAACATTAAATAATCTTCATCTTGAACTGTGTAGTTTCTTTTGCTCAAATATTACTTTTTTTTAAAAATAATTTGAACTAACATGCACTGTTGAATCACGTACAGTTAGACTAAGAATGTACATTATAAAAGCAAATAGGATGCATTTTAATTGGATGACTTCAAGACAACATTACTTATACAAACGTAACAACGTAAAAAATTACCGTTGAATGACAGAGGAAGCCAAAAACGACCATGATGAGAGTTGGCAAGAGGATGAGGCCGAAGATAAATGCAGCCAAACCTACGTTGAGCGCGGCGATGACCAGATTCTGTGCTGTAACCAGAACAGAACAGGCCCAACAGTCCAAAGAGCCCCTCAGCTCCAGAGGAGAGTCGTTCACTGCACTGCCTTCTATTGAGTACGGAGGAGGAACCACTACACCTGAGCTGGACAGGAGTACTGGAGTACTGGAGGAGATGGAACCAGTGTGATGGAGACGCGGGTGAGGAGATTCGGGCTCCCCCCGATCCGTGGGGGACTGCAGAGAGGCGGGTTTCTCCAAGGAACCATTACGGGAAAGACTCATTTTGCCGTTCATCACTCTGTCAGGTATGATAGTCCAGTTTTTGTCTAGATAGATAGATATATATATTAAGGACTATAGGTTAATAGTGGTACAGTAATGGCTAAAATGGCCACAAACAATGAAATGACTATTAAGGATATCAATATCAAATTATATTTTTGTAACATCTAGGCCTGGTTTCACAGACAGGGTTTAGATTAAGCCAGGATTAGGCCTTAGTTCAATTAGGGCATTTAAATAGCTTTTACAAACGTGCCCAAAAAATTACTAGTGGGAATGTTGAGACAAAACAATGGCTTGCTTTCAGTTAAAACAGCTCAAACAAGCATTTTTAGTCTGGTACTAGGCTTAAGCCTTGTCTGTGAAACTGAGAGAATGTTGTAGGCCTATGTTGTGCGACAAATGTTTATGTTGTTGTACCCATGTCATTATACACATTGTGTCCTCATAAACCATATATACAAGAAGACACAGGCACAGGCACAGACAGACACACACACTATAAAAAAAGCAAAAATCAAGTTTAGTGAGACTTACACATTGAAAGTAAATGGGGCAGGTTTTTGAGCGATTTAAAAGCAGTAATGTGTAGCTGGTAATTTTATGAAAGCAATTTAATTTTTCTGTTAAAACTTATTATTTCAGCTGTAAAGCTGTTTAGATAATTTTTACAGTCGTTTTAGGGTTTATTGTGTTGCCTTGTCACGGCGGTGCGGTGCCTGTGAAGTTGTGAAACTGGATATAACTTTACACAGAAATGGTTAGTATGTGATTAGGCCAGGACTAGGCCTTTTATAAACGTGCCCTGCAAAAAAAACATTACTGGTGTGCATCTGGAGATATAAGATATGTCAGTGCAAGTTGTTTTCTGTTAAACGGCTCAAACATGCATTTTAGTCTAGGACTAGCTTAAGCATTGTCTGTGAAACAAGGGGATAATGTTTATGTCCTGTGTCTAAACTATTGAACATTTTTGCTCTATTTTATTAAAAATAAGGGAGGGACAAGTGAAAATGAATCTTTATTGGGTGCTTTTTTTTTTTTGAAGTGCTGTCAATGAAAAATATTCCTTTAAAGGTGATTTTCTTGGTGGAAACCTTTTAAAAAGTTTGGATTGTATTTCTCAAAAAACGTTCTGGTGAAATGTAAAGAAAGTAAATGATGATAACTAATACTGAAGATCAGGAAATTAAGCCGCTGACCCCACCCTGATCTCCAGGATACCAAAAAATACAGAACAATAACTTAGGAACGGGCTCATCAGGAAACCCTGAATGCTGACTATAGATCACAAATCCTACAAAACAGCGGAATGCCAAAAGAGCAACATCCTTAAAAGAAACAGTCAAAAAGAGCCCTTAACAGCTTGTTACAGGTTCACAACGATCACTTGAGCAAGTGAATGTCAGGATAATATAAATTTTCCCTTGATTTATGCTGTTTAGTCCTTTTGATCAAAAATACGCATTGAGTAGTAGTAGCATTGATGACAGATGTTAGAGACAGATGTTGTTCATTTGGAGTGGGCCCAATTTTTAGTGAATACAAGTATGATATCACTCTGCCATTAATAGTTCAGATGTTATCGAGACCTTGATTTAAAAAGCTTTCCCACACAATCACCTTTACATCACTTGTGTTTTTATTAAGTGACAATATTACCGAAAGACTCTACAGTTATATTCTTTATATTTATTAATTCTGCAAAAGGTATTAATCAAACTGATGGTGGGAAGTTATTTTAATATTTTATTTATCATTTATTGATGTATTTTGTGTTAGTAGTAAAATGTTTTATTTATATTTTATTTTTAGAAGTGATTTTAGTGGAACAATTTGTACATTTGCCATATTAAATCACCACCACGACTATTCTTACATTCTGATTCAGGGTTCGGAATATCAGGAAATTCCACAAAATACATCAAGGGGAATTTGACAGGACATAGACCGTCTTTAGGGAATTAAAGTCAATAGATATGCCAGGAAAAAAGAACAGCATAAACTATGAATTGGATTTTTTTTATTTTATAATTGAAAACACTTTTTAGATTGAGACTACATTGTTATAGTACCCCCCCCCCCCCCCCCCCCCCCCACACACACACTTTGTATAAAAGCGGCTGCTAAATTATTAAATATAAATGTAAATATTTAACATGGCTCCAAGATACCAGGTCTTAATGCATAATACTGAAAGACCTTTATGTTCTATTTATCCAAAGCCTGAATGATAAAAAAATTCACATTATATATTTGCATATTTAAATATGCAAACAGAAATAAACATTTAAATCATATATATTAAAATACGGCGCATAAAAAAATCATGAAACAGTGCTATTTGCTTAAGTTCAAAAACAATTCAAAGCCCCATTTCTAAAATACATAGTTTTTTTAAAAAGCATGTGCATTTAAAATATGCTTAAAAATCATGAAACAGTGCTATTCGCTCAAGTCCAAAATATTCTATACTTACATTAGTGTAATAGAGTAGGCTGTCCGTTCCCTCAAAAACCAACTTTTCCCTTTACTTATAATTTTATTTCCTCAACGAAACAGACAAATCCTTCAAAGACTGGATGAGACGACTATATAGGTCTATGATATTTATTATACGTTATATTTATCTAGTTTTCATGTCCGCCTGTAGTATCTCCACTGGCTCTGTGTGAATCTGACCTCCGTGGAACAGTCACTCCTCTATTTCAGCCTTTTCTCTTCCTCCTTTCCCGCACTGCTTTTTCCTTCCTTTGACGAAGATGTCCTGCCTTGGTAATTCAGTTATATCTCTCCACTCCCACTTCTCTTTTTGGCCCCACACTGCTCTGGCTGGGGCATTTTGGGGTGGTGGTGGGGGAGGTGGGGGAGGTGGGGGAGGTGGGGGTGGGGGGGGGGGATTGAGGGGGTTGGTATATCTTCTCATTTTTTAGAAGATACACACTTGGTGTAGGATTTACCTTAAAACTATTTCTCTCAGAAATTGTTAGCTAATTTTTATTCGAAGTAGAAAGTTTCAAATAGTATTTTTCTTGCAAAATGGTCTCCAATAATCTTTGCTTTATTTACAACTTAAAAAAAATCTTGTTTTTTTTTGTTTGTTTGTTACAGCGCATTGTGCTTTTTTCTGATGCAATTGCATTTTTATGTGTGCTTTGAAGACCACTGGAAAGATCTTTAGAAGCACGTAATCCTACAAAACTGACATTTTATAATTTAACAGTTACCTAAAAAACACATTTCTGCATTTTCTTAATGCAATAATTGATATTGTGAGTAAATGGACAGCTTGAATGAATGAAGGTGTTCACTTTCAAAAGCAAAAAACTCTACCAGTTGCACAACCCTGGTTCTTACATCACGACTTTTGTATTTTCATCGCACTCGTACAAAAGAATCAGACACTCAAGCATCTCAAGCACAATAAAAGGACTCCTGATGTCCTGAAGAAAATATTGATTAAGGGGCATAAAAAAACCCCTGTGAAATATGAAAGAGATCGAGGAAACTCCAGTGGCACAGACAGAGATTAAGAAAGCTATGTCCCCTGTGTGTTAAAGTATAAAACAAATATGAAATTAAAGTTAGCAAAGGCTTACAATTATGCCTATATCAAGGAGGGCTCTCTAAAACAGTTGGCCCTTTGTATGATGTTTCCCACTTCACCTTGAGTTCAGTTGCAGCTCCAGCGAGGGGAGTTCATGTCTGTTCAATATCTCTCAGGATGTGTTAGAGCTGTCAGGACACAGGGCTCTGGGAGGATGTTTTCTGGAGATTTCAGCGGAGGGCATGTGGATTGGCTTTGTTTTTGAGTGAGATATTGGAGTTTTTTCTTCAGGGCCCAAATCAAATGGCGATCAAATTTGTTTTGAGTACAAAAACAACAAATTTTTTTACATATTGTAAATGCAGCTCTGCAGAAAATGCTTCAATGTTATCGTCAGGAAGTATTCTGTTATTACAATAATTCATATATGACTAATATAATATCAAATAAAACTAAAGTAAGAAAATAAGATAGTATATAGGTAAGTAGTATATAAGATAATACGTAAAGGCACACTATGCAGGAATT
Source organism: Siphateles boraxobius (assembly GCF_051911475.1). Classification (NCBI taxonomy): domain Eukaryota; kingdom Metazoa; phylum Chordata; class Actinopteri; order Cypriniformes; family Leuciscidae; genus Siphateles; species Siphateles boraxobius. Next base: position 14,236,586 of record NW_027508866.1, read on the forward strand.
CCGTTTTTGTCAAACAGTCAAACTAGAGTCGCTGTCGAGTACTTGTATTTAAAGGGTAGACTATGGCCCTCATTTATCAAAAGTGCGTGGACCAAATTTCCAGCGTACACCCAAAACCACGGTGACTTTGATATTTATCAATATAGAAGTTGGCGTACGGCACGCTCAAATCCTACGCCAGCTCAGGAGGTGGTGTACATGTACGCACGTTTTGAGTTAGTGCGGAAATGCGCAGAAAAACAATTCCTAACACCACAAAACACACTGACAAACTAAAAGATATGAGGAGCTCTTTTCCAAAACGGGCTAAACGCATTTTTAAAAATAAATTTGTATTTTATTTCTATTAATAAACTAGTGTTGTGTCTGCAAAGATGAAATTGATGATCACCATCTCCGTAGTGAACGCACCTATAGAGAGAGTAGCCTATTTCTTTTCGTTTATAATTGTTACGTTTAAACACATTTCAAGCTTTCTTTATAGATATATTTCTCATGTCTGTGAGGCATATACTGAGTTTCGGTTAATTTGTGATGAGATGCGCTCCAGTTCACGTGCAATGCAAGGGACCGCACACGCGCCTCCATGTCATGACTCATGATTATATTGTCGGCTATTTGCTTCTTATTTATTAAATCCAGGCAATTGGTTGATGAAAAAAATATTAAAATTAAGATACAATTTATACAAAACGAAATTCACTTTAAAGAAAGGCTTTCTACAAAACGAAACTTAATTAAGTGGCCAAAATCATGTCTGAGCATGTCTCCCGATATATTGCGCATCCTATCTTAGCCTATGTTCACTTTTCATAATCAACATAGATGGGGAAAAAATAACATTATAATTTTTTAACAAATATGAAACTAAATGCACTTAGTTAATGGCTACAACACATAGCCTAATAGTAGGCCTGAATATTGTTATCGTTACTTTTTTCAAGTCCGGCACAAATGACTATTAGCCTAAATGTGTTACTAAATTATTTGAATGTATTTTTAACATTGTTGTATTTAAGGACTGTACTTGTGTGTTATTTTTAAATTATTTGTTTTATGTGGTGGAAATATTGGAACGTGACATTGGAAATATTTATTTAATTTTTACTATTTAATTTATTTTACTATTTATTTTGTTTGGCTTTTATTTATTTCATGCAGTTGCACTTATTTAATTTATATTCATTTATAGTATGAGTCCCTGATTATATGTTGCATGTTCTCTTGTTGTTGTTTTTTTTTAGACAAAAAATGGATGGATTTATAGCGTTTTGAAAAAAAATACAATTAACTTTGAATTTATCATCAACAATATTGTTGTTTGATTTAATAATAATTTTTCATGATGGTGATGGTCTCGATCTCCAGAGAAGTGTCTCCTCTTTGCCGTCTTCCGTGTGTCCACGGCGTAAAATGAGGGTGTGGGGGAAGCGGAGACTTGAATATATAAGGGCGTGCTATTCTAATGACGATCGTTTTCAGCCGCGGCATTTATCAAGGGCAGGTATTGTGTACACCTGGATTTCAAAGGTACGCACAGCTTCATAAATCAGGCGGTGAGAGGAGTGTAAGCATAATCTTACGCCAACATATACGCCCGTTTCTACGCAAGAATGATAAATGAGGGCCAATGTGTTTCTAAAACACTTTTTGCCAAATTTGTTTAAACTGTCTTTATATACCAATACATATCTAAAATGTAAGTACTCTGAAAAGGAGTTTATAAAAATAGAGTGTCTTTAGTCCTCTCAGGGCTGCAATAAACACAGCTCATTATTCCATTCGGACCGAGTGCTCTGATTGACTGGGCGAATGTCACTCTCCCTCGTTGCTATGGCTACCAGCCCTTCTGCAACAGGAGCTGCCCACATGCGTGCACTCGGTTGACTCGCTCATTTCGGAAGAGGGGGGCGCGTACCGACCGCAAGCCACGAAGTCTCACAATTATGGCAGAGAAAGAGCAGTCAAAAAGGTATTTTATTACCTGTGATTCTGACATGATGTCACTCAATCGCACTGCGCTCGTCTCCGCTCCGCACTGGTAAACGTGTCCTCCAGCTGAGCAGCTTGGCATTGCACGTTCAAGTGTTTTGGGGGCGTGGCTTTGGAATGAATGCTCAGAAGGAAGGGGATGGGAGTTTCTCTCTTGGATACTTTCAAAATCCAGCAGTTTTCTGCTAGTTTCTCAGACTTACCTACTCCGCCTTTAACGTTACTGTCGTAAATACCACTCAAACAGAGCGTCTCTGCACTCACGGCCTGATACCCCAAGAACGCCAGGTCAGCATCGCTGTTGCTTCCAGTGCTGCATAGAGGGTGCTTCATATGTTGTTGATGTATGTGACGTCGTGCCGTAAAGCAAGTCGTAATTCTTGGTGATTCTTCCTTGAAAATAAACTCCAGCACAGTGCTACAACAACCATAATGAAATGGCCCTTCACAATAATACTTTACAACTCTGTTAGAGAGCTACTTAACAATCTGTTCAATAAAAAAATCGTACTCACTGCCATCTCCGCATCACTTTTACACCATTTCAAAATCCTCAGTTCTATCTCCGAAAAGCCAAGCCATGTTGATTCTCGTTTTATTATAAGCTGTGTTTCCTTCTCTTTTTTCCAGCACTCTCGGCTGATCGTATTGCATAGGCATTTGTAGCAGTTTCCCTTTCAGACTCAAAATTTATAGGAGGAGAGTAGGCTACTTTATGCATCATGCAAGGTGATTTACTAAGGTTTGCACTAGTCAATTTACTGGTATTTGCGCCATTACTTACCACCCAAAAAGCATGTCTTAAACCAGATCTCTGACCAGATGTTAATTTGCGCTGCCCTTGGTAGATTAAGTTGGTCATTATGGAAATGATCTGAGTTCTCTAATTTCGTGTCGTCAGTAGATTGTGTGCTAAACTTTCGACTCCCATCGCACTTTTTTGTTATTGCGCTCTCATGCTAGTTCACCATCTTTAGTAAATCTGTCCGTCAGCGTAGGCTGCGTGTCAAGCTTCTCGCTCGCATAGGTCTACAGTGAAAGAAAAAACTATGCCGGAGCAACTCTTCTCTATTTACTGATATGACGAGACATGTATGTACGCAATTTCCCGTGAAAAACATTCTCTAATAGGTCTAAAATATGAAGATTTACCATAGTGAATCAGGGTAAGACAAAAAAAAAGTTTTGGAAGGATTGATGATGTAGGCTATTCATTAATTATTTAAATGTCATTATGTTGTTAGTAAACAAGCATTCAGTTTAGCAGAAGAATAAAATAAATATTAAACTATTACATTGTTAGTATTATTATTCGCATTCAGTATTGTTTTGTTCCCAGCTGTTTGACTTTATCAGAACAGACCAGCAAAATATTTTCAGGTCACGACCCACCAGCTGTGATAGAGTGAACTGGATAAGATATTGAGTTCATAGGGGTGAAAACAGGATGATGACTTTATCTGTAAGTAAATAAACTATTTACAGTTGTTTCTTTGTTTATTCACAGCAGTGGATTATCAGGAGAGAGAGATAAAAGGGGTGCTTGTGAAATATACAAGTTAAGTGTGGAGAGACGATGGAAAACGAGATATATCCTGCGAGTCATAAAAGAGGAAAACCTGTCTTCCTGTCCTTGGAGCCAGGATTTCCGCAGTAAAGTCCGCAGAGAGCGATGAGGTGTCGCAGAAACATTACTCCTGTCCCATGACCTCTGCAGGCCTCCACTTCCACTCCGCAGACAGACAGGAGACTGTGAATCTGTAACCTTCCTCTAATACACTTCCACACACAATCCAGAAATAACCCACACGTAAACAGACGGGAATTTATCAGAATGTTTATTTTTTTTTATAGTTATTATATCAGGTATAACACACAAAAATCACAATATGTTTTAGACAAGTCTGGCTCAGATCCTTAATGTTTTTCTTTTCTTTTCTTTTTTATACAGTAAAACAAACAGAAATCGCAATGAACCTGAAAACAAACTCTGAGAGGTATCGATGGAACGCAAATCTGAAAACTCTCAACAATCTGAAATTCCTCAATGATACGAATCAGAAAGCTCATTATAATCATATAACAGCTAGGATGACTGGAATTATACACGTGTCACAATATCCTGTACCTCATGTAAAGCAAACATACTTAATGTGTTAAATATACAGTACAAAGACATTCAGTTCATAAAAGTGTACTGACTCTGTTCTAAGCACCAATTTGTGAGATTAAATTCATGTTTTCAAACCTACAGATCATTTATACAGACAGAGAGACCCGGGAGGGGAAGGGGGATCAGCACCATTTTGAATCAGACGTTCCCCCGTAAGCCTCACCACATCAGCACAACAGAAAGATCTAAAAAATACGCATGAAGCATCACAAACAATCAATAAATACAAAAGGAAAAGTCAAGTAAATAAATAAAAAACAGAGTAATTCAATTATGATTCAAAAATTCTAATTCAGAAAAATCAAATAAAAGGATATAATCAATCGGATTGAGAAATGCATCAAAAGCCACAAGTTTGCAGGAATGAATTTTTTTTTTTTTGAGTTCGAGTACAAGAAAAGATTCACTTAACACACATAAGGTTTTCCAGACAAATGCAATCAAATACGTTTTAGATTAAACCCGTATTTTTTTGTTGGAAAAACTGTTATTTTAATGCTTTAAGAAAATGTCATTATTTACTTAATCAAATACCATGAAATCACCTTTAGTCTAAATGCATATTAAAAGGCCCAAATGGTGTTAATCTAGACTGTTAAAAAAGTTGTTTTTTTCTTTCTGAAAACCTTTGACAACTTAAAAAAAAATAGCACCCAGTAAAATATGCAAATACCATTTACAAAGGTCAGTAGTAAATATGACACGACCGAAACAACAGAAATATGTAAATGAAATATTAAATGTAATGCCACTGCAATGTTCATCAGCTCCAAAAGAAATGAATCCCATGCTGTTATATATGTTGTATCAAAGCACCACTCAGATAAACCAGACATAGAATAACTGGACTGGTGAAATCGTCTTTCATTTGCATAAAAAAATTAAACTACATCAGTACCTGAATTAATGCACATGTTCGGCAAGTTGACAATTTTTTTTTTTTATAAAAGGAATCACAGCAGTTATCCATTTTGGATGGGTGACCTGATAGCCAAGTTACACGTTATTGTTAGAGTCCAATGATGTAGCACCACCCTGGTCATTTTATAATCAGGAACATGAGAACTATCAGATGTCCCGTCAGTAGCTGGCTGAGGGGAAGACGACTGAGGTGGAGAGACATCTGCTGATAGTATTGTAAACAATGTGAAGTAAACAGCAATTTGATTGGCTGCTCTGTAAGTCTGCAGTAGTGGTTTTGGTAAAAGAAAAATAATAATAAAAAAAAAAAGAAAATATTGAAAGGTTTGTGCCGCTGATTTGGGGCAGGAAGGTGGGAGATTTGGTTATGGCTGTTTAGTTTCAGACATCAAGTTCACCTACAGCACGGAACTGGTGCCTGGGAAGAGAAAACTCGTGGGTTAGAAATGTTTGTGAAAATAATTTTAATATACAGTTGTAAAATGTACATGGTATAGTGGTCAGTGACAATGCTGATATCTATAGAGCAGTCGTTGATGGATTATTTTATTTAAACAAGTCAGGTTCACATTTCACAAACATTATAAATTCTATGTTGCATAATGAAAATAAAGCCTTTGAAAAACATTTTTCTTTTCATCATTTTTTGTTTAAGCATGTCCAGGTCACATTTGGACCAGGTGACACCTAAAAATTATAAATTAGATTTTTCATTATGAAAATGATGCCTATTTTTAAATAAAATAATATATAAGGATTTTTTTATCCTTATGGATCTATGTCCATTTAAAAAAAAAACATTGTAAATATCATTTTGAGTACTGAAAATGAAGCCTTTTTTAAAAAATAAATAAATCATTTAAAATAATATAAAAATATCATTATATGTTAATACTTTATTTAAAATGTCCAGGTCATGTTACAAAATATTATAAATAATTATAAATTCTAATTAGCATAATGAAAATGAAGCCTATTAAAAAAAAGAAAAGAAAAAAAGTATCATTATATACTTTATTTTAAACAAGTCCAAGTCACATTTTAGAATTCTTTATAATTTTCTCCCTCTCTATCGGTATATATATATATATATATATATATATATATATATATATATATATATATATATATATATTTTTTTTTTATTATTTCACACAAATATTAGAAATTCTATTGTTCATTATGAAAAAGCCTTTTTTTTAATAATATATTATTATAAATCACATGTGTATTATTTTTCTTACCAGGGTGAAGTTATCATATGCGTTCATCAGCTCATCGACGCGGTACTGCTCCAGCACCACAACCCCGGTCAGACTGGGGCTCCTCTCCCGGGCACAGTCCTCACAGTGAACCATATACGTCTTCCTACTGGTGTTCTCACTGGTCACAAACAGCAGGTTAAACACCTCCACCTGTGCACACATGCATACAGACACATTAAGAAAATGCAATGTGTCATGACAGGACATTATTTGCCGTCATATTCCTTGTGGTCCTCACATCACACTCGTTGCAGTAATACGCTGGCTCATCCTTCACTCTGCTCTGATAGGAGATCTTCTTCCCTGCAGACACCAGCTGGTCCCTCAAAATCTGCATGTGTTTGATGGACTGGAGGAGACAATGTCTAAAAGAGAAGACAAGAAGGAGGTGGAACTATAAAATCATTTAAAGTAGGTCTCACTGATATACAAATTTCAACACCACACTCACTTGATCATCTTGAATGTGTTTGGGTCTGTGACCTTGATTGTGCGGGCCACGTTCCAGGACACGTGAATCATCGGGACGATCGATTTGACTTTCTTAATCTCGTTCCACTCAAAGCGCTCAAGAGCCAGCTGGTATTGATAGGCTGGGAAGACAAAGGGCATATAATGAAAACGTCCTGATATGAAGTATGTGTCAAATATATTTACAGTAAATGCTTAACAAATGTCTTTGGCGCCTCCTACTGACTCACCGTTTAAAGGGCCCACGTTCCAGGCGATGTTGTTGCACCACCCCACGGCCTGGACCCAATGCACAGTGCCAGCGTTGATCCACACAAGGTCACCTGGTCTCTGAATGAAGCGGTACACTGGGATGTTTGAACGGTACAGGTCCTCCAGAACCGGCCACCATGAGCCTGTTAGATAGTCCACGCCATGCCTAACACACAGAAGAGACACATTATATTTCAATATATCTGTCATCTAAAATGTCATACCAAGCCATAAAATATCTGAAATAATGTGTGTGTGTGATCCAAAACTTACTTTTCACAGAAGTCACTGATGGCTTTCCAGTAGTGTTCATGAACAGCAAACCACTCACAGTCTCCAGGGCCAATATTGATGTTCACTGAAGAGAAGTTATTATTTTCCTGATGTCCTATAGAGAGAAATAAGAATTTCATTTTTTTAAAAGGGTTGCGCTGTTTTATTTCATACTGTACTATACTAGTCCAGGTCACATTTCACAAAATATTGCAAGTCATATTTTGCATAATAATGAAAAATCACTGCACTCATGAACATGAAGTCTATTTAAAAAAAATAATTAAAATATTTGGGAGATTGTGAGAAGGTTTTTTTATTCTCAATGAGACCAAACTTCTGAAAAACAGTAAAACTTGACGAAACAACTTCACAAGGAAGACAACCTGATAATCACATTTTGAAGGGATAGGTCACTCAAAAATTCTGTCATCATTTACTCACCAAGTTTTTCCAAACCTGTAAGAATTTCTTTCTTCTGCTGAACATAAAAGTAGATATTTTGAAGAATATGGATAGCCAAACAGTTGATGGTCCCCATTGACTTGCATAGTATGGGGAAAAAAATACAATGGAAGTCAATAGGAAACCGTTTGGTTACCGACGTTCTTTTTGGGTGTACTATCCCTTTAATAATGTCCCATTTCTAAACAAGTTAAGGGAGGGTTAAAGAAGTCTCATGAACACATCATGTGTGCGTACACTGACCTGGTGTGCGGCTGCCAGGGACCTTCATATAAAGCTGGACTGTGTTCATACCCAGTATAGTGTGGCCAACATGACTCAGCATGTTGGTACTGGACGACACTCGCATGAAGGCAGGCAACTTCAACAGCTCCTGCAGCTGCGGCTTCCACCTGAAGACAAGTACCCACAATCCTTTACTCACACCAATGCAAGTAATAATGCCACTCATAAAAAGAAAAATACTGAATAGACTATCCGTTCAACATTATTTAATGGACGATTGTCAGCTAATGTACCAGTAATATCAAAGTGAACTTCTCTCACCGTTTTGGGTCAGATAAGTCAATGTTGGTCCCAAATTTGATGATTTTTCCAACGGCCTTCTGCTCTGAGCTATTAAAAAAAAAACATTTTAAGAGACAGTGGATCATAAAAATAAATAAATACAATTCCATCTGGGCCTAGTAATAGCAATCTATGCATTGCTGAGTGATAGTTTAACCTTTTACCTGGCTGTGGTGATAGATGACCCAATGTTGACTTGTAAGTTGGATTTTGTCACATTTTTATTCTCCAATTTGTCTTCCTCATCCTCATCTTCACTGTCTTTCTCTTCCTGAAAATAAAAAAATAATGTTACTTTCATCTTACATTTGTTTGTTTTGAGTGGGGGGTGTGTGCCTGTGTCATTTTAGCGATTGTGGCTGTGGGTACCTAACACCTCCAGGCGATTGCCTGGACATTCAGCTTCATCAAACTGCAATACCCTTCCTCTAAGGGGAGGAGAAGGGACACTACACGTAATCATTAGTCATTTCAAAGAATATGACTTTTCGGGGTGAGGCACACCGTTTTGCCGTCATCACGGTGTTTTCCCGTCTAGACTTTCTCACACTTGGGAGATTTGACTCCAGTTAAGTGTGAGATAGCGCTGTTTTCTGATATCGCTGAGGCGGTCTTAGTAACTGTGCCTACCTGTAAGCTCTCCTGGAAACTGGATGCTTGGTACTGTGCATATTTAGCAATGGTTGTGTGAGATCTGCTACTTTCACAGGGCCAGGTCTGAGCGGATCCTGAATGGTTCCAGTTCTCGTCTGCCGGCTGCTGCACCTGAGTCCTCACCTCCACTGCATGCTCGGAGTTGGCCTCCACCAGGGATTTAGTGGAGAACAGACCCAGGTCTACCAGAAAGACGAGAAAGTCATGGTCAGAAAAGATTCCTATTAGAATTTTATCATGAATTGGATATGTATTTTTGTTATAACATGTTAACAATAAACAAACACTAGACCTTTCATATTCTATATAATATTATGATTTCCAATATGATAAAATATCTCTAGATTATTCCAATACAACAATTAGGTCCTGATAAAAATTACACAATATCCAATGATTGATGAGTGTTCATCAACTACTGTTCAAAAATAATCATTATGATCCGTTTCCACAAAAAAACCTGTTTTCAACACTGACAATAAAAAATGTTTCTTAAGCACCAAAAAATTAATTTGGCTTGGTGATTATAAAAGCCTTTCAAAATTTGTAAAATTATTACATATAATTTTTTTTAAAAACATTAACTTTTTGTACTTTTTTAATTAATTAGTTTATTAATTGAAGTTTCCAGGACTTTATTGTTGTTGCTGTGACAGTGTCTTTACTGGTAAGTTGCTGTCTCTTAAAGTTCTTCTTGTTTTCTTCTGTCTTTTGTCTGTAAACGAGTGTGTGTGTTTGAGAGATTGTGTTTTCTCACTGAGACGGAGGGATCCAGCCAGTCCTCTGATGACAGTGACAGCATTTTTAGGGTCTGTGCAGAACTGCAGCAGCACAGGAGAGAAAGCATCCCTTTTACTCTCCAGCTAAAAATACAAAAAACATACACACAAAGTAAGAATAGCACACTGTGACAATCAAACAGACACCCTAAATAGTTATTGTTTTTTGTTACAACAACAATCTCACCTTTTTTCCTCATGTAGACCTCTAACATATCCATATAAACTAATGTCTGACAGAGAATATTATCAACAAATTACATCAATAAAACTGATAGGCCTGAACTCACATAAATGCTTGGTGTTGGAGGGTTCAGTTTCTCTCTGGGAATAGGAGTCTCGCTGGACAGGACAGGCTTCACTGAAAACGCTGGGAGCAGGTACGACTCCCGAAACTTATTGTTGATATTTGCCCATCTGTCACAGAAATAGAGAGAGTAGGTGTATGTGTAAATTCAGGAAGAAGTAAGAAAGAACAGAGAAAAACTAAAGTAAGAGACATGATTCATATTCCCCATCAAAGTCATAATAATAATGATTAGAATAGTTTTGTAAATAAGCTGTTATGGTGGTAGTATGTTGTGCATGTTGCTAAGGTAGCAATGTGTGACTGCTAAGGTGTTCTGAGTGGCTTTTAGCACATTGGTATGCTTTGCTTAAGAATTTTGAGTTTTTGCTAGGTGGTTGATTACTGGCCCAAATCAAAACAGCCAATTATGTTCTGGTTCTTAGACATGGTTAAGGTCCCTTCAATCAGTCAGTTAAAGGCATTTAGACTTTTAGCCTTATAGCCATTTAGCCTTAGCGAGCACCACTAATAATATTAAGTCAATACGAATCATTTGTGGTCTGAAGGACAAACGTGAACTCACTTGCAGGCTCGAATGACCTCAGCTGCGTTATTACTGATGTTGATGGCACTGAGTGGCATGCTCTTCTGCTCGATCTCTGAGGCGATAAAAGTCTGGCGACTTCCGCTCTCAACCTTGACCAAACGGATCGTCAGTTCTTTCAAGGGAATTTTAGATAACTCCTGCAGATTTAGGAGATTGATCCGGTCTAGAATTGGAGGTCTGTCAGAGAGAGTCACAGTAACAGAGGTTCTGGCAGATGTAGATGATGCTGTGGATGATGTATTAACCTTTACTGTGTCTTTTTTCATAGTCCCTTTTTTAACATCTGTCTCTTTTTCTCTCTTGACTTCTTTGAGTTCTGATTCTCCATCTTTCATGTCAATTTGTTGGTTTTCTGGGACAACCTGTTTGGTCCTGATTTCCATCAGTTGCTCATATGAACCTTTAGAGGAGGAATCCTTTATCTCTATCCCTTTCTTCACCGTTTCCTTTTTATTCTCTCCTCCCTCACTCTTTTGACGATTTTCTCCTTTCATGCTCTTAACTTTTCTTTTAGACCTCATTTGACCTTTGTGTCTGACCCGGTCTCGTTCATTTCCACTCTCAGTAGAGATAGGACCACTGTCTTTCATGGCCTTTGACACGGGCCTCGAGTTCTGAGTGAGTAGTAGCTCACAGCTGTGAACTAGTTTTGCCTGCAGGGTGGCATGAGACATCAGAAGTTCCTTCTCCTCCAGGGATGTGCAGGTTGGATCTTTATCTGATTCAGCTACTTTGGTCTTTGTTTGTTCATACATCTTCTGCACCTTAGTTTCCTCTTTTTCTCCTGCAATTTCTTCCTCTTTTGCTTCATTTTCCACTCTTTCTTCCTCTGTTTGACTCTCTTTACCCTTCTCTGTGGACTGGATCTGTGGTGGTGTGACCTGATCTGGGATATCTGTTGTTGGAGATGTGGCAGGTGGACTATGCTGGTCTGGAGGGTGGATCTCGGGACCCAAGGAAAGAGATGATGAGTATTTCACCCCAACTAAAGAACCTGGGGGAGGCCGACCAAATGGTCCACCCCTGTAAGTGTATCTATGGCTGCCCATTGCTGAAGTTGTTGATTTGAATGTGTCCATTTGGTGTAAGTGCGGTTTGTTGGGCTCCGAGCTGCTTGATGCATTAGGACTACTATCTTTCTGCTCTCCTTCTCTCTTTTCCTCATCCTCTTCCTCAGTGTCCATGGATTTAGAGGACTCAGAAATGCCATACAACTTGGCCAAATCGCTGTGGCAATAGTCAACTCCAGTGCTGATCTCCACTGAATCTCTAAGTGGAGATGAGTGTGTTGGACTAGGTTGTAGCACTGGCCTTCTCAGAACTCCAATCATATCTTCCTCTTTCCCTTCTTCATCATCACTAAAGTCTGACACTGGAGAGCCCTGCCAGCTCAGAACAGGTGGGCTTGTTGGTGGGTCCAACCTAAGGAGCTCCTCACTATAGGTGCAGTGAGCCGGGAGAAGGTCTGGGGCACTATGCAACGCTGGGACACTCTCCTTGTTTCTAATGGGTTCTTCTTTGCAAACCTTCTGCTTATCAGAAAGAGTAGGTTTGGACCCACCAACATCTTGGGTCTCTATACGGTCATCATCGCTAGTGTCTACATGGTCAGGCTCAGAAGAGTCTGATTGGTTGTCAACCTCTAAGGCTTTACTATTGGCTTTGTGGGTTGACTGGGATGGAGAACAATGGTTATTATTGACACGAGATTTACGGGGTATGATAAACCCTGAGGTATGTTGAGAGAACTCTTCCTCTCTGTGACTGAGATGAAGTGGCTCAGACAGTAGGTCATCCAGGAGAGGTCCAGAATCAATGGGGTACAATGTTCCTAAATTGGGAGATGCTGATTTCGAAGTGCGCATCTCACTCTTCCTGTCTTTATGCATTCCTTGTTTTTTCTCCTCTTTTGCTCTTCTTTTCATCTGTCCCAACTTCCTCCCATTTTGATGTATGTTTTTCTTATCATGCCCTTTTCTTCCTTCCCTCATCTTTTTCTTTTTCCTGTCCTCCAGTTTTTTCTCTATCCTTTCCTTTGTGTCTAACAGCTCTCCTTCTTCCTTTCTCTCCTTCCTCTTTAAACGCTCCTTGTGCCTCCTCTTGGCCTGAATGTGTTTCAAGAGTTCAGTGTCCAGCTTGCTGAGTGAGCTCTTGTGGGTGGATTTGAATTCAGTCTGGTGTTTAGAGTGTCTGCTCTTCTTCATTTCTGATCTCTGTGCCCTCAGACCTCTGTCTGAGGTTTGAGTGGTGGGCTCAGAAGGAGAATCTGAGTCTCTCTGATCATGTTTCCTTAACCCAGTCTCTGGGTTCCTCCATTCTGTGCAATCTCTGACTCTACCCTCAGCACTGCAGTAAGGCTGAATGGGACTCCGTTGGCGGCTTATGTGTTTGGATGCACTTGGACGTTTTCTGTCCCCACCCTCAGACTTTTGGGATTCCAGGCTAGAGGTGGTACGCCCCATCTCCTGTAGAGAAACAAATGCCCAAACATGTACAAGTCTAAAATTATATGTAAGAGCATCTTAATTTACATGATTTGCTTTTTGAAATGTAATCTTCTCTGCTTTTACTGTTAATTTGTATGGACTTGGTTGACTTACACCGCTAGACTTTTGACTATTGATAGAAAATCTTTCAGGCCAAGAACGCCCACTTAGACAGTCTGTGGGTGTGTTGTCTGAGGCTGAGACTAGTTCTTTGAAAACGGGCCACAACATTGAAAGGAATAGTTGTCAAAGAAATGAAAATTCTTCCTTCGTTTACTCACGCTGTTGCCGTGTTTTCCCGAGCGGCTCTGTGTTTTCCAGCCAGGCTCTGCTGTGTTAAATCTGGGCTGAGGTACTGAGGTGACTGGGATGCTGGAGGGGCCAGTGTGCCTCTGTGGTGGAGGGAGCTGGTGCTGCTGATTGTAAGGCACACTGGTGAGGTTTGCTGGTGATGGGCAATCCCAGCCCCCTTTGGCCCCACGGGGATGGGGGCTTGGATGATCTTGGACCAGATGATGGGGTGGCCCCTGTTTGGTGGGTTTCTTGCTGTGGGTCCCCTGGCTTAGGGCAATGTTGGGTGGTGATGGAAAAGAATATGGTCTGTAGATGTGATCTCTCATGACTGAATGACTGGACTCCTTTCAAATAAAAGAAAGAAGGACGATCATGTTCAGAACAAAGTATATATTATATATTTATAGTAATGAGTCTGTGATTAGGGCTGTTAATGAGTTAAATTGACACTCTTAATTCCCATGTGTGTGTATAGTGTTATAAACCTTCCTAAAACAGCTGCTGTCTTCCAGGTATATACAGAAAATCAACTACACAAAAAACACAGCTGAGACCACTGGTCTACCTGTAAGCGAGAGGGGGAAGACCTCTTCTCAGACAGGCTCCAGGGCATTGAGCTTTTGTATGCTGGGCTCCAGGGCCGAGGTGGATGTGGTGGAGGTGGGCGGTTGATGAAATATTTATCTCTCGGGTGGAAATTCTGCAGAATTTATCATGAATGAAGCATTACATCTTAAGGATGTTCTCATTCCGACAAGCAGATGATGCTTAAAGACCACTGCCCCTTTAAAGTGTTTTGACCAATAGTTTTTTTATTAAGAGATTAAAAATTGTAAATTTAAATAATAGTTGTCTATGAACATTAAAAAGAACATTAATGACCTGGTGCGAGCTAATGCTTCTACTCCTCTTGCTGGGACAGTCCTCTCGTGAAGGGGATGGGTCACGGAGGGTTGGTGAGATATTGTGAGGAGGTGCTGGACGTTTGAGAGAGGGCCCATGGAAAGTCCTGGACTGAGTTGACTGTGTCCACTTCTCTCCCTGGGTCTGTGGGGGGCGCCCAGTGGAACGCTGCTGCTGGTGCGGACCCCCATACTAAGACAGGACATATCATCAGGTCGAACAGGAAATTAAGTTCTTTTGTGTTTTGCTCATCTCTGACAGCACTGAAACTTTACATATTTAAATGAAAGTCCCTCACCCTGTGTGGCTGGCTGCCGTGATTGTTGCTGCTAGAGAGGTGTCCTCCACACCCTGAGTTGTAATTTAGGGTGGAACGTTCTGGGTTATGGTGCTGGTTCTGTGTTGGTCCGCAGCCCCTCGGGACCCTCTGCTCCTTTCCGATCCCTCTGTCTCTGGGTCTGTCCCTGCTAAAACCTGGAGGTCTGTCCATGAATGAAGAGGAATATGAACCATGAATGTCACAAAGCAGTGTTCAAATAGAAAATTTGCATATTATCTGTACTATTTAGAATATAAAATTAGTGCGTCAAATCACGGCATTTTGAATATCCAAAATATTTATATTACAAATATTAAATTAAAACTTTGAAATAATAGTTTTATTATAACTGTATTGTAAAATATAACATAAAATAATTTATATATGTATATATATATATAAAAAGTAATAATACATGAATTCATTGAACTATGTGTGTGCAAAAATACTTTAAACAAGAGCGGTGCAGTTTCAGAAGAGCATTGACCGTGATTATTATCAGTGCTAAACATACCTACTATGCAAATTGGGATTCAGCTTACAAGTCAGTATTATTATAGCAGAAAAAAAGATTGACCTGTTGTTATAAGGTTTGTTTGGGTAGTTTCTTCCTGCTGTGTAGTTTTGGGATGGGGATTGATAGTTCCCTCCGCTGCACCTGAAAAAAGAAGAACTGAGGATTTAAAAACTGTAATACTCATTGAGTAAAAAAGAAAATGTATGATTTACATAATAAAACAGTGCTCAGTTAACAGATGTTATGCTTTTAAATGTATGTGGAGGATAGAAGACCTGGATGGAGGAGCCCAGTGCCGGTTGCTGCCTGGGGCCCATGGTGCTCGATTCGGCCCAGAAGAGGGGAAGGAGTCCCACGAGTTACGTCCAGAATACTGGTCTGCTATGTGATACATTCAGCCTGAGGCAAGACAAACACACACACATACAAAAGCAATTACTGTAGTTGTTCACTTGTGCTGTACCTTGTTGCGGAGAGAAGAAAAGCGTCCTGTGAATACTCACCGCACTGATGAGTCTGAGAAAGCCACTGCAGATCTCAACAGAGATCACTACACTTTCCCTCGCTTTCAATTCAAACTTTTCTGCATAAAAAAGAGAATAAAATAACAAGGATGAATAAAACTGAAAGCATCCTTTCCAAATTTGACATAAGCGTAATGCCTTGTTTTTTTGTAATCTTCCACATTGTTTTTAGGAAAATTACTGGTGATTTTACACGCAAAACTCGCCACCATAGAGTCATGCTATGCAATTGCTAGGGCATTCTTCATGGTTGCTAGATGGATGCTCTCTGGTCAAAAGAGCCTTCAAGTCACCTTCAAGTCTCTGTTGATATTAATGTAATCCGTCAAAAGAGCCTTCAAGTCACCTTCAAGTGTCTGTTGATATTAATGTAATCCGTCTTTTAATGTAAATCTATTTGATTTTTCACCTGTTTTATTGTCCAACAGAAACTGCTCTCGTCTAGTCACTTTATACAGCGCTTTATACAATACAGAATGTTTCAAAACAGTTTAACAGTAATAAATAACAGAATCAATGATGAAAACTTCATTAAATATGAGCCAAATTCTAATTCTGTTGTAAAAGACAAAAAGTATAATTATTCAGATCAAGTAAGTTTAGTATTAATTCAGTTCAGTTCAATTAAAGCTTCAGTAGGTAACTTTTGTAAACAAATATTTGTTAAAACTGTCATTATGTCCTGACAGTAGAATATGAGACAGATAATCTGTGAAAAAATCAAGCTCCTCTGGCTCCTCCCTGTGGTCCTATTGCCATTTGCAGAAATACACCGCTCCCGGTCAGAAACAACCAATCAGAGCCAGGAGGAATGTCTTAGCAGTGTCAATCACGCTTGTGTACGCGTTGATCACCCCTCTCTTGCACAGCGCGAGCGCGTACCGTCGTTCGTGACTCTCCTGTTCGAACTCGTTCATCCAAATGAACAAATCTTTTTTTGAGTAATTTCGTTCATTCAACGAACGAAATGACTCGACAAAAGATTTGTTCATTTTGATGAACGAGTTCAAACAGGATCACGAACGTGCATCACAGAACAGAGCAAGGCGAGCATTTGTGCTTATAAAACTTAAAGTTTTTTATTTATTTTTGAAATGACCGATTGTTTCGCTAGATAAGACCCTTATTCATCGTCTGGTATCGTTTAAAGCCCTTTGAAGCTGCACTGAAACTGTCATTTGGTCCTTGAAACGTTTGTGTCCTATTGAAGTCCATTATATGGAGAAAAAGCCTGGAATGTTTTCATCAAAAACCTTAATTTCTTTTCGACTGAAGAAAGAAAGACATGGATATCTTGAATGACATGGGGGTGAGTAAATTATCAGCAAAAGTTTTTTTTAAAAGTGAACTAATCCTTTAACGTTATCTTACTAGCTATTTATAATTTATAGAAAGAGTGCAACGTTATAAAATTACATGTATTTCAAAATACATAATGATTTGAGGACCAAATTTGTAGTCAAAGTATGGGCAGGCCATAGTCAATGTAAAGCATATTGTTGATGTTTCGTCCCTATTAGTGAATGTTCCATAACTGTTTATAATCCACCGTCATCGGTGGTCCTGCTTACTAGCATGCGCGTTCACGGCAGGCTCCGCTGTGGGGGAGGAGCTGTGGAGGGAGGGCTGTAGCGCAGCAGAGAGCAAGGGGGTTTGACCTGTAAGTTGTGCTTGTTCAAATTTTCAGGCTAAGTCAACATTTTCTCAAAACTCCCTACTGCAGCTTTAAAGGAGCATTGCGTAGCTTTTTACTTAAAAAAATCTTTACGATAGAGTTTTCATTTGTACATTTATGAGGCAACCATAATGTAATAGAAAGAATGACACCTTAATGTCCACCACGGTTGCCTCTATCAGCCTGTAGGCTCAATTATGTGCGGTGGAGTCGGGTCCGAATTGGCGCGAAAATTCACAAAATTTGCGCGTCATGCGCGTTCTCGTCTACTTGGGCTTACATCCGGCCATTAGTAAGCAGCAGCAAATCCGGCAATCGCTAGGAGTATCGTGAATCAAATGGACTCTGCGTACGGAAAGAAGCGACCAGCCTCCAGTACAATCCAGACACCCACGGCAACTCCTCGTAAGTTCAAAAAAAAAAAAGCCTCATCTAGTGTGGCCAAGATAGAGAGTGACCGACGTCGGGCAAAAGACAAGATTCAACATTGGAGCGGCTTTTGATTCTTGGAGGGAGCTCCGGTCAGCGATGGGTATAAAAACAGACCCTGAGCTGGCTTTCTTTTTACTGCAAAGGTAAGACATAGTTACAGGCCATTTTGCAATATATTATTTTGTTGTTTTTGTGGTTTTTGTTCTTATTGTTTACGAGTGTGCGCATCGAGAACGAGCATGAGACTGGCTGCAGTTTCTCTAACAGCCACTGGTGTCATTAACGGTTAGAAATTTCAGAGCCTACGCAATGCTCCTTTAAGTTAAAGTTTTGTTCACATCCGTTGGTGTCAGTTCAGTCAAATCGAACATAATAGTAAATATATCAAGAGTCTTTTAATCCCAACTCAGCAAGCCAAAGGCAACAGTGACAAGGAACCCAAACTCCATCAGGTTACAAATGGAGAAAATAAAGAAAAGGGTAGGAAAAGGGAGAAACCAGGCTCAGTTGGAGGGGGAGCAAGTTCTTCTCAAATGAAAGAACGACTTGTAGCACAAACAATGTGGGACAAGTTACTGGTTTAATTATAATGATTAGGGTTTAGGGATTTGAACGTGTGAGCAATGGTAATAGTGATGCTTGCCTTAGTACAGTACACAGGAAGCTAGAAACATAAAGACAGACGGAAAGCAAGTGAGGCAGGGGAGAGTAGAAAGGAAATCTTCAGGATGTGCTCTTGTAAATGATGGTCAATATCAGTTTCCTGAGAGAAAAGACAACATGGCTCTCTGGTAGCCACAAGCATGCTAACTCAATAGCATGCTAGTGGCTACCATGCACAATGTGCTGCATGCATAACACAACACAACACAACACAATGTCCGTCCTTAACTGTCAAAGAAAAAGAAAAAAAATCTCATTCTGATCTTCACAACACCCACACCTAACATATCTCTGAAGATTGTTTAGCACCTGACTAACGCTTCCTCTTGATTTGACCAAGGAAACAGATCAAACATGCAACGCTGGAACAAGTTCAACCTCAAGCATCTGCAGCAATCCACAGGCTCCTTTTCGTTTTATCTCTGCCCCCCTACGTTCCACTCCACCCACACCAACTGTCCTTTATCATAGGAAAGAACATAACAAGAGGTTAAAGGAGGACATTTGTGTTCTTTCTGGTATGTGAATAGCTCAACTCTCATAGTGTATAAATCCAGTTGTGCATTCCGGTTCATTCTGGAGCAACTGCGGGCTATTTGTGTTGGCTAAAAGGATGTTGCACCTCTTATTTGCAGCTCATAATAGCACATTTAACACACCCATTTAAAACACACGCTTGAACTTTGGCATATTTGCTTGATGTATAATGCATGGTAAACATTTGCATGCTTCTTTCACACACATACACAACATTGCCGTAGCACATAAAAACACAAACAACATATTTTATATTGAGAGCTCTTGTTTCCCATAAACAGCAAACCGATTAAATGGAGAACACATGGAGACATTTTGCCTAGAAATGTCACATGTTTCTCTGAAATTTGAAGGTATCTAAACAATAGGCATTTCAATCCACATCAATTTATGCAAAATTTGGAATATTGCATTAAAACAATACCAGGTTGTGAATATTATTTCCAAATCGTGCATAAAAACACGCTCAATTGAGATAAGAAAATGTGCGCATAAACTACCGAATAAATTCTTAGATGTGCATCTTAAAAGTCATGTGGCTGCATCAACGTCACACGACAAATGCTTTATTCACAAATTGTCTGTGATACTCAAGATTTTTTGCTTAAAGTCAGCATGACATAAAAATGTACCCTATATTTATTTTTTAAATGCATAATATTTATCTTGTTAATGATTCATCCATGCATAGGTTTAATTGTTTAATTAAATGTCATAACTTAAAATTCCAGTGAAACGACAGACAATTGACATTGCATTCAGATCGGGCTCTGTACAATCAGTAACTATGCTAAGATGAAACCTGCTGCAACGCTGGAACAAGTACAATCTCGCATCTGCAGCAATATGAAATGCTAATGCTAATCTAGGTTGACATAGAAACCCAGCGAACTGTTCTGATGAATTCAACCAAGTCCCTTCCCCTTATTTTTTTTTGCTTGGATGTACTTCAATATGGAAGAAAAGATCTGTCGCTACCACCATTTCATCGCAACTTTAAGTAAAATTCAGAAACCATTGATAATTAAGAATATTTTAATAGAAACCCAAACACTTCTCATCAATCTCCTTGGATCAAATTATCTCAGCTATTCAATCCTCATTCATTTATAGCTATTATAGCCGACTATGGTCTCGTTTGTTTCTATTTTTATTTGTCATAAGGAAATTTAGAAGAAACATCAGCGACAAAGATGATACTTCAACGAAGAGCTATGAAAGAGCATCTCTGAGCAATACAAATTTCCTTTGTTCTGCCAACACTCATTAAGCATCCTATTCCATTGTAATCAAATTTCAAAGCAGATCAACAATGCACTGTCAAACAGGTTGAGTTGTATCAGATTACACAAGCCTATCAAGGTATATCACACCTGTTCAGTCCAACTCTCACAGTGTAAAGTACCTCCACCAGCAAGGATACAAAACACAATGATGCAAAACTGATGTGCACAACGTTTTTACGAAATGCTTAAGTAGGTAACCATAGAAACAGTAAACTGTTCCATTGGAAAGGAAGTGGTTCTGACTTCCTGTAAAAACGTGACACTGTTGTGCAGTTGTGGTTGTGACCTCATATACACACACTGCTGAAAAATATCTCACTTTCACATATGAAAATGTGTCCCTTAATTTTTCCCTTCATGTATTTAAGTGGATTGTGATTGTGGCTGCTATCAGGCCTCATTGTATCGCGCACACATGGATGAGTACAGCTTCTTTGCATTACGTTCAAATGAGGGGCGATTTAGGCAGACAGTTGGAGAATCATAGGAAGAGCGCGAATCTTCCTCTTACTAACAGCTTTCATGAGCCTCTCCAGCTTCACACACATGCACTTAGATTAAGGAGAGATTACATTAGAAAAATAATGGACCTAAGGCAGCCCAGCACTGTTTCTTTTCTTCCCATTCTTGCTCTCCTTAATTTAATCGAGTCCATATTGGTTGCCGGCCGCAGTAATTCTGCTTTTACATCATAGTTCTAAAGGGATCACATGATATTTTTTCTCTCTGAGGCATACTTATGATGTTAAATTCTTTGCATAAAAACTCTCAGAATTTCAGTTTGTGTATGTTTATTGAATGGTCTACTCTGTCTGAATTAAACAGTCCACATTTTTGCTACTGTGCCTTTAAAAATACTATGTAAACTGTCTTTTTGCCTATGAAAAGAGTAACAGCAGGTATATATTATGATTTCTAATTTAGTTAGCACTTCCTATTTCTTAATAAGAGCCTACATAACAATGTGACCGAAACTGAAATAAACCACATCAGCTTGTTAAACAAACTTCTGCCCTTTTTTTCCTAATGTTGGGAAGGATATACAGAGCCAAGAAGAACACAAGGTCTGGCAAGGTCAGACTTTCCAACATTTTACTCTTTAACATTTCTTATTCTGTTGTTTCGGAATAATCTTAATTTATTGAATAACATTTGACATCTGCAATTTTATAAGCCATTTGGGATGCCTAATTTTAATGAATGCTCATTTGAGACAATTCACATTGGAATCTATTATAGCCTCTACCATGACTCAAATTCCTCACAAAACTAAAGCCACGAATCTGGTTGAAAACAAAGTCTACGGCGACTGTCCATCTGAAACAGATATCTCATATGAAAAGAGGGGAGGGGAACAACAGCAAGAGGGGAACAACAGCAGGCATCAAACAGAGGAAGGGTAGGAAGGGAAAAGATAGGGGCGCCGCTGCTGTCGGGAGCATCGAGATTGTGTTACTGACTGATATATGAGAGAAATTCAGACTCGAAATTCAGTGGGGAAAAAGCATGCACACTGCAGACCTAAACAAAAGCAGCTAGGCCGAGCTGTGAGGGGTTTCCTGTTTAAACATCTGAATTAGATATGTCGAGTGTCTCTTTTTTGAAAGCAAGCGCAGATGGTGTTACAGACAAAGAAATTAGACAACTGTCTAAAATGGCACAGATCATGCAGGAAGAATTGTGGTTTTGTTGATCAGTTTCAGTTTCAGACGCAAAACGAACATCCAGTTTCGAAATCACAAACAGTAAGAAGCATTTTATTTTCATATTTCACATCAAGCGGGACTTTGTTGTGGAGACAACGGTCTCGTAAAACAGACAATATTCGCTGATGTGGGACCCTAGTCGTAACCGCACAAACGTGATTCTTTACTACGCTGTCGAATGATCAGACATTTTCTCTCTGAGTAATTCTCACGGGATTTCTGGCTCTATGTCTCATTCTCACATTTTCATTCTTAGCTTTCACGCTTAGGTAGAAGCACCATTGATGCTGACAAGTCTTTAAAAACTCGATGTGCTATTGCAGCTGTTAGGGTCACAGTTGGGGGGTTTACGAGTTGATATCCAATCTGGGAGGCAGATATTGACATGTACACATATCTTGTATTACTCTAAATAAACAGAAACAGAGACTAACTCTCGCACATGAGGCTTATATCAGATCATGAGCATGTGTGGAATGTGTGTTGTAACAGGCCTGACACATTTGGGGGTGGATTTAGGTC
This sequence comes from Siphateles boraxobius, assembly GCF_051911475.1. Classification (NCBI taxonomy): domain Eukaryota; kingdom Metazoa; phylum Chordata; class Actinopteri; order Cypriniformes; family Leuciscidae; genus Siphateles; species Siphateles boraxobius. The sequence continues at coordinate 14,259,158 of NW_027508866.1, forward strand.
ATTAACCAAGGGACAGCTAAGAACAAACTAATTTGATAGCAAATAACTTTGATAAAAGGAAGCATGTGAGAGAAAAAAACACATACAAACTCACATACTCTCCAAGCAGTATTCTTTTCAAACACATTCACATACTCTCCAAATAGTATTCTTTTCACACACACTCACACATAGGCACTCTTTACCCCTGACTATTAAAGGAATAAATGGACCTTAAAACAAAATTTGGTTGCAATAAGAATTGCAGTTTTGAAAAGAGATTAATTATGTTTGGCTCAAAACTGGCTTGACGCGTCTTCATGCACCAATTTTGAATACAAGCGCAAATGACATTCGAGGGAGATCATAAAGTGTTCCATATGGCTTGTGCACTATATTACAATTCTCCTGAAGCCACATGATAGTTTTGTCTGATTGTGTGTAAAGAACAGATCAAAACTCGAAGAGACAGATCAAAGTCACTATTCACTGTTGTAGCTCTCAAATATCATGCACTCTTGGCAAATCAATGGTTTTTGGCGTCACTTACATAAATTCTGCCTCAACGTGTCTTCATGAGACATATCTGAATATGTGCAAGCACAAATGAGATTTGGGAGCTGGTGCAGCATGAGATTTCATTGAAATTGAACTGAAATTTCAGTCACTTCATTATACAAAGCTACTTTATGGCTTTAGAAGATGTACTAGACAAACATAACACTTAATGACAATATTTTTATGATCCTTTTTGTCACTTTCTGAGCTTTACATCCATGTCAACATATTATATTTGTAAAAGAGCAGCATGATTCTTCCAAAATAAATTTTGTGTTACACAGAATCATTCGGTGTTTGAATAAAGTGAGCAAATGAAGACAGAATTTTACAGGTGAACTGTCCTATTAACTGTAAAACTCACTGAAGCACAATTGTTCAGAGGAGATCTTAAAGGGTAAGTGCAATCAAAAATTAACATTCTGTCATTATTTACTCACCCTCATGTCGTTCCAAACCCGTAAGACTTTCGTTCATCTTTGAAACACAAATGAAGATATTTTTAATGAAATCTGAGCAATTTTTGTCCCTCTGCTGACAGCTACGCAACTACCACTTTGATGCTTCTAAAAGTTCATAAAGAGATCATAAAACAAATCCAAATGAATTAAGGGGTTTAGTTTATTGAATTTGGCTTTTATTAACATAATAAACATTCATCAACACACATCAGTTGTGGTAACAGAAGCTAAAGCATGTTCGCTTGACTTACGAGAATCAATAAGGGTTTACTGATCAATGTTTATGAGAACAAAAGCCTAAATTAAATGTTCATCATATAAAGCAATCGAGTCTCTTCAGAAAACTTGCACTAAACAGCTCAAATCATATGGATTAGTTGTACAATCTCTTTATGAAATTGTTGGTGTAAAAGGGGTAGTTGCGTAGCTGTCAATGGAGAATACAGAAAGCGCTCAGTTTTTATCAAAAAGATCTTCATTTGTGTTCCAAAGATGAATGAAAGCCTTATGGGTTTGGAGTGACATAAGGGTAATTAATGGCAGAAATTTAATTTCTGGTTGAACTAACCCTTTAAAGTTACTCATTCAACTCAATTCCTTTACAACAACTGTATACATGCCAATCTTTCGGTTTCCGTTTCTCTTTCTCTTCTCACTCTTATCATTCCATCTTCATTTGCAGGTGCTGCTAATGAATTGGGCCAATAGGGACGACAGGTGACCATGGTGCCCGAAGGAGGGTAACGTAATGCGTGCATGTGTTCTTTGGCAGATAACAAACCGAAGAAATCTCTCTTGGACAGAGAGAGTTATGGGTGATACTGCTCGTGGGGAGGTTGTCTGAGAAAGTTCACCGCAGACAAAAACACACCGAGGCGGTGTCTTTTATTAGATCTGTGCTGAGCTGTAATGGCAGAGATCTTGATCGCCAGCTATAATAACCATACTTCCTGTATAAAAGTATCCAATAGAGACCAGCATGCTATTATATTACACACACACACACAAACACACACAATTTCATTATGTACAGAAGGATCTCCTCTGCACCTTACTTCACAATTCAATTTGAGTTGTAGAGGCTTGCATGGGAATTACAGCAATACATTCACAGCCAGTCACATTACTGCACAAAGAAAAGGAAAAGAAACCGCATGAAGCACAACGACAGAGAAAGTGAGCCGGTTGGGGCCGGTATTTAAGTGGCTCGGAGAGGAGAGATGGGTGTTTCTCGTCTGAGACACACAAGCGTTCTTACCTTGCAGGTTAGAGAGAAAGAGAAGGACACTGCTTCCTGCTTGCCCAGTGCTGGAGCGTAATGTTCCTTTAAATGTTTAACCTTTACCTTTAAATGCACCGGATGACAGTTCTGACAAAACGTGCACACGCTCTGTCTCAAGCACACGCACGCGCGCGCGCACACGCACGCGTACACACACACGCACGCACGCGCGCGCACACACACACACACACACACACACAAAGAGTTAGACGACTTACTCACGAAACGCCAGTGACAGACAGGAAGTGAGCTTCTATTGTCAAAAAAGCGAGTGTGTCTGATCCATTCCGTCTCCTCTCTCAACACACTCTCTCTCGCTTTCTCTTACATTTGCACCCTCCTCTCCAGCCTTCTCCTTCAGTAGACAAAGAGAGGAAAGGAATGGTACGAGAGAGAGAGAGAGAGAGAGAGAGAGAGAGAGAGAGAGAGAGAGAGAGAGAAATAGAGGGCGAGACAGTGGTGCTGAGAGAAAATATCCCAACCCCCTTCTACCAGCCAGTCTGCATTCATTTCTTTTCCTTTTTTTTGCTTCTCCCTCTACGACCCCTCCCCCACCCACCATTACCTCTCTCTCCTTCACTCCATCCTCATTTCCTCTCTCTCTCTCTCTCTCTCTCTCTCTCTCTCAGCTAAAGAGTACAGTATGTGTTTCCAAGGCAACCAATCATAAACTCTGCTCACTGCACACCAGTTAAACATTACAGGAGACATTCTGAGCACAGAACAACGATCTCACCTGAGGGAAAAAAACACATGCAAACATGGAGAGCACAGGAGTTCCTGAAGGGAGATTATGTGCACTTGAGACATTTGCATGGCTATAATAAGATTCATCTGTTTGGTTTGCATTGCCCAGTTTATTTTGTTATTTGTTGAGTGACTTCACATACTGTATGAGGATTGGCATGTTGTTTAGATGACTTACCTGCTCTAGCATGTACAACACCAAAACCCAGCAGAGTAAATAAGTCTCTGTCCAATCGGAAGGACTGACGGCTAACAAAGGATTATTAACACTGAACCTAACACGTGTTCTACTTGAAATAATACACTGTCATTTTGTATTCTAAAACAACCTACTCTTTAAAAGTCTGATCTAAAATTCTGTTATCTGTTGTCTTTTTTAAATCATATTTCCCATGTTACAAAAAACAGCGTTCTTCCACCTAAGAAACATGGAACATTTTACCTGTTTCAGATGCATAAAAGCTTCTCATAAACTAAAATTATATCTGAGGAAATAATACACATGATTAACTTTGGCCTAAAATGCTTTGAACAGCAGCTACGCTAATTCTGCCGTGAGACGCCCATCCTGGAGGAGCTACAGATTGGCCAGCTCAAGTTTCGATCCAGCCTTTGCAATATTTTCAGGTGATGACGACAATTGCAAATATATCAAAATATTGTAATATTACCCTTATATATCATTATGTGTTGTAATTCCGGTCTTACACTTTCATTGTGTTAGCTTAACACAATGCAAGAAGTTAAAGGGGTACTTCAAAATTTAGCTTTCAAAAAAACTTGCTTTTTGGTGCTAAATGGTGCTACCTGTCTAAAGAAAACAGAAAAAAAGGCTTGTTGTCTTCCCTTTTGCCATATAGGTAAAAAAAAACTTCAACACCCATAATGCACTGGGTATGTTGCAGTCCAAGGCCACTCCCACCAGTCTGCTATGGCCACACGCAGAGTCAAATACCACCTTGCTTTATTAGGAAATGCTTCCTAGTCATAATGGTGTTGTATTGTTCCTGGGTGCAAGAATTCAAAGAGTAAACGTTTAGCAAACATGAATTATTTCCGGTAAAGGATCCTGCGCGTTGTAGGCAGTGGCAAATGGGAATCGTAAATATGAAAAGAACACCGCAATGGAAAATCCATTCCGCCCAACCTTCAAAACATGTTGTGTACCGGTAAGAAAGCTGCTGTCATAGTGTTCCATATAATTCCATTTAAATAGTAGACAAAGTACGATACAATTTTTGAGTGAACTACCCTTACAATGAATGTTTTGTTAATAACCCTCTGTCAATCGGACTGTTCCTGCGCAGGGATACAAAAATGCAGACATATACAATCTGTACTTTCCACGAAAGCCCTGGAGCTGTCAAAAGTCAATTGCTTGCTGGACTTTTGCTGACAAATAAACGTGAATTTCACGGCCCACGTAACACGGAGAAAAGGTAAACATTGTTTATTTACATACTACTGGCATTGTAACAATACAAAGTGTGTTGACAATAACTTTAAGTGACCACAGTAAATTATAGCTGTATATTACTGTCATATGGACCTTTGACACATTACTCTCTGACTGATAACTTAATACTTCAAATTGTAACAATGAAACAAGCATTTTTCTGTGAAGTTGCTTTGAAACAATATGTATTGTGAAGAGTGCTATACAAATAAACTTGGTTGCCTTAGCTAGCAATATTTGAAATGAATTGAATTAAATTAGAAGTTTGAGATCAGATGTCTGAAATCAGACTGTTGAGGTTAGACAGGAGATAGATGTTTGAGATCAGACTGTTGAGGTTAGACAGGAGATAGATGTTTGAGATCAGACTGTTGAGGTTAGAAGAGCTCAGACTGCTGAAATTGAAATTTGCAGATCAGACTGTTAAAAGCAGAAGTTTCAGATAGTAAATTTGCGTTCAGGCTGCTGAGATCAGACTGCTATCTAATCTGGGAGTTACTTGGCAACTTGACAGTAAACCATTCTTGCCTCAGCAAGTACCTCTTGTCTTTGTCAGAAGTCCTGATAATGATACAACACAGGGTAGAACTACTGTACACAGCTGAAGAGCTCCAAAATGATGGTGGTCCAGAATGACAGTTTCCTCAGAACCACAGATTCCCATATGAGGTCTTGGGAGTGCTGGGATTGGCAAAACTTTAAGATGTTTCCAAAACCAAGTTTCCTTCACTCCCAAACCATAATAACCACCACCACTGCGACTCGCACAGCTGGACCACCGTGGTCCAAACCAGAACTAAGCATAATGTTTCAATCTACTGCTGAGCTGTAAAAGGTGCATAGTACGCATGACAAGTTTAAAACAGGATGGTTTGTGTTTATGTTTTGAGAGTGTTATAATTACATATTTGCAATGTTTCTGCTTATATTTAGCACCAGACCATGCACTTCAAGACTTCTTGTAGTAACAATCCTCTAAAGGCTTGAGGAGACACTTCGTAACTATGTGAGGATAAACAAATCTGGTTGTGCTTTAGCACAGGCAAACTTGGTCTCCAAAAACACAGCTGACTCAAGTATCCAAGTTCCCCTCACAAACAATTAATTCTGCAATTACACACTTCCTGTTTCTGTGTTCGAATGCTTTTCTAGGTTAATTTCTGTGTACAAGGTTACAAGACACAACTAATCTCATTTAACTGACATCACAGTTTCGTTCATTACAGCTCTACCAAATGACTCGGGTTAAGCTTCTATTTTTGGAAGGATATTTCAGCAGCTCAGTTGTCTGCCTGTGGTAAAGCTCTGGTGAATGTAGGTCAGTATGTGGAGATAACTATGGCACGTGAGCCATTAAGCCCCCTGCAGGACTGTGCATACAATAGCCTTCCAATGCTTTTTATCCAGGAAACGTTTACAGTAAACTGTGAATTGTAAACAGTAATTTCAAGAGCCATACTTCCTTAATGAGTTAACATGCATGACAGGGGATGCCATTTTGTAAAAACCAGTGCATTTTTAAACAACATTTTTTTTCCTTGTATGATGAAAATTGCATGATATTTGGATTGTGATATCATGATGGCATTTATTTCATTGCACGGAACCAGAAAGCCAATGTAAGTGATACCAGTAACTACAGTTGCCGGCGATGATGTGAGGCAATGCATTTGTACTGCTACCACATACACATATACATGCACACACACTGCTGTCAGAATAATGAATGACTGCTTTAGTGCTGATCAATGTGTATGTAATACAACCAATTTGCAATACATTTACCTATATGGAACTGCATGCACATACTAATATGCACCAAACCCTCCCCCTCCCCCCTCCCAAAAAAAAAAAAAAAACCTGGCATGTAGCCCTAACTATTAAGATGTTTTGAATAATGGTCTTTTGTTTCAAATCTTCAGCTTACCTCAGCTTCTCTCCCTTTTTTCTCCTCTTTTTTTATTTCAAAGCAATTCCAAACCTTTCTTCTACCTTCCTCTCCTACTCGAGTCAAATCCTGTTGCCTCTGTTCCCCACTTCTCTCCTCCCTCTTTCCCCTCTCCTTTCCTCTCTCCGATTTTCACAGCAGACTCATGCACGTGCACAGCCTGGGGGCGGGGCCACTGCTTGCTGTTCCTGCACTCGGCTGTCAATCATATCATCTCAGCCAATCAGAAGAGAGCAGTCTGTGTCAGTCAAGGGATACCAGCGAATATGAGCCCTGGAGGTGGGAAATTTGTGGAAAAAAAATCTGGGAGAGAGAGTGTGTCTGCCATGTATGTGTGTGTTTTGGAACAAGGCCAACACACTTATGTGCTATTTTTAAACCCCACTGTAGGGTGGCAAAAGACTCCATTTTCTGAAGGAATCGGGTATATTTCAAAGCCTTGAAAATATCTATATGCTCAATTAAATCTGTTTTTATAAAATAAATATGAAATCGTGGAATTCATCATGGGATAATTGTGGTCTCTAATGGTATTTTGATGTAACTGTCTCTAGACGTAGAGGTGGATGGGTTCGCTACAGTTGCTATTGAGTTTTAAATGGACCAAAAGGCTGCACTGATACCTTACTTACAATTCTGAGCTCAACGTAATACTGATACATATAACATCACCAGTTGTTGCTATGTGGTTGTAAAAGTGGTTGCTAGGGCAATGTTTGGGCGTTGTAGGTGATTGCTTACCGACACAAATCGAGAGAGCTCACCACAAGCCACTGTGATATTCTATTCCCATGCAACAGTAAGGCTTTGGTTGCTTGTTCAATGTAAGTCTATGGCATTAGGTGATAGGAGATGATAGACACTAATAGATGATGAGTGAGGGGAGCAAAAGACAGGAAGGGATAGGATAGAACAGGAATAGGATATGAAAGAACATGAATGCAAAGAATATGGCAGGACAGAACAGGAAAAAATGAGAACAGTGATATGAATAAGAATAAGAAACGCAAGGGACTTGATAGGACAGGACAGGATAAAACAGGATAGGATAGGATAGAACAGAAATGATAGGAAATAATAGGAAAGGATGGGCCAGAACAGGGATAGGAGAGACAGGACAGAACAGCAATCGGAATAAGAACAGAAAATGCAAATGATATGATAGGACAGGATAGAAAGGAGTGTGAATAGGATAGGATAGGATAGGATAGGAAAGAGTGTGAATATGACTGAATATGGACTGGATATTAAAGGATAAGAATAGAATAGAATAGGATAGAATAGAATAGAGCAGGGATATGGATAGGACAGGGTAGGGTGGACAGGAAAGAATAGAATAGAAAAGAATAGAATGGAATATGATAGGAGAGGAAATAATAGGAAAATGAGTGGGATAGGATCTGATATGATAGGAAAAGAATAAGATATGTTATAATATATGACATGATATGATAAGGTATGAAAGAATAGGAATAGCATAGGACGATAGGATCCGATAGGATAGGACAGAATCCTATCGAAGAACAGGAGAGGTGAATAGATGATATACGAGAATAGATGCTGACAAAAATATATGATGGATGGATTGGATTGGACATAACAGTTATAGGTGAATATATATATATATATATATATATGATATAGGATAGTTATAGGACAGGAGTAATAGGATAGTATGGGATGATATAATAGAGGAGAGGATAAAAGATGATAGAAGAACAGAGCATTCCTGAAAATGTTTGGTTACACCTGGGTAGACCCACAGCCTCTGACTGAGACTGAGGCAGTGAGGCAGAGGGAGAAAGGAGGAGGGGGTCTTGCCTACGTGACTTTCTGTGCATAGCACCCACGTACCCCATCTGCCTTGTCCCCATCCTTTTAAATAAGGAGAGAAGACAGTGTTCACGGTGAGTACAAACACTATTTGATAGACAGACAGAAATGGTTCATCACAGAAACACACAGACCATAAGATATAAGAAAGATTCCTGTCTGACTGCCCGTAGCAACAGCTCCAGTGCTGCACAGTCTCCATTGGGCGAGGGAGCCGGCTGCATGATATACCAACTTCGGCACGCCAGCCAATCAGACGCTCTGTCTGGCTGAGCTGGATTCCGTGCTCACCATGGTTACAGAACTACACACTTGAGTCAGTTAAACATGGAATTCTGACATCCATGAACCATATGTGACCGCTGACTCCATGCAAAGAGAAAAACCAGAAGATGTCATAAATCAAAACTGTTTATGCGTTCATGGTAGTGCAAGGACACACAAAAGACAAGACTCATACTGGACAGTGGTGCATGAAATAGCTTATTGGAATTCCACTGATGCTACAGAGCCATAAAAGATTAATCTAGTTTTGAGTAGCAGTGTGGTATCTGTGGTTCTGAATTATTATTCCAACTAGATCTGAAGAAGCTTGCATGTGCAAAAGTTGATGGCACAAAATAGGGAGTTGCATTCTGAGCATGCTGCTATGCATTTGCTATGGTATTCTAGAATGATTTTTAGGGTGTTATAGGTCCTTTTACAATCTTTTTCTATGGGATTTTTTTGCTTGCATTATTAAAACAAAATGAAAATCATAAGCCCAATCACACCTCTCAGTAGCATACTACACTATTTAATCCCTAAAAACATCAAATTAATTGGGTGGGACAATGCAAAAATAATTGATTTTACAAAAATAATTTCAATTTCATGCACCTTTCTCTTTAATTATAAGAAATTTGTTACAATCTAACAATTTGTGTCAGGATAAATAAAAAATTAGATAACAACTAGATGAAAATCCATAGCCTATGAGAACTAGCTTTCTGCTTGGGAACAGCCTTGTCTGAACATGCTACACACATGAAATACAATGCTCAGTGTCATCATCTTTCAACCCGGATGACGCCATGATTATTGGTCAGGAGAGAGTTTATAGACCCACCTCTTCTCCATGATGATTGGCTGACCATGCTGTTCATCTCAGATCAATCAGGAAGAAGCTCCTCACAAACTGGTACCAGTGGCACATTCTTACTGGCTGCAGATGCATCGGCATCACTGACACCATTTTCTATTCCACTGCAGGGATGAAGGAAAAATCCAATCTGGTTGACAGCTGTGCATATGATGATGATGGTGATGATGATGATGAGGAGGAGAGAGAGTTGATTTTTAAGTTCACCTTCATTATTACAATTAATTTACATAAACACAAAACATTAAAAAGCTCTCCTTTAAACATCAAATTCATCATCATTCAGTGTACATACTTAATTTATCCCCCGTTATTCTATAAACTAGGAAGCAAAGATTCAACCAATGAGAATTTTCGTAATGTTTTGTTTCAGTAAAGGTAACATATGTCATGATGTCAGATTGCCTGAACCACAAGATAGCAGATAGATCTCAAAATAAATTTGATATATTTAATACAATAGAAAGGCTGTCAACGTCAATCAGCAAATAATAAATAAACACTATTAAAAGGGGTGTAAATGAGTATGTTAAAAGGAGGTTACATATTAAACAACCCATGCAAGCTTAGACATTTATATTCGAACAGTGCCATCTAGTGGTATGGTTTAGAAATACAAAAGAGACGCACAAGTGACGAACATTAAAACACAATCTTATGACTGTGACTCTGGACTGGCTTACTCATATACTATATTTATAAAAAGTAACATAACTAACTAGTTCTCATAACCCAGCTAAATTTAAATATATTCATCATCTTACCTGCGGAATGACTGGAAACCGATCTTTCCGGGTGTATGAGGTACTAATGAAGTGTTGCGCAGTTTAAATTCATTCAAGAATGCCCCATAGAGTCTTCCTCCACCTGTAACGCCGCCATCTGTACATGTAGCCTCCATCAGAGCTTAATTACTGATGAGCCGAGACTGGAGGTCTTGTTACTCACAGCTGCGTTACTTACTTTTACTAAGGATGAGCGGTGGTTGAGTCACTGAGTGACGTCAGCGCAATTCATCCCACGCGCTGGAGTGTCACTTGGGCTCGTGATAAGGAGCTCGTGCAACACTACATCACAAGTTTTGTTTAAATAATATATATATTTTTAATGTCGATTATTTTTAGTTTGCAAATGCTAACACCACTACAAGGGCAGTTTTAGTGGCTAATAAATTTATAACAGAAAAATACATATAACTTTCAGATTAGTTGATATGTAGCCTAATTGTTCTCTGGAATTTATTTGGCTTGTTCGACTTGAACCGGCGCTGCGCAGACCGATCGGTTGATGACATCAAAGTACCGCGAGAGCGATTCAAAAGCATAAGGAGCCGTCTGCTCTCTAATCGCTCTCGCGGTACTTTGATGTCATCAACCGATCGGTCTGTGCAGCGCCGGTTCAAGTCGAACAAGCTTGTCTTAAAGTTTTGCCTGCCTTGTACACAAAAAAAAGACAGACAAAGATTTTGATAAGATAAAAGAAAGTCTGCTCGAATTTCGGCATATTTTATTCTCCTCTATATATTGGGAAAAGATAATTTAGCAAAAAACAGCCAGAATATAGGCGGAGGTTCTAGTCAAGTAAACAGTGCTAAATGTTTACATGAAATTAATAACGTTTTATATTGTTGTTTAGGTTGTTCAGTAATTCATTCCTGCACTTTTCCTAAAATAGCACATGAATTTGTAAACTATGCCCACTTTGTGTTTGTGTTATCCCTACAATGCAAACCAGTGTAGTAGCCAAAGGCATAGGAATTAAACATAGATGCCTCATTAGCAGCTGTTTCTATGGACCACTATAGGTAAGCCGTTCGCCACATTGGATCGGTCTGCAGCCGTAGTTAGACGCATGTAAGATTATCTATATATGGAATAGACTTTAGCAGATGATAAACTAACACAATACAACAAGATGACGGCGTCAGCTAACATTACAATAAAAAATTACCATAGTTTAAAAACCTGTAATAAGGAGTTAATACAAAGGCCTATAAAAACACAAAACAACACATTCTCACCTGTGAAAGGCTATCCCAATTCTTTGGGAATTCAAATACATGCGGTTTTACAACCAGAAGCTGCGTAATGTTGTGTCATCATTGATTCTTGCTGTGAGTGACGGCACACTGACCGTTCCAAGATGGCGGGTGCACCGACGTGTCTAGGGCGGTCGAATTTGGTATCTACGTATATCTTTGATTCTATGGCCAAAAGGAGCAGGAAAAGTGGGATGCAGACCACCCACAAGGTAACTATGGCAACAAGTCAACCTCACATTGGCGGGCAGAGCAGTCAGCAGTAGAGGAAAGCTCACTAGTAAGTGCGAAAGTTAACATATACAATCGCTTGTGTTGTGTGTACTTAAGACATTACAAGTTCTCTTCTTTACATTTACATTGTTACTTACATTTACATGCTCACTTTCCCTTATAGTTTATTGAATTGTATAAAAGTCCAGATTACCACTGAATTTAGATAATTTATAGCCTATGTATTCCCATCATGCTTTATAGCAAATTATGTTTCTTCTGGGGTGTGCAATAAAAATATAATAAAATAAAATAGCCTACAATTTGTTATGAAGGAAAATCATGGCAGCACGTAAAATGTGGTACAATGCTAATTATTGTTAGCCTTTTTTGATACAGTGAATGTAATATAAATTGAAGAGATCCAAATTGTAAATAAATTACAGGAATAAAATCTATGTTTTTTTCACAATTTTTTAATAATAATATTCAGTGCAGCATTTATGGGTTCCACAATTACCAAAGCAAGGGCAGCCAATATTATGAAGCTGCATTCTCGGAGCCTGCATCTACAGTCCCCCACCGAGAGTCCCGCATTCCTTCGTTTTTCGAACACAGTGCCTCCTGCTGTTCGAAAGGTCGTATAACACCCGAACACAGAGTACAGCGCACGCTTATCCAAATGCAATTAAAAACAATAGGATGCAATATTACGGTCTCCAAATAAATTATCCAATAAATATTTGCGTTCCCTGCTTAATGCATGTGCCAAAAAAAAAAAAAAAATCATTGCGATGGAAGGGATACAATTACAGATTGAACTATCTTCTGAAAAATAGTACGTGATATTACATTGCTACAATGTTTTTTTATATTTTTTTTATTCAAATTCCAATTTTTCTTTCAGTTCAACCTATAATGGTCTAATTAACATTACCATGCTAACATAACAAAATCTGTTTTTTGATATTTTGAATGCGAAGCAAAACAAATCAGAATAGACAAAACACCAATAATAAACAATTCTGTACTTTATTTAATGGTCACCTAAACATCATCTTGCTGTAAAGAAAAAAGGAAGAAAAAACTGTGTTCGTGACTTTACTTTTCGTCTTCAATTGCATTAAAAAAACTAATTTATAAGTCGCTTTGCATAATCATAAAATGATATGTTGCTGGGTTCGGCAGGGGCGACTCCATCGATGTATGGTGTACCCTGGAATAGCCTACAACAGTGTAGGCCCGATAGCACATGTCTTATGATGTTTCAAAAAGAAAGAAAGAAAAAAGAAAAAGGATGTTTGCAAATGTTACCTTCATGTTGCACTTCTCTGTTGAAGTGTCCCTTGAGATGTTTTTGAACTTTGGACAACTTTGTGGGTTTGAAATATATGGGTGCACAAAATGGGCAGTGAAAATCACTGCAGCATTTATGACATATCTACAAAAAGTCCAAGGTTAAAGGCTAACGTTAGCTATCAAAATATTTTCGGGGGGAAGAGGGCGAAAAAACATACATTAACGGCTCAAATCTTGTTACAAACTATCTTTACAAATATTAAATGGACTTTTCATACGTTGTATCGATGAGCTAAATCAGTTTTATTAAAAAATAAATCAAACGAGTAGGCTACTACGATTCGCTAAATAAAATTGAAGATAGCCTACTCACGTTTTGGCTTAAGTTCTTCACATGTTCTTCACATGTTTATCCGATACAATTTGATAGGAGGCGCTGTTTTGAAAAACGAGGGGTCTGAGAATGCGGGACTCTGGGTGCAGGGGGACTGTAGATGCAGGTCTCCGAGTCTGCAGCTTCATACTACTCAGGGCAGCTGGTTTTCTTCACTTGTTGTTGAGATGTTGTTGTCATGGTAGTGCATGACGTAAAGAAGTACCCTACAAGCGCTTTCAGGAAATGAGCAAGAACCTCTCCAAAACAGACATGCAAGCTCTTGACCTTCAGAACCAATGAGCGCGATCACACACACACACACACACACACACACACACACACACACACACACACACACACACACACACACACACACACACACACACACACACACACACACACACACACACACACACACACACACACACAGTAATGTAACAGTCACAGCCCTAGTAATGAATCATTGCACACACTTGATTTAATGCTTTGCACTTCTGTTATATTTGCAACACAATTCAATTAACGTAGTCTAATGTTAGTTAGTCTGTTTTTTTGTTTGTTTTTCTGATAACTTTTAAAATCATGCAGAGACTGTTTAATTTGTTGACAAACATATATAAATGGGAAGTTTTTACACCCAGAGATCTCCTAAATTAAATTTAAATGTCTCAGTAAACATGGGCTATATCAATCACTAGGGGGAGCTACGACTCTATGCTGGTGAGAGTCTGTTGATCAATATCTTCCATTTAATTGCATTCAATTCCCGTTATACAAATAAAACTGCAGATTGAACACATCTAGGTTCAGTCTGACCCTGCTGCGGTTGGAAATTGCTTATTTATTTTTGGTTTATTTACTTCAAAACGTTCAAAAGAGCAAAATGCAGACTCATCAAAATATAAATATTTTAAGCTGATCAATTTTAGATTAATGTACATTAAAAATAAAACAGAAATGGGGGTAGACTGTTTGAAAGAATACTGCGAGGGCAACTGAACACTTTGTGTTTACGGCCCAGCTCTAAATCACCAATTACCGGCATCAACAGGAAATACATGATCATTATAGTTCACTTATACCTAGTGTAATGTCATCCATCAATCAGATTTGAAGTCAGTTAAAGGCTGAAAACGTGCCCAGACCAGTGAGGATACAGTTATATTACTGGACCTCATCCATAGCCCAGCATTAATGTTTCATTATGGCTTTATTGCAAATTTATTACTGTGCATTATGTGTTTTTAAATGGGTTTATTATAGATTATCTGAGCCACTGTATTATATAACAGCTATTTAACGTCCTAATACTTTTTTGAGTCGCATTTTGAATGTATATGCATTTAAAATTTACAGTCTTTCTCTTCCAGGAAAACTGAGCAAAAATATTGATGACTCATCCTGCACTACATAGATTTTTATCCAATCAGATGCTCTCTAATGAGAATGCAAGTCACTTTAGAAAGTCTACGGCCATCAAGCAAATTCAGCCCATATTGTGATGTTTCATATCATATCAAAGCTAATAATATATTTATGCATATTCATAGTTTAGAATTTAACTTTTTAATTCATTTTTAATGAACTTCATTGTCACAATTTGTTTTTAAAACCATAATATATTACCCTAATTAAAATCTCAGTAAACACACTTAGCCGCTATAAAAATAAACAAGGCTGTCAGAATGAATGGCTGAAAATCTGAGCCTGAGTCGCATGATAGAACATGAAAAAACAGAACACGCTCTATTTCTAAATGTTTGACAGGCGCACCATATGTTTGTTAATTATGAAGCCGTTATGAAAGCACATCAGCTTTGCTTTTTTTCTGCTGCTGGTCATATGGCTCACATCAGCTTTCCGGACACAGCTGGCTGAGGTCAAACTCTCTCCTTGTTCCACAACATGCTGACAAAAAGTTTCTGAGCCTGAGATGTGAGCCAAACGAGACATTATACTGACATACGAGGGTCGTGGTTTGAGGGGAATATGTGGCAAGATGTGGCAATACTGTATCACTTGTTTCCAACAGTTTCTGCCTCAGTATTATTGGACAGTGATTGCTGGGTCCACGCGTATCTGCACCCACAGAACTTGCAGAATTTGAGTGCCTGTCTGTTATAAAATTCTACACGTTCCATGCTTCCCATGTGATTATTACATATTTTAAATTAATTGAATACAGCTTTTATTTACCAATTAGAGTATACTCTCAGCTAAGACATTTTACCATGTTTAAATCCATTCCAAAGATTTTTCCAAAAAATCTTTCCACATGATGGGTCAATGATATGAAAGTCCTTTCAGATCTATTAAGTTAGCCCTATATAGTGGATAATATTTGATACATGATCTTCTAAAGTTTCTAAATTATCAACATGATCAACACTTTGCAGAAAAACCTGTTGTAAAAAATCTTTATTTCTACATCTCTGAATCATATTGCTCTCCATTATACTGTATATTTTACCTCCACAATCAAAACTACAGAGCTTTGCTCCTAAAACTAAGCATTTAAATATAATCTTACTAAGACTATACTTCAACATCTGCCGCAAATTGGATATTTTTGCTCAGTTTGGGTCTGTTTTTTCCTCTTTCGAGAATGAGCTCTATATTCTCCTATAACATATATCAGTCATAAAAGCCTGGTGTATCAAATTATACAAAACACATATGCAAACTTTTTTTAAATAAATATTTAGTCTAAAGATTCAATGTACTGGTCCATTTCAAAAACCTTGATTTGTCTGACTATTATTTCATATGTGAAATAACATGTGCTCCGTAAAGGATACTGACTTTTCAATTTCTGAATTAAAAGTCATTCTGATTTTTTAAAATTAGACTTTAAATAAATAGTGATTAAGAAGATCGAAAATATAACTAAAAGGTTACGTCACACAGGCCCCTTTCACACAGCGCGTTGATCCCGGGAAATTGCCGGGAAATTGCACGGCTTCTGTGTGAACGCAAACACGACCCGGCATTGATGCCGGGTTGGGGACCTATAGTGACATTGCCGGTGTCGTGCCGAAAAGTGATGGTCCGCCGAAAATTGATTGCGCCCAGACCTTTACGTCTACAGCTGGATCAACAGAAATAACGTGCAAACAACCATCAGTTTATGTCCGTGGTAGGCCTAATAGCAAAGGTATGTCTGTGTGATACTTTAACGTTTCTTTTAACATAATAATAACAATTGTGGCCAAATAAGTGTTTGCAGGTTATAGCTTACTCAGATAGGCTATGACATTTACGTGATTATAGGAAATAATAGAAGCCTGTTGTTGCGATGGAATACGTGTTTGTATTTGGAAAACGGACTGTAGCCTATAATAACGACTTAGCCTACTGCTGAGCTATATATAAAATAAAGACATGATCTCTTTTGCAATTATCCTTATGACTGCATTATTTTACCTGCTGTGTACCAACCAATCCAGCCTTTTTACCTGTTAAAATACCTTTAAATGTCGAAAACAACCCATAAAATGCAGTATTCTATTAACAAGAAAATGATTGAAGCCTCTACTTATTGCAATAAATAATGCAATCAATTTTCGGCAGACCATCACTTTTCGGCACGACACCGGGATCAGTCCCGAAACGCGCGCTGTGAGAACAAAAGCCGTAATCAATGCCGTGTCGTATATGATGACGCTGAAGTGAAGTGAAATCAGGCTAGTGACGTAATGCGCTAGTTTATGATCGAATCAGATAAAAAAATGCACAAGCGTGGTTTCTCAAGAGAAATCGCAGCTCATAAGCAAACTATAGACGCTGCTGAGCACATCGATTTCACGTGTCTTTACGGGATTTTTACGGGTTGTTTGTGAACGCACTCTCTGATTCCGGAAAATCACTGGCAGTTTGAATGAACCAAAATCAAACGAAGCCGGGTCAAATCCCGGGTCACTTTATCCGTGTATTTTCCGGAATCTCTGTGTGAAAGGGTCTTTATTGTGCTTTTAAAAAATCTGTTGAAAATGGAATAACACCAGCACAAAACAAAGGTTATAGAATTTGAAACTTTAGATTTTTAATCTTCTTTCTCCTTTTCATTATCTTTTATCCATATCTGTCATTGAGCCAAATGCCTAAAAACTAAGATTCCGTTTCTGTCTGGGCCTAGTGATCTCTTATAAAGCCATCTTTATCCCATAATAACGATGGACCTACAGCTAGCACAAAGATTGATAATGATACCTAGCAATTCAACTGACACATATATAAAAGATTAGATGTCACACTTTGTGCATCACACAGGTCATCTGCAACTTGCCACTCTGAGTCGCCAACTTTGAGAGCTGTTTTTTTAAAGCGCACACTCGAGGGAAGCAGAAAACGATATGTCAACCATCACTCCTCATTAGAGGCCAAATAACCCCAGCATGTCGCACAGCACTGTCCCTCTGCCAATTTCTCTGTCCCTCCAAAACCGTATCTCCCTTTTAGTGTCTCCGGCTGGCATCTTGCTCAGCAGTTTGAGCACTAGTTGTCCCTGCGGTTGTAAGCTAAGTTCTTTCTACAAATATTTGAGGTGCTCATTTGTCTGCATTCCGCACAGAGAGGAGCCATTTGGATCTGACTGACTGATTTAATCCGTCTTAAATACAGGCCTGATGATTTCAGAGAAGACCTGTTACACACGGGGAATGTCTGATAGATCCCAGCGTATGTGTGTGTGGCCGCTTCCTTTGAAATGCTGTCTTCAAGGAGTCTGACAAATCCGTATTATTGAAAGCTCAGCACATTTAAACCCCCTCGCAGAAAAGAGGAAGACGAGAGGGACGAGGAGCGTTGTCTTAGATGCTGGTTGTCTTCGAATGATCTCGTAGACAGGCATGCTGAGATGTAGCAAACAAACACTGAGAGGATGTAATCAGAGAGATGAAGAGAGGGGAGGTGGGAGATATATACACACAGACTGTACCGGTATTGATTTTCACCTCAGTACTAAAATCTTAGGGAACTCTGCGAAATTTTGGAGTGAGTCAGACTCTTCATATAGGATAGAGACAGAAGCTTTCTCTCCGTAACAGCTGCAAGATCCTGTCATGGTCTCGCCACAGTCGGCTGTGTCAAATAAGCACATGTGCTTGTTTCGCGAGGAGTATTATTTGTAGACGTTGATTTGAACATTGTGGTATAATCGCGCTAAAGCGTGCGATGATACAGTCCGAATACTGACCTACGTGACTTATAAGGTTGATTTCTAGTGGCTTGTTTTCTGAGATCTTCTTGAGCTGTCATCTCTTAAAGAGAGATTTGCTGCTCACCCTGTTTGCATAGATATGGCAGCCGAAGCACCTGTTCACCCCACCCTTCTTGAAAGGGTAAAATGACTGTGCTAATCTGTCCAAGTCTATGTGGGGGTTAGGTTTTACCTACATTATAGGGACCAAATTTCCCCACATGGATAGCAAAACATGGAGTCAACCACATTGTGAGGACCAGCCAGCTTCAATCGTACTAAATAATGTAGGCCTAAAAATAGAACTATTCTGTGGGGAATGGGTTTATATAAATATTGAGGTAGAGAGAGGATAATAAGTGATAACGAGTGTATAGTGTAAAAAAAAAACTCTGCATGGAATTCTTGAATCTGAAGTTAAATAAATAATGACAGCTAAATGTTATAATAAAATATGTAAGCTTTAAGGTATGAGAGGCGGCGCTGTATCGTGAATAAGTCACAGCTGAAGAGCGTTGTTATCCTTTCAGCCGTGACTTATGTAGTGATACACAGAACCGTTGGGTGTGTTTTATCGTGAATTAAACAGCTATTGACCAATCAGAATCAAGGACTGGAACTAACCATTTTATAATATGTAATATAAATGTCATAATATAATATAAAATGTTATAATAAACAGTGGTGTAAAGTATTTTAGCAAATGTAATTAGTTACTCTACTTAAGTATCTTTTTGGCTACTTTGTAGTTTTACTGAGTATCAAAGATAGTATCAACTTTTACTCTCTAATAAAATTTTTGAAAAAGTATGTAATCTTTACTCCAGTACATTTGTGATGAGTAAAGCAGTCAGATGGCACCTTACCTTTTCTGAACTAGTTTATTTATAACTATAAAGAAGCAACATCGCCATCTACAGGGCATTGAAGGATAGTATCCTGTGCGCTTTGTCCTCGCTCACCGAAAGTTGTCAACAAGGCTATGCGAGTGAGATTAGAAGGTAGTTGCTGAATCACAGGTTTTTCACATATGAGATGAGGCTGAAACCAGCACAACTAGTGCAAGTAGACTATGATTATTTAATTTGACTTAACATTATTTCAGTACTAAAAAGTGAGGAAACCGATTGCCTTAAAATTTAGTAAATAAACTTCATGTCAGAGTTGTATGAAAAATATCCTGGCTCTTCCAAGCTTTATATTGTCAGTAAATGGAGGATGATATTTGAAGCCCAAAAAAGTGCATCCATCCATAATAAAAGTAAATCCATATGGCTCCAGGGGGTTAATAAAGGCCTTATGAAGCAAAGCGATGAGTTTTTGTAAGAAAAATATTCATATTTATAACTTTATAAACTAAAATAACTAGTTTCCGAAAGACGGTTGTACGCATCATTTTACGGCGAAAGAGTAAACCTTGACCTGACGCATGACACATTAACGAATGCGGAATTAGAAGTCTAAAATTTTAAGTCTTTTTTTTTAAAGGAAATGTCAGTGGACCCGTGCATTCACAAAATGCAGGGATGCTGCGCTTATTCCCCTGAGACAGCAGGGAATGTGCATCCTGGGATACCTCCTAGCCCAATCGAAGAGCGAGTTGCTAACACACAGATCCTGGCTCCTCAGACATCTAGAATGCCTGGGTCTCAGGATCAATCTTGCAAAGAGCACGCTGTTTCCCAGCCAGCATACAGTCTTCCTGGGAACAGTTATAGACTCGAGACAAATAAAAGCGTGGCTCTTGCCAGACTGCGTCCCTACTATTCAGCAGCTAGCGACGTCGTTCAAAGCGGGCTCTCAGAGGCCGCTCAGAATGTTTCAAAGGGATTTGGGCCTTATAGCCTCTGCGTTGTCAGTACTCCAACTAGCCCTACCCAGCTCATGTGTGGCAATCCTGTCGCTTACGCATCAGGGTGGATCACGGCTGTGTCAAAGCCCTGACCCCTTGTGCACCGACTGGTAACAGTCAGGTGTAGACATGGGGTTGGTCTCGAGGAAGAAAGGGGTTTCAACAGATGCCTCCAACCTGGGTTGAGGGGCGCTGTGCGAAGGCAGGCCAATCTCCGGCCTCTGGTCGAATCCGGAGAAGTGCCTACATATCAACTGCCTCGAAATGAGAGCGGTTCACTTAGCCCTGAAAACCTTCCTCCTAGATCTGGCGGGACAACACATCTGGTCCGCACGGACAATATGTCAGTGGTGTCCTACATAAATCACCAGGGCGGCCTCAGATCGGCCAGCCTGGACATTATGGCCAGACTCCTCCTTTGGGCATACGGCAACTTGCGCTCACTAAGAGCGGTGCACGTACCGGGCATCCTGAAACAGGGCGCAGATATGTTATCCAGAGACAATGTTCCCCCAGATGAATGGTCTCTCCACCCTCAGATGGTTCACATGATCTGGAGCACCTTCGGAAAGGTAGAGGTCGACCTCTTCGCTTCAGAAGACAGTGCTCACTGCCCAATATTCTTTTCAAAGAAAAGGGACGCGCTGGCCCACAACTGGCTCAACCGCCCCCCTTTATCCGTTCCCTGCGGTCTTGTTGCTCCCACAGGTCATCGAGGGGATCAGGTAGAGTAAGTGCTTGGTCCTCCTCATAGCCCCCCTCTGGAGATCCAAAACTTGGTTCCCAGACCTGGCAGAACTGCCGAAGGCAGCTCCATCGCCCATACCGCTGAGGAAGGACCTCCTTACGCAGGCGAACGGGTCAATCTGGCACCCACACCCAGACGTGTGGGCTTGTGGCCCATTGAGGGGCCATACATGTAGGGCCTCATCGAAGCACTACACTTTCCATAAGCGCTGCATGCCTTGAGTTTGGGCCTGGCGATTCTAGAGTCGTGCTCAGACCGAGACACGGCTATGTTCCTAAGGTGCTCTCAACACCGTTCAGAGCCCAGGTGATACTGCTATCAGCTCTTCCCCATTCAGAAGATTATAATAATTTGACTCTGGTCTGCCCTGTGAGGGCTCTCAGAATATATTTGGAGCGCTCCGCCACATTCAGACAGTCGGAACAGCTTTTTGTGTGTTAAAGGTCTGCCGGTCACAAAACAGAGACTACTGTATCTCTCAAGCCTACACCTCCATGGGCCTTCAATGCCCCATAGGTGTTAGAGTTCATTCCACTAGAGGCATGGCCTCCTCATGGGCTTGGTCTAAAGATGTACCAATCGAAGACATCTGTGCGACATCATCCTAGAGGTCCCTGCTCTGCAGGCATGGGTACTTTCTCTCTAAAGGTCTCGGCCCCAAGCCTGTGCAACATTATACTTTAAGGGCCCGACCTTTGTCTGGTCCTAGGTTGAATTGTGACTTTCAAACTTTACTGTTGACCTCGGCAGTGTTGGGCAAGCTACTTAGAAAATGTAGTGAGCTAAGCTAGCAGTTACTCTACATTAAATGTAGCTTCACTACACTGAAGCTACCACCCTGAGAAATGTAGCAAGCTAAGCTACAGCAATATGGCAAAAGTAGTTTACTATATCTAAGATATTTTTTCACATTTAATTTTTATATTGAACCAACTTCATTCCAAGTCAATGCTATCTCAGTGATCAATAAAACTGTCAATCAAACATATAGGCAGGCATAATTTGTCAGTTCAATTGTTTATTCAACAACTGTTCCAAAGCAATTTGGCGAAAAAAAGAAAAACAACTATATAAAACCATATAACTATTTAAAATTATAACAAAACCAATTCGAAAGTCAATTGAACCTGATTCTATGGCAAAATGGTCTGCTTATATAGGCATAAGCCACGCCCATTCTGACGGTTTCTGACGCGCCCTGGGCGCGAAGCGACCCAATTGGTTTGCGTGTCTCAGCCGCCTCGCCATAGGTTCGTGCAGTTGCTGCAGCACAGCCAATGAGCGAACTAGATACTCTGCTCTGTGCTCGCTGTGCAACTGCACTGTGTTTTAAAATAACGGCTTCAATATTCTCGAGAAAAGGAGTTTTCCCACTGCGTATTGCTGCGCAAAACTCGTTCACTACTCTCAGGGAACCTAGGTTACGTTAGTAACCGAGTATGTTATTTTAGTGGATAAAGTTATAAATATGGATATTTTTCTTACACAAACACATCGCTTTGCTTATTAAACCCATGGAGCTGAATGGATTATTTTTTTTTATGGATGGATGCACTTTTTTGGGCTTCAAAATATCATCCTCCATTCACTGCCATTATAAAGCTGGGAAGAGCCAGGATATTTTTAATATAACTCAGAGATTATATTATTCACATAGGGAGGCCTGAGTGTGAATTTTCATTTTTGGATGAACTATCCCTTTAACTGTGACTTGAGTGTTTGTAGACGTTTGAGTTTGTTAGGACGTTTTGCTGTTGTGTCGACCTTGATTTATTGCAATTTTGAGGTGTTCGGTTTTATTTTGATTTTAGATAATAAACACGTGATTGCTATCCTCATAATTGTTTTTCACTGTCATGTTTTTTAGGTGTTGAGGACTAGCACATCTTTGAGCCTACGTTCAGTATGAGTAAAATACTTATACTGTTAAAATCAGATATACTCTAAGACTTACTTAAGTCGTATTGAAATTGGTGACTTGTAACTTGTCATGGAGTAATTTTTTTGATGTAAGATATCTGTTCTTTTACTCAAGTATGGTTTTCAGGTACTCTTTACACCTTTGATAATAAAATATGTAATATAAATGGCATAATATAATATAATATAATATAATATAATATAATATAATACATAGTTGTGGTAGTTTCTTGACTCTTGTATCATTTAGCATCTATTTCTTCTAACATGCTAAAAATAAAAGTTGACTGAGTAAAAAGAGAGTAAGAAATAGAACTAGAGAGAGATAATGTATCAGGTACAAATAAAAAGAAAACTGACATATTTAAAAGCAGAGAGACCTTCAATGTCTATAAAACGGTCGATGTAAAAGGTCAACAGGTGCTTCATCCATCTTGGTTAACTGAATAAAAGGATGAAAGATAACAGAATGGGGAAAGAAATGAATAGATATATGGTACCTGAAAGATGAGTGAGGCTTATCTGGATGGTAAAATGAGGATGAGTTTGTAGTTTAGAGAAAGACAGCGCCTGTCATCAAATTATAGCACACATTAAGTTCGGGATGGTCCAAACAATTGGCCTTACTTCCTTTTTCCAATGTAAATTTAATTTAGAGACAATGTTGATTTAATCTCTGCTTAGTACAGCATGACAGAGCAATAATGAAACAATCAAATAAAGAAAGGAACTTGAAAAGAAATGACGGCACTTTATAAACGGTGCTCTTCCTTATCTAACCACATAATTGTAGGTTATGACAGACATTCACATAAACTGTTTTCTTTTGAAACTGCATGCCAAAAAGATAGGAATTCCTACCTCCAGACCCAGAGATAATCACAGATAATTAGAGAAAATTTCTGTTTACAAGCTAATTCTATCACACCAGAAATATTTAGGTCAGCTTTCATAACACACACTCACACACACCCTCACACAGTTGTTCCTGTGCAAAGCTGAGAGGCCTGTGAGAGGAAGAAGCGGTTTACTTCGATCATCACATGCGTCCTCAGCTCTGAGGAGCCGACGACAGGAGTTCTGTGAGCAGTCTGCGGTCCTCGAGAAATATATGGTCTCTTAGGACCTGAAGCCCAAACATCAAGAAAGTGTTGAGTTGCTGAAGTGTGATTTGTACTGGAAAATTTAGACTGCTTTTCCACTTTTTTTTTATTTCTGCAACACTAGCGGCACCAAAATAACTAGAGTTGACAATTTTCTGAGGAAAGTTTGAGTGTACTGACCATAGAAAAGTTACCTACACAATGCGAGGGTGTTGCGGCTAGTATAATCAGTGATGTCTGACAACTAAATAAAAATGTTGTTAACTTAAAACCAAATACTAATATTACTGAGAAAAGAATGAAGCTATACTGAAATATTTTAACTTCAGAAGTATAGGCCTAATTGAAATTAAATAATTATGACGATAAATTAATTTTAGTTTTTGATCCATGGTATATTTTAAAACTTAAAATACCACTTTTAGATTTCGCCGAGAAATTGAATTGTTTATTTATTTATTTAATTACACTAGTTTATTTCGCACCAGTTTAGTTTAACTATAACTTTGGCAGTTCTAAAATACTAAAGCTTTGGATCCTTTTCATATTTCCAGGGTTCTCAGAAGCAGAAGTTATCATAGTTTGGTGAACTTCTATAGTGGTGAATGTAAACTGCAAAAATAAAAATGTTTTGTTCCCATTTGCTCCAATAGCGCTAGAAAAAAAAATCCATGATGTTTCCATGACTTTACAAAAGAGGGAAACAATTATTACATTGGTTACATTTAACAGAAAAGAGAAAGATATCAACTAGTTTTCTGTAATTAATGCCGTTTGTTGTTATAGTTGTCATAAATGCACAGTATTTAAAAAAAAATGAAAATATAAAAAACTTTGCTAGATTTGCAATGTTAATAACTGGAAAAGTGTCATATTCTGTGAGCAGGGTCCATAATAACGATAAAACAAATCGAAAACAATAATTTTAAGTCAGTTTAATGTAATTTAAGTTTAAATGACTTATCAGATATCAGTAAGGACCACGATTGATTATTTCTAAAATGGTTTACAAATACTACTACCAAAAATGTTACTTAAAAAAAAAATGTAACAGATTTTTTTTTTGAAAGCACCACAGAGCCACATGAATGTTTAGAGTTTGTTTGTGTGCCTGTTTCTTCATTTTTATTTTATTTTAGACCAAACCTAAAATCAGTGAGAAAGTATTTAAAGAAAAGTTCCTTTTGGTATTAGATTGCTGGGTCCATGAAGTCTGAGCATAAAAAAAAAATGACGATGACATATGACACTAACTCACTAGCCAATTCACCCCAATTCAATTTCTGAATCTCACTCAATTCGCCACACATGGACATGCTGTTTTTGCCAAGACATGTTATCCAATTATCAAGTGGAGGTCGGCAGGCAAGTCAGAAATTGTGCTCTCAAAACATCAAAGATGGTTTTTTAACCTTGCCTTGTCAGGTTTCATAACCTTGGATGTTTCAAGTTCACTAGAAGGATTTTAACGAATGAATTTTGAGCTTATAGAGCTACAATGTCCCAAATCTCTCCAATGCAGCTGAAAAAAACACAAAGGATCTTTTATCCAGCTGTTGAGGAGCTTTAACGAATACTCCATGGACTAACGCTTCACTAACGTTTTTGTGAGTGTTTTTACTGTCACAAACCAGGCGATAAAAAAGCAGTGCTGAAGAGCCCTTCCATGACTGCGCAGGATGGACAGAAAGTGATTTCAGTAATCATTTGGCGGCTGAGACCTTTGATTGAGACCGTACGGGCTGGTTAGCTGATTAAAAACCCCTGATCTCCACCACCCAACCTCTCAACGTGTAACTTCAATTACATGACTTTCCAGCACCACAGAGATGATATCGATCCAGTCAAATGCATTTACAGCAGGATGTTTTCACGGCCTCAAATGCTTCTCCTGTTCAAAAGCCAGCTGTGGGATGGATATATAACACCCTCATAATAGCTGTGTGTGACAACATTCTCTTTCAGTCATGTAATTTAATTAGTAATCTTGGCGACTGCGCCTGTCACGGGAAAGTAAACAGAGGACAAGGGGGAAAATGTGTTTATTAGACGGTTGGTTATATTTGGAAAAGTCCCCTCGTTGTTTTTTCTGGACTGACTTAAATCACTGTAGAAAGACATATCAGGGTGATTAGCAGATGAGAAAAGTAGAACACCAAAATGAAACAAATCTAGTGTAATATCTTTTCAAATCTGTTCCATTATGTGAACATGGCCAATTTTCTCTGTCTTTTTTCTTTTACTCTACAGGATTTGTCAGGAGACGAACTCAACCATCTTTTTCAATTTTCACTTGGGCTGGCCGTGAGAGCTGATATAATTATTTCTCGGGTCTTTTTTTTCCTAACGAATTTCTCTCATTGTTCAGCAGAAGGTCAAGTCCTTGTCTCTCTGCCGCCATCCGGGCACAGAGCGCTCTGAGGGCACGGCTCAGCTTCCCCCCGCTGCGGCGCTCGGAGGGCGAGCAGGTGCCCCTTTAATCTGCCAACTGCAGGCTCTTTAGTCATAATGGGTTTACAATAGTCATTTTGGATGAAGAGACTATTGGAGGAGGGATGTCGCACATGTGACCTGATATCCATGAAGAATGAACCATCTGCTGCACTTCAAGACAAGACCGAAGGAATGAGATACTAAAGAGAGGAACACACAAGATGTCTGACTAGCGAAGAAACCCGTCCTACATAGTATTATACATTATTATTTGTCCTTTTTGGACCTGCTCGGGTCACTTCCGGGTCATATTACAGCCCAAAATCCAAATAAAATTGTACGAATTTTTATTAATCAAACACTGTAAAAAAAGTCACTTTCTTAAATTTTTAAGTATTATCAACATTGATGTTTAATTAATTTCAACTTAAATTACATTAAATTGATTTAAAAAGTGAGTTGAATCTTGTGTAGCTTAAAAAAAATCTATGTATAAACTTGTTGTCATAACTTATTGATCATATAATTTTTAGTGTATTTTTAAAATTATGCATATTTTAGGAGAATTTAGTATTTTTGTAATTTTTTATTTTACACAACTTCCTCCATCCAATTCATATTACCGTAATGTGAATTATCATTACCAACATGCAATTATTTATTTAAAGTAGTAAATACAGTAGTGAATGTGAGGTATTTACAGTAGTAAATACAGTAATATTTCTTTTACCACCTTTCATGTATTATTCCATTTATAATTTTATTGAGTAAAACATTTGATAAATATTACGGTAACAAGTTTACGTTTTTTTTGGGGGGGGGGGGTAGTGTCACAATGGAAAAAAATTACTGTAATACTTAAGGTTTTAATACTGGCTTAAATTTATGCTCATGTAAACACAGAATGAGTCATGAGAATTTTGCCTATATATATATATATATATATATATATATATATATATATATGTAGACACTGTATATAATTTCAAATGCCACACTGTATCTTACAATTGGCTTTATTTCCTTTCCAGATGAAATCTGACCTGGACATGCTTTTGTAATGGTTACCCTTATAATATTAGTGCATTTAGTGCATTTGTTGGCAAAGCAGTGATGAAACTACAATGCAACTATATAAAAAAATAAATAAAAAAAAGATATATATTGCACAGTTACCATGGTGTCAAATTAATATTTATTTTTAGATTTTATATCATATGCATTTGTTTCCCACTGTGGAAACAGTTAAAAATGTCAAATAAAAACAAAACACCAGGGGTGAGAACAGGTAATGACATTTCTGAAATGACATCATTAGCCCTGTTTTCTCACCAAGTTTAAAGTTATTAACATTTGAGTAAAACCAGAGAAGGAGGGCACCGAAAGAAAGAAGAGAGCGCAGGAGGGAGGGAATGGGAGTGAGTGCTCTGTATTTAATTGCTTTTATTCAGGTCATCAGATGGGTGAACTACGTGACAACTGTACAGTAGATGTGTAATTAGATAGGAGGAACAGAGGAGGAGAGGAGCAGAGAGAAGGGACAGCGACAGACGGAGAGGTCACACAAAGGTTACTAAAGAACAGTGCACAATCCCACCCACAAACACATACAAGAACCTCAGGCTGCAGCCGCATTAGCGTTGCAGATGCAAATCAAACGGACTTTGATTCATCAAGGCAGTGATTAGAATCAGGAGTCCTCAGAACCAATGACTGACCACATTTAAATCGTATTTTCTCTCTCACACTTTCTGTTTTGAATTAGATGTGTGTTGTGTCTAATCTCAGATTATATCCTTCAAACTGCAACTGTTCCTCAGCTGTTGGATATGATGTGTAATTACGACTGTGAAACATTTCTGCAGAGGGATAAGAAGGCAGTCTGTATAAATGTGCAGAATTTAATAATAGGATACTGCTTACTGCACATAGTAAGTATAGTACATGCAACACTATTTTCTTTTAATTTTAGGATATGTGGCCTGGACATGCTTTATTCCAGATTCACCCTGTTGATATTATGCATAAATATAGGCAGAACAATGATGAAACTACAGTGCAACTATAAAAAATTATATATATTTTTTTGTTATAACACTATAACCTTGGTATTGTAGGACTATTTCATTTGAGTTAATATCACATTCATCTGTCTCCTACTTTCGAAACAGAAACAAGTGACTTTGGAAACAATTGGCTGCTATTTAAAATCTTTGTGAAACTATGCACTACACAACAATTTTTTTTAAACAGCACTATACTACATTGATGCCACATTATATGTAAATATTTTAAATATTAATTTCTCATCGACACTTAAGATGGTTATATTCTTACACCAGTAAGTGGTGGAAAATGATGTCTTAATGAGTGAGTCAATGAATGATTCGTCCACATACATGATTCACCGTCTGCAATACACCTCAGAGCACCTGAAGTGGTTTGAGTGATTGGATTTAAATACATCTCGAAAGCGTTTTGGTGGGTGTTTACCCCTGGTCTTTTAACGATCTGATAGCCATCTGATCAGACAAAACGCATGAAGTGACCAGGTGTAAACAGGTCCTAAGACGATGACCGACAAAAAAATTAACAAAACAGGGAGTATATACACAAGGGAACTGAATGAGACACAGGTGTAACTAATTAGCAACAATGGAAACTAACGAAACTAGACTAAATTTAAAGGAAACACGAGGAAGAAACACAGGCACATGAATGAAAACATTGAATACGAAAGAACACAAAACATAAGCCTGATATTGTATTTTGTTTATTTAATTGTTGTATATAAGCAATATCACACTTGAAATATCAAACAAGCAAGTGTACTGCATTTCTGAATAGAGTCAGCCGCACAGCAGAGTGCAGAATGTAATGTAAAATGGAAAAACAGAAAAATTGCTTGTTTAATATTGCTTAAATACTACGTGCTTAAATGTGTATTCTTTATTCAGTTTACTCTACGGCCATCTAAGCAAAGGTTTTCTCAAAGTTGAGATTAAACTTTCTCCCAGTACCATTAATAGAATTTTCGTTCAGAGTTATCTGGTCTTGTCTATCTAACTTTCTTAAAACGTTTGCACAAAAACATTTTTCATACATTGTTTTTTTCTGAAACGTTTTAGTTGGATGTCTGTTTGTTGTTTGTTTCAGAACATTCAGAGATCATTCAAAAATAACATTCCCATAATGTTTAAAAAAGTTAATGATAACTTAATGAGAATGTTAGCAAACATTCCTTAACATATTTTGTTAACTGAGTTTCAAGTCATTTGGGTACAATTCGTACTGGAATGGAGAAAACTGAAATCTCAAACATTTGTTTTTCAAAAATACACATCAAATAACCAATAAAATCTAACAATGTATCAGAGTTATTTCTGAGGCTGTTTAGCACTTTGCAACAAGACAACCTTGTTTCTGTCACATGTCTGTCCTGTCTTGTTATGCACATGGGTGTTTTGTTATTTTGAGCCATGTGCTCTTGTCATTGTTTAATCCCTCCCCCTTGTTATCTGATTATTGGTTTAATTGCTCCACCTGTCTGTCTCGTTACCCTCCTTTGTTTGCCTCCCTATTTAGTCTTCCTGTGTTTGCTGTCCTGTGCTCGTTCGTTGTATTTGTTACATATGTTGTTGCGTTTAGTTCCGTGCCTGTCTTGCCCTGCCTTGTTTGTTTCTGGATTTAGTTAGTATGATCATGGTTTTCTTTTGTTGATTTGTTTATTTTATGTTTAGTCTTTATTAAAATACTTATTCACTCTGCACCTGAGTCCACGGATTTATTCCCACTACCCACCGTGACAGAACGAACGAGCCACATGTGGATTCAGCGGAGTGAACTTTGTCCTGCGGAGAGGGAGAATGGGATCTCCCTCTTCAAATACTTTGCTACGTGCGCGCAGAGGAATGAGGAGATCAGGACAGCCGGTGATCAGTTGGGAGGAGGTGAGACCAGGACTGTGACTGGCAGTCATGTTAAGACCCCTGCTGACTCTCAGCGATTTGAGGGAACTCGGTTGGCCAGGTTCTCGGGAACCCGCGGAGGCCGTAGGGGAGGAGGTGATAGACGAACTTCATCAGTGGTCCCTGTTCCGGTGGTCCCGAGTCCGGTGGTCCCGAGTCTGATGGTCCCGAGTCCGGTGTTCCGGAGAAGGAGGAGACACGTCCCGTCTGCCCAGTCAGATACTGTTCAGGTCACGTTTGCCCAGTCAGAGAGTGTTCACGTCACGTCTGCCCTGTCAGAGACTGTTCACGTTCCGTCTGTCCAGTCAGAGACTGTTCACGTTCCGTCTGCCTTCCTGGACCTGGACTATCTGGAGCGTCTGGCTCGGATCCTGGAAATGCCCGTGTCTGCTGTTCCTGAGCCAGAGCCCGTGTCTGCTGTTCCTGAGCCAGAGCCCGTGTCTGCTGTTCCTGAGCCGGAGCCCGTGTCTGCTGTTCCAGAGCCGGAGCCAGTGTCTGCTGTTCCAGAGCCGGAGCCAGAGCCAGTGCCTGTTCCAGAGCCGGAGGCAGAGCCAGTGCCTGTTCCAGAGCCGGAGGCAGAGCCAGTGCCTGTTCCAGAGCCGGAGGCAGAGCCTTTGCCGGTTCCAGAGCCGGAGGCAGACCCAGTACCCGTTCCAGAGCCGGAGGCAGAGCCAGTGCCGTCTGCCTTCTTGGATCTGGACTATCTGGAGCGTCTGGCTCGGATCCTGGACATGCCCGTGTCTGCTGTTCCAGAGCCGGAGCCAGTGTCTGCTGTTCCAGAGCCGGAGCCAGTGTCTGCTGTTCCAGAGCCGGAGCCAGTGTCTGCTGTTCCAGAGCCGGAGCCAGTGTCTGCTGTTCCAGAGCCGGAGCCAGGGTCTGCTGTTCCAGAGCCGGAGCCAGTGTCTGCTGTTCCAGAGCCGGAGCCAGTGTCTGCTGTTCCAGAGCCGGAGCCAGTGTCTGCTGTTCCAGAGCCGGAGCCAGTGTCTGCTGTTCCAGAGCCGGAGCCAGTGTCTGCTGTTCCAGAGCCGGAGCCAGTGTCTGCTGTTCCAGAGCCGGAGCCAGTGTCTGCTGTTCCAGAGCCGGAGCCAGTGTCTGCTGTTCCAGAGCCGGAACCAGTGTCTGCTGTTCCAGAACCAGAGCCAAAGCCAGTGCCTGTTCCAGAGCCGGAGCCGGTGTCTGCTGTTCCAGAGCCGGAGCCGGTGTCTGCTGTACCTGAGCCGGAGTCAGCATCTGTTCCTGAACCAGTGTTTGTTTCTGTGTTTATGTCTGTTCTTGTGGCTGTTTCAGTTTTGGTGTCTGTTCCTGAGCCGGTGTCTGTTCCTGAGCCGGTGTCTGTTCCTGAGCCAGTGCCGGTGTCTGTTCCTGAGCCAGTGCCGGTGTCTGTTCCTGAGCCAGTGCCGGTGTCTGTTCCTGAGCCAGTGCCGGTGTCTGTTGGCCGCCCGAGGGGTCGTCACCGCCCTGGCCGCCCGAGGGGTCGTCTCCGCCCTGGCCGCCCGAGGGGTCGTCTCCGCCCTGGCCGCCCGAGGGGTCGTCTCCGCCCTGGCCGCCCGAGGGGTCGTCTCCGCCCTGGCCGCCCGAGGGGTCGTCTCCGCCCTGGCCGCCCGAGGGGTCGTCTCCGCCCTGGCCGCCCGAGGGGTCGTCTCCGCCCTGGCCGCCCGAGGGGTCGTCTCCGCCCTGGCCGCCCGAGGGGTCGTCTCCGCCCTGGCCGCCCGAGGGGTCGTCTCCGCCCTGGCCGCCCGAGGGGTCGTCTCCGCCCTGGCCGCCCGAGGGGTCGTCTCCGCCCTGGCCGCCCGAGGGGTCCTCATCGCCCTGGCCGCCCGATGGACTGTCTGCTTCGCCCTGGCCGCCCGATGGACTGTCTGCTTCGCCCTGGCCGCCCGATGGACTGTCTGCTTCGCCCTGGCCGCCCGATGGACTGTCTGCTTCGCCCTGGCCGCCCGATGGACTGTCTGCTTCGCCCTGGCCGCCCGATGGACTGTCTGCTTCGCCCTGGCCGCCCGATGGACTGTCTGCTTCGCCCTGGCCGCCCGATGGACTGTCTGCTTCGCCCTGGCCCCCGGCTAAACCATCACCCCCTGTTACTGTTCCCTTTCATGGACCTGGCCCCCCATCCCTCCCCCTGATCCTCCACCATTCCACCTCCCTCCTGAACTCTTGTGTTGTGTGTTTTGCCCTGGTCTGTCTCTCCTGTTTCCCCCCTGGCCTGTCCCTCCTGTACCACCCGGGTCGGATGGAGCGTCTGGTAGCCGCTCCGTAGGGAGGGGGTTATGTCACATGTCTGTCCTGTCTTGTTATGCACATGGGTGTTTTGTTATTTTGAGCCATGTGCTCTTGTCATTGTTTAATCCCTCCCCCTTGTTATCTGATTATTGGTTTAATTGCTCCACCTGTCTGTCTCGTTACCCTCCTTTGTTTGCCTCCCTATTTAGTCTTCCTGTGTTTGCTGTCCTGTGCTCGTTCGTTGTATTTGTTACATATGTTGTTGCGTTTAGTTCCGTGCCTGTCTTGCCCTGCCTTGTTTGTTTCTGGATTTAGTTAGTATGATCATGGTTTTCTTTTGTTGATTTGTTTATTTTATGTTTAGTCTTTATTAAAATACTTATTCACTCTGCACCTGAGTCCACGGATTTATTCCCACTACCCACCGTGACAGTTTCTGCTGACAATTTCAGCATGTTTCCTATAACAAAGTCTCACGTATACATTTCACGTGCATGAGAAAGTCAATAAACCACGCGAAATACGATCAGAGCAGTTTTTGCCGTTCACACTTGCTAAATCTGATCGGGTTTCAATCGGATATGTACAACAATCGTATTTGGACTGACAGTCTGAACAAGCTTGCACCTGTTTCTGTTCTAGTTAATTATCTTACTTACCTACCTTACCTATTCTAGCACTTAGTTTCTCCCAGTTCTTGGTTCAGTCTTGTTACAGTGTAGTTTCCTTGTCGAGGGCATGGAGGGAAGGCTCGCCGACACTCCCGCCACTGAGGGTGAACTATACATGGCCTCTGGGTATTATTATGAGTAAGTGGAAGAGGATATTTCCCTGAGTCTCCCGTCCCCGCCGGTTCCGCCCCGCTCCAAGGCTCCTTCGTCTCCGTTGGTCCCGCCAAGCTCCAAGGCTCCTTGTCTCCGATGGTCCCACCCAGCCTCCCTCTCCAGCCTCCTTTACCCAAGACAGCCAGTCCTTCAGCCCCACCACCACTGATTCCCTTTAGTCCCTCGGCTCCCCTTCTGTTGACTCCACTGTGCTGCATGGATCTGCCTCAGATCTTCCGGGTTCCAGCTCCCTCGGGCTCCGCCTTCCCTCCGGCTACCCCTTGATCCTCAATCCCACCGGCTTCGCTTCATTCCTCTGGCACCATTGGCTCCACCTTGGACACTCTTCACTGTGGTGCAGCCTTAACCTTCAGATCCGTCGGCTCCATGTAAGTCTGTCATCCCCCAGGGTACGCTTTCCAAGTTTCCACCATGGCTCCTCCCTCCCTCAAGTCCACCTTGGGCCTTCATCCTGGCTTTGCTCTGGGTCTCAACCTGGCTCTTCCTGCTCTCGTCTCCTCTCACTTTTTTCTCCGCTCTGGTTTCCCCCACTGTCATCTCCTCCTGTTCCTGCCCCATGTCCACATCCAGAGCCCCCACCCTCTCTCCTCAGTTGGACTGTTATTACGGTGCGAAGACGCACCTTCACAAGGGGGGAGGTATTAGTTTCCATAGTTTCTGATTAACACGCACCTGTTTCTGTTCTAGTTAATTACCTCACTCTGTGTATTTAATCCCCTAGTTCCTCTCAGTTCTTGGTTCAGTCTTGTTTATGTTAAAGGTTGTATCAGTGATTTCTGGCCCAAAAATAAATGTTGAATCTTTCCTAACGATTCGCTAGCTGCCCGCCCCATAAGCATGCCGTCCAAAAACCGCGTCTCTGTAGGCAGCGTAGGCTCTGAGATCTGCACACAAAAACAAATGGGTACAACCACCACTCAAAACCAAAATAAAGTGTTCCAACCAATCACTGACAGGGGCGGGTGTTGCTCCGATTTCGCGTCCAGCCGTGCACGAGCGCAAAACCTCACAACACCCGCCCCTGTCAGTGATTGGTTGGAACACTTTATTTTGGTTTTGAGTGGTGGTTGTCCCATTTGTTTTTGTGTGCAGATCTCAGAGCCTAGGCTGCCTACAGAGACGAGGTTTTTTGACGGCATGCTTATGGGGCGGGCAGCTAGCGAATCGTTAGGAAAGATTAGACATTTGTTTTTGGGCCTGAAATTACTGATACAACCTTTAAAGTGTAGTTGCCTTGTTGATTTTCTCCTGGTTTATTAAAAAGACTTTTGTAATTCATTCTGATTCATTCATGTTCATCTACACTGTACATGAGATCAATTTTGTTTCTTTCTCAAAATTCAGTTTAATTTTTTTTGTTCAGCTATTACGTAGGTATTACGCACATAGAGAATTGCAAATTGTATGCATACTGCATCTATGTTCTTGAAAAATAGTTTGTAGTATGTTGTTTCGAACATATGTGCTTGTCTGTTTGTTGTCAGCTCTGAAGACTCAAATGCGTATGTTCTCTTAACGAATCTTGGCACAATCTAGCAGGGGAAAAAACCTGAGTGGGTTCCGGGTATCATCACAGATGAGGGACTTCAATCATCATGCAAATGAATTTACACACGATGCCGCACAACTGCAGGATAAACCTCAGTGAGTCAAAGGAGATGCACTGCTCAAACATACCGTGACATGTTTACATATTGCCAATTAATAATCCAAGACTGCAGATATGTGTTTGCAGATTCCTCAGTGTTTGATTTAGAGATACAAAAGATTAATAAAGATGAAGCTCTGTGTCAAGAGACGACCGTGGACAGATGAACGCGTCTCCACTTGAGATGCGAGGAAAGAGAGGGAGGAAGTGAAAAAGCAGATATCAGGCACAGAACGGCTGATCAGAACTGAAGACAGAAGTGGCTTCAGGACCACTAGAGTATCACTGCCAAGAACAGCAGCAGATGCTTGTGAAAACCAGAGCAGTCTGGATGCTTGAACTCCACCTGACCTTGAACACACACCCTAGTCTCTGGACAGACACATAAAGCCCGGGTTTAAAAGTGCTCCAGTTGACCACAAATCAAGCTTGGGTGGAGGGAGGTCACAGTTGCTTGGTGAGAACTGTCAGTGAGTGGTGAGTCCCTGCTTGACTTTACGACCTTCTCTTTTCATGAAGTCACAAGCACCTTAGAGCTGTAACTATACAGCCCTGCATTCAGGAGACAAAAATAACCACTCGTCCAATTCACGGTCACTCTCCAAGATAATTAAAATGTTCATATGAGAGCACTCAAAAAACAAGCATAATTCAACCAAAACAATAAAGCACCACATTGGTTGGCAGATATGAGAGCTGCGTGTTTGTTTATGAGAGTTTTGAAGTGTATTTCAATATCAACATTGCCTGAGGATATATGCCAACGTTTAGTTGGCCAAATACTTTTTTTTTGTCACAGTGAACCTTGTGAAAAAATGGTCGGTTTGTATCTCACTTCAAAATTATAAGACACAAACAACAAATATATATTTATAATTAGTTTATAAGAAAGAAAATGCAGATGCAGGGTTTTAGAACCATTAAGTTTTATTAAATCATTATATAAAATTATCTATAAAAAAATCTATAAAATGTTATAATATTTGAAAATCATTAAGTCTGAAATTAAAATGCATGTAACATAAACTTGATTAAATAAAATAAATATTGTTTTGCATAATAGATTGTCTTAATTTTCTTCATCAAACAAGAAAAGTGTATTTCTACTTTAGATTTTTGGGTGCATTTTGACCTAAATACTTGACTTTTAGACTATTTTTAGATTTACCTGTCTAGTCCACATACATTCAAGACTTTCAAAAAAGGCATCAAAAGTTAATTTCTGACATATAAATCAGGAGTTTTGAATTTTTGAGAAAATAGTGACAGTTTCTAATGATGGACCGTTGTCTCAGTCAGGTGAGGTGGCCACAAGGGGATTAGATGCCCTTTCATCCGCAAATAAATTTCTTAAATGTGGAGAAAGCTATCCGAGTTATTTACTTTAATCGTTATTTAAATCCCCTCTGACCCGAAGGGGGAAAGAGGCTTTGCCCTTGTCAAAACCTCCCTAACATTCTGTTAGCTTTGAGTTCCACTCCTATGCCGTTGACCCAACCGGATATTTGGGCATTATCAAGGAATACTGCACATAGCAAACTCAAGTGAAATTCCTTAGTGAGCTACAAAACTAGAGTGGAAGAGCGGGAGATCAGAAGCGTTTGTTTGGCCAATCTGATTCTTTTATGTGATTGCTGTTTACAGAACTGACTCAAGTTCACTGCTGTAATCTGATGAATCTTTCCAGCCAAGGCTTACTTTCATTGCTTATTATATGTTTGTTTCCCCCTGAGATGTCTGTTGAGGTGTTGTTTCTCTGTTCTTTATGAAGGTGACTGGAGAAACAGATGTGTACTGCACTCACTGCTCTGAGGAAGGACATTGCAGTAGCGTCATATTCTCCTGAGACCTTGCGAAACAGTTTCCATTTACATATTTTTTAACACCATTACAGTGTTTGTAGCTCACAAAAACAATACACAGAATGTGTTTTTTAAAATTATTAATATTTACTCAGTAAAGCTTTATAATATATAATGCTTTGCAATGAATTATGTTAGAGAGCTACTTGTAGCAATTTATCTGTTCAATAAAATACCTTACTCACCTGCTGAGGAATAAAAATGGCATCTCCACTTCGCTTTTATAACATTTCAAATCCATCAGTTCTCTTCATCTCCGAAAAGCCAATCCAATGTTGATTCTGGTTTTATTACGAGTACTGACTTATCATTTAAATTTTGTTAATTTTGAACAAAAAGGTTACATAGGCCTACCTTCAACATTATCCAATAGCCTGCATGGAAATGTCGTTTCAGAGCCATTACAACAACAATTGTGGTGCTGATGCAGAAGAAACCAAAGACTTAAAGCTCAGTGTTACCTAAAAAAAATGATGTAGTATTTGCTTTCTTGACATTTCCTTTATATCACATCATTATTATAACATATATAGAGGGGTCTGAACAGTCTATACCACATTGAAAATCTTGGA
Organism: Siphateles boraxobius; assembly: GCF_051911475.1. Taxonomy (NCBI): domain Eukaryota; kingdom Metazoa; phylum Chordata; class Actinopteri; order Cypriniformes; family Leuciscidae; genus Siphateles; species Siphateles boraxobius. Next base: position 14,296,857 of record NW_027508866.1, read on the forward strand.
TTTAAGTTTCTAAAACTGAAAAAGTTTTAACATGTTTTATTATAATTTTAGAATGTTTCTATACATTTTTCACTCAGATGATAATAATACCATTTGTAATGGATTTTGTATTTATTTCTAGAAACAGTGTAACTGTTGGTGTCAGACTTTTGGACAATTCTATTAATATTATCTAGTGTTGTTATTGTTAATGTCACCTAAAACTTTTAAAAATCATTTTCAGTAAATGATTTTTTCTTTTTAACTATACAAAAATGTGAAATGTGGCCTTGGAAGCTAAGCAAAATGCATAATTTAAGTTCTAAAACTGAAATACAAAATAGAAATATGTAAAAAAAAAAGAAAACAAAAGAAAAAAAACACCCTAAATTTTAAAAAAGCACGACAATATTACTAAAGCTTAAATTCAAATGAAAACTCAAATAATAAAAATAATACCCCATTTAAAATAATAATACATATATACTAAACTGTATATAAATTATATGATGAGTTATTTTGATGAGTTAAAGCAATGTATGACAAAACAAATGTCATAACGTATTGATCATCTAATTTTTTTAAAGTGTACTACAATAACACTGATATTATCATAGTGGTCACATGCACCCCTAAATATCTGAAATCACAAAAAAGCCCAATCTGTCCTCTTCTGAATGAACCAGGGCTCCATTCTCTGAGATATTAACAAAAAATCAAGGGGACAAAAATGAAATGGAAGGGACTCAGGATGATATTAGTAGTAGATCAATTCATATCCACCTGTCTATCCGTTTAGTAGTCTTTACAATGGCTCATTTCTAATGGACTGCTAGTGTTGTCCAATCATCTCCATCATTACTCATCCGTTTCTCATTTTGCATCCTTCTCTTTTCTCATCCACTCTCTCATCTCTCTTACATAGGCCAGCCAGGACCTTTTCTATTTCAAAGTCCATTTTTCAAACACTTCAGCAAGCCTTTCATCTCAATGTTTTTCCCTCATACATAGAGAGTCTGAGAGAGAGATGAGGAGCAGCTCATCTGGAGAATGCAGAGAACAATCTCTTCATCTTCAAGAACCAGCAGCCTCTGTATGCACAAACATCTTTACCAAGCACTGGATCAGGTATGACATGTCTCACTCTTACGCTCTCTCTCTCTCTCCCTTCTTTTCTATCGCTCTGTTCTAAAAGATGAAAGGCAGCTGAAATGTTCATAGGCTTCACAAAGTGCTTGCGGTCCATACGGTGCTCAAGCATCACCTTATGCGTTCAACACAAGTTCAGCACACACACTTTACTTCAGAATTCACTCTGGGTACCTTTCAAAGTCAGGAATGTTTGTAGGTTTATGTGCGTAGGTGTTTATTTGTTGTGTTGCTATAATGTTCAAACTGAGATGATCCTGACTGAACGCTGTCGTGACAGGAAGTCTAAATAGTTCATGTCAAATAAAAGACGGAGATTGACGAATAAGTAAACAACACTAACACAAGCCTGAGAAAGGTGCAAAGATGTGTGTATTCACTTTCCTACTGCTACAAGAAAAGTCTTAGTAAGTTCACTCGGCGGCCATCTTGAAAACGTCTAGGCAGTTTTTTTCCCTATGGATAAGTAATAAGCATAAGTACAGCTCCTCAAAATCCAAAATTAGTTTTGTCAAGATTACATTTCATGATATTACATCTGGCAATTTTGCTTCTTTAGCTCACATCATGCTAAAAACTTTTTTTTTTTCAGGCTGGTCCTTCATTGTGAAAAACAAGTAAACAGCATAGGCTACCTTTTTTTAAAAAAAAAAAAAGAGTAATTTTTTACAGAATACAGTTGAAAAGAAAATAATATATTTATGTGTGAACTGAATGCATCGTGATTGGACACTTAATCTCATGCAATTAGTTGAACGTTACAAAGTGCATTTTATATTTCATACTTTTATTGTTATATGGCTAAAATGTACTGTCGAAACTGGCAAAGCATTTTATGTCATATATTTAAATATATTTGCATTTACACATTTGTCATATTTGATGAAGTTGCAATTTAGTACATTTAAAATATATGCAATAATATCAAATAACACAGTTACAAATAATCAAGAGCGCGTTGGTATGTTATTCAACACATTCAAATAACAGTACTTTTGTAAAATAACAAAAAATGAACAATGATTTAAAATGTACTTTAAGTTCACTCAAGTAGCCATTTATTTAATTAATACTATAATATCTGCAAGTACAGCGTTACATACTTTTAAGATTTGAAGGTCATAAGATCTGCATATCCAATACAATTAAGAGGAATTCTCTTCACAAGAGCTGTTATGTACATTCACTCTCTGGAGTAAACAACCTTTAACAAGACCATAATAAGGAGTTGAAATACATTTATGTGCGATCCATAGAAACCCATAATTTCAACCACTACTACAGAGTGATTTATGAACTATAAATTGACATGTCTTATGAATAGTACTTTTGTATAACGACTAAGAAATAACATGACATTAGCCAGAGCAATTTTAATTGTCTTCGTGTCCTTTCTCTTCTCTCGTTCTCTCTTTCCACTAACCTGGTATCTTCTGGAACACAACATTTGAACACTTTGACAAGGTTTGTGTATAATTAACAGCAGCTGGACCTATTGAAGCTGGCAGACGGGCAGGTAGACAGGTTTGCAAACCAGACAGGTGCACAGTTGTGATCAAACAATGCTTCTGTTTAGTTCTATTCAGCTGTATCTAAGCAATGAATTTGGAAACGGTTTCGACATGCATTTTCTTGTATAATGACAGCTTGACACATTGTCATTGTAATTTTAAATGCAATAAAATGCCAAAACAAACAATCAGGTTTTATCTGTTCTCAGGGGGAGGAAGGCGACAGCGGTGACACTCTGGGTTTTCACCGTGGTTTAACCCAAACAATCTGTTTTGCATCATGCCTACCTAACATTGACAAGCTGACAAGCTGCAAATCCTTAATCCAATCCAAGCGACGAATTGACATGAAAATGATCTTAATGTTTTGATCCCAGCAACAGACCCTGGAGAAAAGAATAGATTTCTTCAGCCGAACCAAGACTTGGTGGGATGTGCATGTTGTACACACTGATATCTGTCAAACCCAAAGGTTAATTAACTCCAGGCAAACATGAAGTAAAAATGACGTTTCTTAACACGGAAACCGTCCTTTTTTGTTCTAATGCTACTTCCAGTAAAGCCACCACCAAGAAATCAGAACGAGAAAATATAATACAAAAAAACCCAACTTTAATTAAAGACAGATAAAGAATCAGAAGTTCTCCATATTTCTACAACAAGCCTCTCCAAAGGTGTACATTATTAGCGCTAATGGACCGAGGGCAGTTTAAGCTTCTGTTCCTTGTGATTAGGATTTGGGGTTTTGTGCAGTCTTAATAGTTTACGGCAAACTAATTAAAAACACAATCATTACGGGAGCTGCCCTGGGCTCCTTTACAGGCAGAAATAAATAGTGTCGTGTTTGGGAAACTGTGCCTCCCGCCGTGTGCTAAAGGTGAAAGTGTTTTTGTGTGCAGTGAAGTGTGTCGAAGAGATTCGGTTGAATAAGTGTTTTATTCAGGCAGATGAGATGAGATAACTGAGTAGTGAAGAAAGAATTTACACTAGTGTCTACAGTTCTGTCTCTTTTTCCTATTTCTTCTCTCTCTCAATTTTTTTTTAAATTTGTCATTTTCTATACAGACATTAAAAAATATATAATAATTCTTGCTGGATAAACTGCAACTGCTAGGGATTCGCAATTTTGCATCCATTAAAAATCTGTCCGATACAGATAAGTCGATTTTTATTTTTACGTTATGGTTAAGACTGATATAAAAAATTCAATAGCATTTAATCTACATAAATTAAAACTAAAACAATACAAATAAAATCAGTCATTTTAAATGCTGTAAGTAAATTTAGGCATCCCAATTCTATAATGTGCAGTATTAAAAATCAATTTTCATTTTGAAATATTTAACAGTGTTGGGGTAACGCATAACGTGTTACGTAATCAGATTACTTTTTTCAAGTAATGAATAAAGTAACAAATTACTCTGACATTTTACTGCAAATTGCACAGACCAAAACAGAAATGTTTCAAGGGAACGAACCTGGCTGGGACATGTTTATGTTCAGTGTGTATTCAATCGTGGTATTTTTTGTCGGATTGTATGCGATTTGTGAGTATTTGCAGCTCGCTGCTGTATTTGGTTGTGTTGTGAGCATTTGCTTTCTGTTTCTGTATTTGGTTGTGTTGTGAGTATTTGCAGCACATGTGCTGTCAAACTGATGAAGATGTTTTCTTAATTTACTGGTGTTTTTACTATTTGCAGGTGTTTTCTTCAGTTGCAGCGCGTTGAGCTCTCTGGGCCGCTCTGTACTTGACAGTGTACATCCATATTCACTTTCATTGAATGGAAAATGGAGCATGATCATTCCACCTAACATTTCTTTTTTGTTCCATAGAACAAAGAAAGTCTTATGGATTTGGCTGAAAACAGAATCATAAATGCCAGATTTGAAACAAAAAAGCTACACATTTACTGCAATCCATTTTACTGCAAAAAAAACAACAACACAACAAAACCCAATCGGCAAGTTCTTCTGTGTGTGTGTGTGCATGTGTATTTAAACAGGCCCAGCAGGTTTTGTAGTTTATTGACCTGATCATTCTGCCAGGGAATTACTGTCTTGATGTGTGAGTGTGTGCGCTGTTGTACGTGTGTTGGTATGGCAGAGCAAATATTGACATTCATCTCTCCAGCTACATTTTTCCCGGTTGCCACTTTAATTGGCCTGGAGAAAGTCACCAGAAATAAATGAAAGCTGACTCTCTAAAAGCTTGCGCTAAATGAAATATTTTTTTTCTCTCCCTATTGTTCACACCACCTTCTCACGCTTCCCCACCTCCCTCCATCCGTGAGAAATCTCAAGCCTTTTCCTCTGAGGTAAATAATGACTTAATACAACCAGATAAAGGCGGAGAAATAATGAAATAGCAAATTGCCATTTGTTTCTCTTTTATACACCATTCTCTGTTTGACTTGATGAGTTCAGGGGTAAGAGAGTTGCTATCTACAGCAGAGTACACACCACGAGTTTGTCCCTGTCAGTTTTATCACTGTTTTGACAGGAGTGACATTAGTAAAGACACAGACTTGAATGTGTTTTACAACAAGGGCCGAGCAAAACAGACAGCTTGAAGCACAGTAACCAAGACAGATGCAAACTCCACAGTTACATAGCAAAAAAAAAAAAAAAAAAAAAAGGTTAAACCAGCTTGAGTTGACTCTTCTAGCCTGGCCAAATGGGTTAAGCTGGTCTGTTTTGACTGGAAGACCAGCTGGCCAGATAAACACAGCTTGAACAAGCTGGAAGACCATCCATAGGCTTGTTTAAGCATTTTTTATTATTATTTTTTTGCAATGCTAGTCCTATAGACTGTAAAAAATAGGCTAGTCCTCAATCTATAGCCATTATACATGTACACAAGCTTAACTACACATATAAACTGTCACTCACGATGGGGGTTTTAAGCTCCAAACTGCTCCGATTAAAGCACATTTAATCTTCTGGAGTTTCTCTCAGATTTAAAGGTTAAGGTTTTTTAATGGTTAACGTATTTCTGAATTTCAACAGTTCTTTAAGGAATAATTTTTAGTATTTCGAGAACAAAGAGACTAAAACTGAAAGTTAGACTGGATTTCATACAAAATAGAGAAGTATGAAGAATGACTTGAATAGCATTTAGTAGTTCAGAGTCTATTGTGAACTCCTAGGGTTTAAATATGCTTTAATCTGTCAAGTTAGGCATGTGATGCGAGAGCCCAGAATATACAAGCTCGCATGACTGACCGAAAGACTGATTTAAAGTAAGCGGATGTAGTCTTAAGGGTCAACTGTTATATTAAAGAGCTCATATCATTTTAGGTTTTCCATAAAGGCCACTTATAAAGTTATTTAGTTTTTTTTTGCACCAAAACCAATCACGATTTAGTATTTCATGACCATTCTTTGACCCTTAGTATTAAATAGATCATTCTGTTTGCTGCTGTGCCTTTAAACCTAAGGGTTCTCTTAACGTGAACAGCACAACAATATTGCACAGCTCTATCCTTCGATAATCTCTTTGGATATGCAGACATGGGTAACCTCAAGGATATGCAGAGCCGTAGGTGCTGCACATGGTTTTCAGTCCAAAAACTGGCCATATTTATATTGTAGGGGTGTATAGCAGTTAATTATTAAAACTGTGGTTTACTGAACAAATTATGTCAGTCTGTATATTAACAAAAGATTATAAATTTTGTTGCAACTGCCAGCAACATACTGTTGCTATTATATGGTGCTATTGTAAATGGGAGAAGAGATTTGAAGTGCTTGCCCTTTTGGAGGCAAAATACATAATTCGCTCCATCTATTTGAAGTGCATGCACACGCCGACACTTGTTCTTTGAAGTCTGCGAAGTTAAACGTGGACTCAGGATAATCTAAATGTGGACTCATGATAATCTAAATGTGGACTCATGATAATCTAAATGTGGACTCAGGATTATCTAAATGTGGACTCAGGATAATCTAAATGTGGATTCTGGATAAAGCTTCGGGGATAATCCTTTATGGAAATGGAAATACTTGTGGAAATTTGTAACATTTACAGGTATGTCCCAAATGCATTAAACAACACACACATCTGATAGGATAAGCCATGTAGGTTTAGTTTAAAGGAACAATTCTCCCAAAAATGTTAAATAATATCTTGACTCACAGCTTTGTAATTGCATTGAATAGTGTCCGAGTTTTTTAAGCTCCAAAAAGCGCATCCATCCATCATAAAAGTAACCAATATGATTGCAGTGGGTTAATAAATGCCTTATAAAGCGAAGCGATGGGTTTTTTGTAAGAGAAAATATCCATATTAAAAGTGCCCCTATAACACTTTTTCGAATATTACCTTTCATTTAGTGTGTAATATAGCTGGCTTGTGAATGTAAAAGGTCTGGCAAGTTGTGCAGAATAAATAAAGTTATTGTCTCCCAAAAGAATCGATTCTGAACTGCTGAAACGAGTCATCAGTAATTCCAGTCTTACTTCAGTAACATTCATACACTTTACTTTGACTCGCCCTCAAACACTGGTTTTTGTTGTGTACATTTCGAGATAATGCTGTTGTCTGTGCTGCAAAAGCAAATTCTTTCTGTATACACTTCCAAAAGATGAGGATGTGAAGAGTCAGTGGTTAAATACCACAGTGATACAACAGCATAACCTTTTGACGATTGTTTCTCAAATCTCCGTGAGGTCAACGCGGGATTTGCAAAACGATTATCAATTAATTAAGATGGTATAGTATCCACTTTATTTGGACCAACTTGAATCACAACCTGGTTATTTTTCTTACAAAAACCCATCACTTCACTTTAAAAGTATTAATTAACCCACTGATGTTGTATGGATTACTTTTATAATAGATGAATGCGCTTTTTGGAGCTTCAAAAACTCGGGCACTACTCAATGCCATTACAAAGCTGGGAAGAGCCAGGTTATTATTTAATATAACTCCAATTATGTTCAGCTGAAAAAAGAAAGTCATATATATATTGGATGGCTTGAGGGTTAGTAAATTATGGGACAAATTTCATTTTTGGGTGAACAATATAAAGCACGACCCATGTCTAAGGCCACTTAGATCTTGTAGTTATCCAGCATCAGCTGTGTCCTTCGCTGTTTTTTTGAGGTGTTTGCAACATAGAAATATATCGATATAAATGAAAGTGTCTCATCCTTTGGTTGGGGGACTCAGGGTTGGAAATGACGTCCCCCGCACACTGTGCTCGTTCAGTTCCCATGTGTACCAAACCGAAAGACCCATACTGAAAAAAGTTGTGTACTGTTACACCCCAATTATATAGTCAATTTAACACTTTAATTTTCAAGGATTATGTAAAGATTTAATTGTATGTGTCTATTTAAGAGCTGACAGACTTTGGTGTACTATCTGACAACACAGGGAACTTTGCCTCAAGGATTGAAGCAAAGAAAAGTGAGGCCTGGGATAATACTAGAATCACTGAAGGTCCTGCACCAAAGTGGCTTGTGTGCTTTCTTACCTAATCCTCTGAAACTAACCCTCTGCTCTTCATGATCTCATCCGTCATCACAACATCTCCAAATACCACTCTGTTCAAACAGATAACAGATATTTGAATGGCTCCTAATTTAGTCAACAGCTTTGAAGGTCACCAACTCTTTGTTCAGCTGGTCTTTTTGGCAAGAATCTCTAATAAACTTTGACCTTTGTGGATGAGCAACTACTTATGGAAATCAAAGACAGACATGCTGTTGATAGGTTAAGAGAGACCATGTCTCAGAAAACGAGAGCAACTCTTTCTGAAAGCCTTTGAGGTCAGGACATAGTCCAAGCTTTCAATGAGTAAAGCAGGGCCAAATTAATAGGGGATCAGGGGAAAAGTGCCACTGAATATGACTGATTTAAATGTATTACCGTTATAAGTGCCTGTTTTTTCTAACTATATAAATGTATATATATTGTGTCGTCCTTTTTTAATCAATTTAATCAATTCATTAACCTGAAAATGTTAAAATTAAACCAATATCAATTTACTATGCAATATATATATATATATATATATATACAGGTCCTTCTCAAAAAATTTGCATATTGTGATAAAGTTCATTATTTTCCATAATGTAATGATAAAAATTAAACTTTCATATATTTTAGATTCATTGCACACCAACAGAAATATTTCTCGGGCCTCATTTATAAAACTTTGCGTAGGATTTGCGTCAGAAGTGGCGTACGAATGAAACATAGGACGTGCGTACGCACAGAAATATTCGGATTTATAAAACCGTGCGCACGCACATCCTGCGCATTTTTCCCTTAATAAATCACAACCAATTATAAATATAGCGCAGCTTTTACTGCTTCATGTCACGCCCATAGTTGCCCATAAATAGTCCGTGAAACGCCCACAAGTTAATATTCATCGATTGCGAAAGCATGGTGAACACAGAGAGGAAATCAAAAAAACGTAACTTCACTCAATGTGAATTAGAAGTTATCGTGGCGAAGTGGAAAAGAGGAGAAAAATGTTGTTTGGAGGGCACAGTGTGGGCATTACTAATGTCAAAAAGGCACTTGAGTGGCAAATGGTTGCAGACGCCGTAAATGCTGTAGCCTCACAACATCGGACTGTGGCCGAAATAAAAAAGAAATGGTCGGAACTTTGCCTCATTTGCCACCAAGTCTTCTTGCTGTCTGAAGATGCGTTCACTCCGAATCCTTCCATTTTCCACATCTTCTAAGAGCGCAAGATCAGCCATTGTGCGTCATTACGCATCGTGATGGGGCATTTTATTTCCATCCATTTAATTTTAATAGATTAAAATTGCGGTTATAATCTACTTGGAAATGGGAAATAGTTCAGCGCAAATGTAATTTCTAGCAGTTTTCTGAATGTTTGAGACATACGTCATACGTTATTTTATCTAAAATAAAACAAACTAATGGCATATGCATGAATACCATGATTCCGTAGCTGATGAAGACATTTTTACTAAAACAACTTTCCCCAGTGGACAAATAATCTATCAATCTATCTATCTATCTATCTATCTATCTATCTATCTATCTATCTATCTATCTATCTATCTATCTATCTATCTATCTATCTATCTATCTATCTATCTATCTATCTATCTATCTATCTATCTATCTCTCTATCTCTCTATCTCCCTAATTATCTATCTATCTATCTATCTAATTGGATCTATATCTGCTCCGCCAGACGGACACATTGGCGAGAATATCAGTTTTGTACATTATTTTGTTCTGTTTACCATCTTATTTATGAGGATGAATTGTATAACATGCCAATATTATTGCAGAACATATTTCACTTTTCTTTTTGCAAATAGACCCTATGTGTTAATTTGCATTTCTGTTGCAGATCGATTAAACGGGTGTTCGTGTAGGCTGTTGATTGTAAGACTTGCTTTGTGAAGCTTCGTTTTATTTATGAGAGGCAGTATTGCCATTTATTTTACACAACGGTCTACAGTTTCACACACTTTCACGTGTTTCTTCCATCTGCCGACGGTGTCGCCATTTCTCATTTCACCCGTTTTTGTGCGTACGCCTGGGTCAGAGCTTGCGTGAAGGACCGCACATTTTACCGTCAAGTTTGCTTTTTATAAATACCAATTATTGCGTAGAGAGCGGCGTACGCCTTCTTTTGTGCGTACGCAACGTTTATAAATGAGGCCCCAGGTCTTTTATTGTTTTAATACTGATGATTTTGGCATACAGCTCATGAAAACCCAAAATTCCTATCTCAAAAAATTAGCATATCATGAAAAGGGTCTCTAAACGAGCTATTAACCTAATCATCTGAATCAACTAATTAACTCTAAACACCTGCAAAAGATTCCTGAGGCTTTTAAAAACTCCCAGCCTGTTTCATTACTCAAAACCGCAATCATGGGTAAGACTGCCGACCTGACTGCTGTCCAGAAGGCCATCATTGACACCCTCAAGCAAGAGGGTAAGACACAGAAAGAAATTTCTGAACAAATAGGCTGTTCCCAGAGTGCTGTATCAAGGCACCTCAGTGGGAAGTCTATGGGAAGGAAAAAGTGTGGCAAAAAACGCTGCACAACGAGAAGAGGTGACCGGACCCTGAGGAAGATTGTGGAGAAGGACCGATTCCAGACCTTGGGGGACCTGCGGAAGCAGTGGACTGAGTCTGAACCTGAGACTGAGTAGAAACATCCAGAGCCAGGAAATGGGCTACAGGTGCCGCATTCCCCAAGTCAAGCCACTTTTGAACCAGAAAAAGCGGCAGAAGCTCCTGACCCTGGGCTACAGAGAAGCAGCACTGGACTGTTGCTCAGTGGTCCAAAGTACTTTTTTCGGATGAAAGCAAATTTTGCATGTCATTCGGAAATCAAGGTGCCAGAGTCTGGAGGAAGACTGGGGAGAAGGAAATGCCAAAATGCCTGAAGTCCTGTGTCAAGTACCCACAGTCAGTGATGGTGTTGGTCCACTGTGTTTTATCAAGGGCAGGGTCAATGCAGCTAGCTATCAGGAGATTTTGGAGCACTTCATGCTTCCATCTGCTGAAAAGCTTTATGGAGATGAAGATTTAATTTTTCAGCACGACCTGGCACCTGCTCACAGTGCCAAAACCACTGGTAAATGGTTTACTGACCATGGTATTACTGTGCTCAATTGGCCTGCCAACTCTCCTGACTTGAACCCCATAGAGAATCTGGGGGATATTGTGAAGAGAAAGTTGAGAGACACAAGACCCAACACTCTGGATGAGCTTAAGGCCGCTATCGAAGCATCCTGGGCCTCCATAACACCTCAGCAGTGCCACAGGCTGATTGCCTCCATGCCACGCCGCATTGAAGCAGTCATTTCTGCAAAAGGATTCCCGACCAAGTATTGAGTGCATAACTGAACATAATTATTTGAAGGTTGAAAAAACACTTATTTTATTGGTCGGATGAAATATGCTAATTTTTTGAGACAGGAATTTTGGGTTTTCATGAGCTGTATGCCAAAATCATCAGTATTAAAACAATAAAAGACCTGAAATATTTCAGTTGGTGTGCAATGAATCTAAAATATATGAAAGTTTAATTTTTATCATTACATTATGGAAAATAATGAACTTTATCACAATATACTATTTTTTTGAGAAGGACCTGTATATATATATATATATATATATATATATATATATATATATATATATATTGCATAGTAAATTGATATTGGTTTAATTTGAACATTTTCAGGTTAATGAATTGATTAAATTGATTAAAAAAGGACGACACGATATATATACATTTATATAGTTAGAAAAAACAGGCACTTATAACGGTAATACATTTAAATCACTTGAATAATTCATTTCTGAAACTTGTGTGCAGGCACAACTTTGGCAACATTTTTAAAGCTTATCAGAATGGTGCTTGGAGTTTCAGTGTGTTTGGGCTTTTCATATAAACACAAAACGGTTTTCCTAATCTGCAATTCAATTTCAAGTTTAGGACAATAATTTATATGAATGAAAAGCGATTTATTGCTTGCCTTATTCACCTGGTCAGGATATAAATTTAAGCAAAACCTTTTTTGTTTATTCCTTAGACCAGAACAAAGCTGCGTTAGTAGAGTCCGATAGTGGAAAATATTATCTGATGTATGGTTGTCATTAAACATCTTAAAAATGAAGTGGAGCTTGAAAGGGACTGTATTTATTAACCGATTTGTTTCCATTATTATAAGTCTAATTGCTGCTCGTATAACACTTCAATGAGTTACAGTTTAGAAACTCATATGAGACAAGTGAGGAATGCAGACTGGAAAAAAGAGTTGCTTGCTTTTGCAGGGACTCAAACATTTACTGAAAGAAATTCTGTAACTGTTCTCCTGTTTCTCCTCCCCTGATGAACGGGGAGACACAGAGAGAGAGAGAGAGAGAGAGAGAGAGAGGGGGAGAGAGAGAGAGAGAGAGGGAGGGAGGGAGGGAGGGAGAGGAGAGAGAGAGAGAGAGAGAGAGAGAGAGAGAGAGAGAGAGAGAGAGAGAGAGAGAGAGAGAGAGAGAGAGAGAGAGAGAGAGAGAGAGAGAGAGAGAGACTACCACCAGCATGCACTGACCAATTTTCTCTTTCAAGAGACAGACACACACATTTGATCTCCAAGGTAACCAATCTTTTGTCTATCTCGTTGCCAGGTGACAGGTTGTCATAGAATCCAGACAATATTTGATACAAATCTCCAGCTGTACCCTATACTCTCGGTTCAATTGTACTTTTTCTCTATCAGCGTCTCTCTCTATTTATCCTCTCTTTCATTTTCTCTATCTCTCTATTCATTTAATAATTTTATCCCTTTGATTTGACTCTTCTGAATTGTTACTTTAAAGAATTGCATGACAAATGGCAAAAAAACTATTTTCTAACATTCAGAACTCTGTATCATAATTTGCCTCTATATTTCTCTCAGAAAACAAGTGCAGTCCCATCTCACTCCAGCAAAGGAACCTAGCAGAAAAAAAAACATAATGGGTGGATGGGAGGAGAGATAAACTGACAGACACAGTCAAATAGACAACAACTCCCTAGAAACCACCCAGAACACCTTAGTAACCACCTAGCAACTCTAGAAACCACCAGGAACACTCTACCACCTGCCTAACCGAGTTCGGTTATTGGTTTGAGGTCCTTTACCGATCCTGTTCCCCTCTCTCCACCCTGCTTTCCATTCTGATCTCCACACTGTCCTATCCAATAAATTCATAAAACACCACAAATATAACTTAAAAATTAACGCCAGATAGACAGACAGACAGATAGATAGATAGATAGATAGATAGATAGATAGATAGATAGATCATGTCTATGGAATGTCTCGATAAAACATGGAAACCCAACATGTGTGTGTTTATGAAGGCATGTCTGCCCTTCAACTGACACAGTTTAGAAGAAACTGAGAATAGTTGGGTAAATTTGGCTAATTCTGCTGATGTGCCGCGGGAGAGAAACACACTCCAGCTGACTGAACTGGGTTAGTATTAAATTTAGGACAAAGTTCCTAACCAGAACCAACACGCACACACAACCACGCACGCACGCACACACGCACGCACACACGCACACACACACACACACACACACACACACACACACACACACACACACACACACACACACACACACACACACACACACACACACACACACACACACACACACACACACACACACACACACACAAAAAAAAACACTTAACTCAATACAGTACAAATGGCGGCTGGTGCCAGATCGTCCGTGCCACACACTCTCTCTCACACAAACACACATTAACAATCACCTACACCAAGCTGGCGTAAACACCCACAAAAACACAAGACCTCTGACACAAGTAAACTTTCTTGGGATCCATGTACTGCTGATTGTCTGTTGTGTAAATATTTACCTTTACACTCTCCAAATTCCCAGGTCCATTCATCTGGTCCACAATTTCCTCTGCGCTCCTAAGGTGGAAAGAGACACAATCGCACACACAGAATGTGTTTACCTCATCCTCAAAATAAAATACACAGTGCTAATGAGAGAGAGCGGCAGGCGAGAGAAAGAGACAGAATACTCAGACATACAAAGACAAATCCACACAGACATGTATACACACACACCACAAACACAGATCCATGAGCAGAAATCATTAGTCCATCACACACACACACACACACACACACACACACACACACACACACACACACACACACACACACACACACACACACACACACACACACACACACACACACACACACACACACACACACACACACACACACACACACACACACACACACTCCACTCACGCAAGTCAAGAGAAATAAATGCATTTGGACAAACTAGTGAAGCAGCAACAGCAAACCGGATTCAGTGGGGAACAGAAGCTAACCTGACATAACACTTCTGTTCAAAGAACAGTAGCACATCATTCCAGCTCTCATCATTTATTAAAAATAGATAACTAAAAATATTAAAGCTTTATCCCACAGTGATGATACTTTATGGAAGCAGTTATTTGTTAAAGACCTCATACCATTAAACCCCCAAATGACATTGAAATAATTCATAAACGAAGCATTAAAATACCTAAACCCCTTACATGGTCTTAGAGAAAAACTCTACGTTTTTTGCTGGAAGATAATATGCTGTGATTTTCTGCTTCAAGACAATTTCAACATAACCTCATAAATGTTACTCAACTACTAAAAAATTACCTTAGAGATAAATTCAAATCAGCAGAACTTGTAACCAAAAACTTTAATACATCACAGAAAACCAAATGTTTGCAACGTCCGAAAAACAAAATATCAACAAATGTCAGATTGACAACACAGCCCTGGTTGGATAGGCACATAACTATGCACAAGACTGATTGTGAATATAGTCACGGGTGAGACTTCACAATATAGCACCTCTCATACCTTAAATAAGAAATAGCTGCACTTTATATGCGGAGGTGATGAACACACTGCAGTGAGGCAAGAACTTCAAAAAAGACTGCGAAAACAGACGCAGGGCATGTCGAGGAGACAGCACACTGCTGAAAGACAGGGGAAACAGAGACACAAGAGACAACGCAGAGATAGGAGACACCAGAGGGACATTCAGCCTGGACCAATAATACATGCAAACAGTGTTAATGTCACACAGAGCATGATTGGTACTCTGTGCTTATGGGAAACACTGACCTTTTAGAGAGAATGAGAGAGAAAAAAAAGGGAAAGAGAAAGAGTGTGTGTGGAACTCTGAAGTCAGTCAATGACAGCTGGGATTCCTTTGAACAAGAGTCAGCAAATATGTGAGTCTCTGTGTCCAATGTATGTCTAGAGGGTTGAGTTACACCACATCTCTTTTGCTGGGTGGGGAAGGGTGCATGTGTTTAGGGTATTTGCCCTAGTGTGCTGTTGCTGTTTGTGCCACGCATTGCAAACCACCCAACCTTAAGATGAATAGTTTCCCCCCAAATTTAAATTCTGTCAATACTTACTCGCTGTCACATTCCAAACCATTATGAGTTTCTAGTTTCTTTGAATATATAATAAGACGGATATATAAAGTAGGCTATGTATAAACTCACAATTGTGAGAAAAAAATCTGAAATGTGAGATAAAAAGTTTTTAATTCCCTGGTGGAAACATATGGAAACTTGTTTTCGTCATTGACTAAATAAAAAAATTGCGACTTTTTGTCTCACACATCTAACTTTTTTCTTAGAGTTGCATGATTGAAGTCGCAATTGTGTGTTTTTCTTTCTGAGGATAAATACTTTATTTCTCAGAATTGCGAGTTTATATCTAAAAATTCTGACTTTATTTCTCAGAATTGTGAGTTTATGTGTGTAAGTTACAAGACAAATTGCCATTAAGTTTTTATAAATGCAAATTAGATTTTGAGAGAATTTTAGCGAATGAAATATGGTAAGTCGAAAATTATTTTACAAACAAACAAAGCCTAAAAACAAATAAATAAAAACATAAAACATTACACTAAAATAATTTTAAATGTTCCATAGGAATTTAAACATCAAATTAAAATGTACAGTATGAAAACAGTGTTAAAGTATTATTTATGTACTTTTATAGTAGCCTATTTATTCATATTTTGAATTAGCCATTTTAATTTTAGTTTAAGTTTTAGTCATTTAAAATGGTCATTTTAATATATATATATATATATATATATATATATATATATATATTAAAATGACAATTTTATATATATATATATATATATTAGCTTTAATTTATAATTATTTCAGTTTTATTTTCAGTCATTTTATTACCTCAACCAAAATTTTATTTCAGTTAGTTACCAAAAAATAATTCAAATTGTTGTTTTTTTTTTGTTATTTATTTATTTCAATTGATAATCTCTCTCTCTCTCTCTCTCTCTCTCTCTCTCTCTCTCTCTCTCTCTCTCTCTATATATATATATATATATATATATATATATATATATATATATATATATATATATATATCAATAATATTGACCAATAACTGCTATGATTCAAATATATTGTGTATTTTAGTAATTTTATAATAAAATTGGTACTTTTTTGTCACATTTGAGGCTTGACACTCCTTTCGCTGTCATTGGATGGAAAAGAGCTTCAATATTCAGCCTTACATCTCTTTTTGCTTTCCAAGAATGAAATAAAGTCATATGGGTTTGGAATGATGGTAAGTGATGGTTTTCATTTATGGGTGAACTAACCCTTTAACCAGATCTACACTTAAAACCTAATCCACTTTTCAACTTCAGCTGCCCTCAGTGACATTTTATAATCCGAAGTTTGCGTTCCTACTCAGGCTTCAGAAAACACAGGGCGTGAGACACTAAGGAAGTCAGAGTCTGTGTTTTTATGTGTGCGAGGAGAGAGTTATGCAAGTTCCTTGGTCATAAACGGTTTCTTCACCTCCAAAAGCTTCCCTCACTCCTTCAAATCTAAACACGCAGAACTATTACCTTCATAAATCCCCGGTCTTTCTGCCACAAACACCCCTTACAAAAACAAATGTTCTCTCTAACTGTCACACGCACACACGCAGACGCGGCCATGGTTCACTGGCTCTGTGCACAGTCTTCCGTGTATCTTTTTGTGTGAGGGCTGCCAGGCTTTGTTTTGTGAAGAGAAATTACAAAAAGCGACCCCCTATTCCCTGACCCGCACCGCCTCTCGGACACTTTAAACCCCTCACACACATTCCACACAGTGCCCGGGTCAAAGGCCACGACAAGCACAATAATGAGTTAAAAAGGAAAGGGACGGACTGGGTGAAGGTCATTCACATCTCAAATCCAGCTCGGTAGAGAAAGAGGGATATGTTTATATAATATAAATTGTTAGAGAGTCTATATATATATATATATATATATATATAGAGAGAGAGAGAGAGAGAGAGAGAGAGAGAGAGAATGCGCTTTGGGACTGTATTCTTTGTCTAAGTGAGCCGAGGGATACTAATCACATGTAGGCTATATGAAGAGAATTCACCCAACCTTTGGAGTTCAGTATCTACAACAATGGCATCAGCAAAAGCTGATTGTGAGCTTGACACTATAGAATATACAGCTTCCTGGTTCTGGAACTATTTTTCAAACATTTAAAAAGCCTTGAACTAAATCAAACACTATCAAGTTTCATTATGTTGATCCAAAGTATTTGAAAGTTTGAAAAAGACCAAGGTACAAGACTGTGTACTTAACTGGAAACAGATGCAAATCCAACCTCATTTTACCAAGATGTGGGTAAATGACATCATGCAAACATGTGGACATTCGTAAACACAAAATTATCTTCTCTACTCATAATCGAACAACAGCAAAACAAATTCTACCATTGTGGAGTCACGGAAGAAGTGCCATTTGCAAATTATTATTTTCTATATTTTTTATATTATGCAGTACAATCAATCCATTTGTCAGGCTCACACATTAAAAACTTTGTTTGTTCTCGGCCAACCCAACACTTCATCACAACTTCTCCATTCTTTAGCCAAGGTTCTAGGTTCTTTAACCATAACTCCATCCAGGAACCTTGAGTTGTGATTGATGATCAGTTAAACTTCACAGGCCTCATTGCTAGAACTGCCTGATCCTGCAGATTTTCCTCATACAACATTAGGAAGATCAGGCTCTTCGCATCGGAGAATGCAACCCAGATCCTTGTCTGGTTTCCAATTGCCGATCGCACAATATCATTTTCAATATTAGCACCCGAGCTGCTGAGTCTGTAGCCATTTTCAACACTTGACCCATTAATACTAACATTCTATTATATTCTATTCATGTACTGTGCTAGACTAACTGGAACTACTCACAGCAATTGTATATTGCCCTATTGTTGGTTTAACTGCTTCTATTGTTCTCCTCATTTGTAAGTCACTTTGAATAAGCGTCTACTAAATGATTTAATGTAAATGTAAATGTTTTAACAGACCTTCTACAGCACTGAGACTCTATGAATCCATTATAGATAGAATCACTTGGTAGTTTTCACAGTTCACAAAGTATCACATTTCTGCACTTGTATAAAAAAAATTCAGTATTAATTTAAAAAATAATAAAGCTGGTGTCCTAACCTAACGGTTAACACTTATGCATGAATAACCTAAGTTTTAAACTCTCCTAAGTCAGATCTAATCATCACATCTTCATTTGTGACAGACTTGTATGTGACAAAGTGGAACCCAAAGTAATTCATTAATCAACAATGTGACTTAAAATGGTTCAAAGTTATGTGGACATACTCTAGTTGACAAATCTGGTCAAGTATGAAAAACTACATGTTAAATTAGTGTACATCTTACCATGTTTTGAACATGGCTCCTCTGAGGACAGAAATTATGTCACTTCCTCTTGATCATGTAATTTAAAGAGACAGTTCACTTTTATTTTGAGGTAATAATTGGTGTCATGGACATGGGTAAATCATCTTGTTATTGATCTACTGTACATAATTTATCAGTTATATTTTTTGTTCTTTTTGTTTCTTAACTGTTAACTATTAGCCTGCAATACTCACCACAAAACTTCTTGCGGCAATTCTCATTTCCATGATAACAGCAACTTCTCTGAATTGTAGATCTCTCTTCAGTGTTGTGGGTTCTGAAGGCTACTTTCCAAGGAATTCAGCACTAAGATTTTAAAGGTGAAATTACGGACTTGAGGCTTTACAGAAGCATATATCATCATCTAACAACCTCTAAGTGCTCACTGTTAAATCAATTTCTCTATGGAGACTTTAAATGGGATTTTTACCTCCAGAAGCAGTCTGTTGTGCTCTATTGTCTGTATTGTGTGTGAGGGCACAATCGTGAGGGCACTAGTGTGAGAGACAGTGTGTACTTGTTGAAACGAGTGTGTGGGAGAAAGTAAGATAATTAAAAGCTGTTGTGGTCTCTGCACAGAGCGTGTCTCTAGAGGAAGATGCTAATCTTTACGAATGCACGCGCACGCATGCGCGTGTGTGTGTGTGTGTGAGACCTGTGTCTCTTAGGGAGGATGTCTGTTCTGATGGAATGCTGACCTAGAAACCAGAGCATGGATAATCCTGACAAGATCACAAATCTCATTCTGTCACCAAAGAGATAATGTGTGTGAGTGTATTTGTGGTTGTGATGTGGGACGGTAATGAAAATTACATTTTATTGCTCTGTTCCAAAATCTAGTGAGCTATCTATGAGGACAGCATTTTTAAAGAATCACAATTATACTCCTGACAGGAATGCGCTGCCAAAACAGGTAACTTGCCTTCTAAAAAAATCCAAATATTTACTTTTATTCTAAAGCAGCACTGCATGTTTTCTTTGTGTTGAAGGCAATCCCAAAATGCACTATGACAAGCTCAGTGGCAAAAAATAAATTCAAGATGGCAGATGATGTTGATTATAAATACACATTATTCAATTAAACACTTAAAAGTTCAAAAACAGTGAAAAAAATATCCATCTGAAAATCATTGAAAATTGAAGAACGTTGGTCCCTAGAATTTTCTTGGAACATAGTTTTTTTAAAGTTTTTTTTTAAAGAAAATAAAACATTCACATTAAGCGTTTGGAGAATGTTCTGGGAACATCAAAGGCACAAGATGTAATATTTTTGCATTAAAATATCCCCCCAAAAAACTAGCAGATGTAAGTTAGCACAGGTGGGTCCACTTACTGGGCATTTCTGCCTGACTGCTGGGCATTTTCTGCACAGCTGTCATGGACCACAATTATTTGTTATTATTTGTTATCATTTACAGCAGGTTCTGTCGTCCAAGGAAACTCCAATAAATGTAAATGTACAGGTGAATCAAATGACCCAAGAAGAGTTTTGGACAAGAGGAGAAATAAAAAGAGGATCAAAATTGTTGTGGCATTTCCTATCACTGTTTAACAAGTCTATGAAGTGTAATTAAATACAGTATGTGTTATACAAAAATAGTAATTCAGCCTTTTTGCAAATGCTGTGGGTACGTTCAAATGTACTTTTAGTATGATTGTTTTGAACAATTAAAACTGCGCTGCGTTACTCCACCCTTTAATTTGACAAATAAAGTGACGTGTATGAGTAGTAATTTAGCATTAAACAATACATTACTTGCAGCTAATTCATTAGAATAAAATAAAATCATGTGATCAAACGTAATGGTTATAAAACTTTATTTCATTAACTCATCCATGAACTGAATTTGTGAGTACCGTTAGATTGATTTCCCTCGGCAGTGGAGGTGAAGAGGACAACTCCCATCATTCCCTGCTACTTCACAGCGTCATCAAGCTACGCCTTTGTTATTGTTTTGAATAAGCATCCTCTAGCGGCGAAAATTACATACTGTGCCTTTAAAGCTGCAGTCCGTAGTTTTTCCTCTTTGTCGCCATCTCTGTTTGAAATCTGCAATTGCAGTTATTCGCGTAATTATCAACTTTACGTGGGTTGTGCCTCAGCACGGCACAGCGCGGATGAATCCAATGTTTTGTGGAGAATGTGCGGCTGTCAGTCAGCCGGTGTGGATACTGTCATTCGGAATCACAGATTCTACTTTTTGGAAGTATGACCAACATAAGAATTTTCACCGGAAAATGTCATCTGAACAAGTAACAAACATCCACTGTTGTTCTGACCAACTAAGGGAAAAAAAGCATTTAAGCAGCTTGATTAAATCTAAGGATCACTTATCATATCACGTCAAACCGTTATACTTTGTTCTCAAATTGTTAATGTTAACAACATCAGCATTGTGTGACTACATTTAATGCCCTTCAGATATTTATCTTTGTTTTCGCATGGGCCCGGTTTCAGTCTCTTTTTTTCTGTAGCCACTCCAAAGTCCAAAGTCTTTTGCATTTTACAACGGGTGAATCTCCAGTTGTCACTTGGTGATTGTCGTTGAAACCTTTCTGGTTCCGCCATCAAATTAATAAGTTTTATTATTATCTCCACCTCCAACACCCACATACGCAATATAGCCTACTAGTTGAGACACCTTCTTTATGATTGCAGATGTGACGTAATGACGCAAAGACATGCTCGAATTTCCAGGGCGAAATCCACCAGTACTACTGGAATTAAAAACATTATTACAAGCTTACCGTTTTGAATCGACCTAAGGCAAGCAGATAGTTTTGAACATTGGCTGGTTATGTACTTGCTCAAAAATTTATTAACCCAAAAAAGTTCAGACTGGAGCTTTAAGTTGTTCCCAACAAAAATAACCAAATGAAAACCATAAACTAGTTCAAACGTTGTGTTTGCTGAGTAAAAATTTACTATTTTGCCTATTACTTCTGTGTGCTGTGTATTCCTATGCTTATGAGTATTGTGCTATTAGCTTAGCAACATGCTAATGTCAAACTCAATTGAAATCAATTGTAAATCAATTTTTGGGAATGTTAATTAGTGTTTCCCAATTAAAGTAACCCCATGAGGACCATTCTCAAACATTAATGGAACGTTATTGGCTAGGTAAAAGTGGCCTCTATTGCGCATTATTTGTGTGTGCCATATATTGCGTATAGGCCAAGTATTGTGCTATTAGCTTAGCAACAACATTAAATTCAATAAACTCCAAATCCAATGAGAACATTCTGTTAACATTAACATTGGTCCTCAATAAAAAACAAAAAAACAAAACAAATGAGAACCATACTCAAACATTAATGGAATGTTCTGTTTGCCGATTAAAAAATTACCATTGTGTGTGTGCTGTGTATATGTATTCTGAGTATTGAATATAGTAGTGAGTAACACATAGCTTAGAAACATGCTAGCGCCAAATGCTGAAAATACATTTTCGAATGTTTGCTGCAGTACAGACCCCCTAAAGGCCATGGTGGAGGAAAAAATGAGATGGGGAAGGAAAATATTAAGTCAATGCTTTTGTGTTCTCTCGCAAATGTTTAACGTTCCCCTGAGAAACGTGTTGTTTGCTCGCAAATCTTTTGAGTTCGTTACAAGAGAACGCAAAATCTCTCGGAGGAAAGCAAAGGTTTAGCGTTCTCTCGCAAAGTTTCTTGGGGGAACGCAAACTTCTGCGAGAGAATGCAAAAGTATTGAAATATTTATTTCCCTCCCATTTCATATTTTTCCTTCACCATGTCTCTTCAGGGACTCTGTAGCTATTTGTATGGTGCGCAAAGTTGCTGTCCATGTAGAGCATTCAAATATCACTCACTTGGTCATGAGGTTTCATCACGGGTAGAATGTTCCCTTAAAAAGCAGTTGCCTGGGCAGTAGTATGCAAAGAAACTTACTAGATTTAGGATCAGATCTTATGTGTTTGTGTTTCAAAATAACCCACTTTTGACCAGTATTCTGAACAATATTGAATACACTAGTAGTACTTGCACGTGTATGCGATGCATTGATGGTACACAGTAGGTGTGAAATCTGTTCATGTGATTTAAAAAAAAAAGAGATACTCCTGGTATGTCAAAATATCAATAAAACTTTACAGAAATATGTGTAAACAGTTATGTAAGTGTTGATAGGGAGCCTTAGCCTAGTGTGTAACATTCAAGTTGGTGAGTAAGACCAGCTCCAGTAAGGGTCAATAAACAGAAGAATTTGAAGGGCGCACACCATACATGCAAACGAAAGGATTCAATACTAACCTCTAGCCTCTAGCCAACCCCTTTTAATTCACTGGCGAGCTCCCCGCACACACAAACAGATGAATGAAAACAAATACAGGTGCACACAGTTCCACTATCTATGAAGCCCAGATGGACCTTCTCCCCTCAGGTGGCCATTAGCAGAGCAAAGGTGAGTTTCAGAGGAAGAGGAGTACAACCCGTATGATACGACCTGTCAATCATGCGCACACCATCAGAGAAGTATGAAAAAAAAAATTGCATTTAAATTTGACTATAATGTCATATTGTGCGGGAACTGCTTTAATAACGGAGCGGTTTTGGGCCGAAGTGTCTGTTGGTACAGATTTTGAATAAATATTCTAATCGAAGGAATACGTTTAATTTCCAGGTGAATGAACTGAAAAAAATGAATGATATTGAAACTGATCAAATGTAACAATATCTTGAATCAAAGCATGTGTGTCCATCTGTCTTAACAGCTTCATCTCTGACAGCCTGTCAATGGCCTGCTGGCATGGATATTACTGGGCTGAAAAACAACTCTATCACACTCTGCCAGAATCTGTTTCAAGAACAAACTGACGCTCAAACGCAGCAGCCGACGGTCCTTATGACTGTACTGCGAAGGGTCATGTGGGGTTTTGGTAGTGAGGGGTTTTTACGGCGCCTGTCAAAGTGCCAATTTGATTTAGTGCCTTTACTTGACGGGGGCAACACATCAAACACAGATATAGAGAGATGAACCAAGAAGGAACTTAAAGGAAGACGGAATGAACAAAACCAGGAGGGGAAGGGAGTGATTGTGCCGTTAAAATGCCAGTGATGTCATCTGGCACTTATTACGAGCCAGCAGCAAACCGTATCGCCTCAATGGACAAACAGAGTAACAACAGTGGTGGAATGTGGGAAGATATTATGAGATCAAGTAGAGAGGAAAATCTAATGAAGTAATGTCAAAAACTGCATAAAACAACAAAAAGTGTTAAAAACGCCCTCTGTGCGATTTGAGATTGTACTAAAGGTGAATGATAGCCACGATAAACCAGCTCAGAGGCAACTTTTCAGTTTTTATTAGTGGGTTTTACTGCATGGAATGTAATTTTTATTTGATAGAGTGTCTGGGTTGGAAAGAGAGAGAAAAGGGAGAAAAACAGAAAGGTCTGGTAAAGGAACAGGTGCACCAAACTGTTTTTCCCAATGTCTTATCTCAGCATCTTTTTAAACATTAACATTTATTTAACATTGCATCAATGCTTTAATAACATCTCAACAAGTCCAAACATCAAGTCTTGTCCAGTACAACTGGACTTCATAAAACACGGAAAAAGTCCTCTTGCCTCCTGAAATCAGCATTATTTATAGAAATACTGTTAAGAGTTAGTTAGAAACAGTCTTTATCACACTTCACTTTCAAGGCATCTCAAATTATGATATTTAGTTAGTTGACAATGTTTCAACGTAAACAAATCTAACAGACATTATTAAATGACTATGTAAAATGCCGAAACAGGGTTTAGTGTCCTTGTGTTGTCGGCTATTGGATTTATTTAGTTAGGCATTGAAATGGTTTGGGTGGCTTATATGTCAATGCTAATGAGGCTAGATGGCTTGTCTTTGCTCAACAGGGAAGCTGGACAAAGAGAAAAAAATCCTGCTTAACCCATGGCCTGGATAGTAGAGGAAGTGATTTATGTCTTAGGATTCAGGCAGTAGAGTATATCACATAATGCTGGTGTAAAAGAGAATTTATACATTGATAAAGTCACTAAAACAAGAAATGAGTAGGCTTGACAATAGTTCCTCCAGGCATGCAGGGGGCAGTAGTAGGAAATGCATCCCTATTGAATACCACAATAATAGACTTCTGTATGAAAACTGATTTAAATGACATAGTTCCTGTGAATAGTTGGAAAAAAACATGGAAAATATTTGCAGACTTCACAAACAAAACAAAACAAAAAACTTCTGCCTTCAAAAAATAAGTACTGATTTCGCAGACATAACTCAAAAAACAAAGCAGAATAAAGGTATGCTTAGATATTTAATTTACTTGCTAAAAATCTCTTAAATAAAACTTTCCTTTTTATTTTATTTTATGTCTTCAGTAATTTAAACAATGTAGTCTGATTCCCAAACAAATTACTCTGAATGTTCTCCTATTAGTAAATAAAAGCTATTTTCATTATTTTTTTCTCAAGGCTTGTGGGACTTAATCAGTGTATTTCCGTTCATATGACTTTTTTTAATTGGTCGTATTTTATACAAATAAATTAATGTTAAAAATATATAAAAAATACTAAATCTTACCACATTTTTGACATGTTTGGTCTTTTTATTTGATACATGGTTAGGAGTAACTATTGGACTGCATTTACGCCACCATTAAAAAGTCTGTGAAATATCATTAAACTCCATTTAACATCGGGCTGATGAGGACAGTAAATGCAATAAAAATCGCATTTATTTTTTCCGCCCGAATATATTTCCCTCAGAAGTACTAAAATAATCGTGAATGGAACTGTTAAGGGGAATCAGAACCATAATTGTTCAATTCTTTACGGTTCGCATTGCTAGTCACCATTGAGGGTTACCATAGCCAAGAGTAGGGTAGGTTCCTTCATTTAGACTATTCTCATTTGCTCAATCTACAAACAAATCAACACTGTGGAAAGCAACAAAATGTGAAGAACAAAACCAACAAAAACCTTAACAGAAATCCCATAACAGAATGATTAAGGTGCCAATTCTGTTTTTTAGCCATATGACGGCAAGAAATCCAATAATTCAACACCGGAAGCTCAGGTCACTCTGGCTTGTAACATACGGTCTCTTCTTACATCTCCTGATGATGTCATGTCTTTTCCAGTAAAATAACTCAGGTGAACTGTGGACCTGAAGCCTCAAGCTGGCACGGTGATAATGTCAGAGATGGTTCGGAGACATCACCCGAAATGTGATAATGAGAGTCGAGACGAGATTGTAACCAAGCAACGGGTATGTGTAACACTCAAGAGGATGTGGAGAGTTTGGGACTGAGTTAATTTAGACGCAAAGTTGCATTGTTTGTCTTAGTCCTGCTGTTTTCAGCCTGAATCACAGCCACAAAGCTTTGAAACACATACAAATGCACAGCTGGAGTCCATCTGCGGGAGTTAACCCATGAAAACACTAACTAGTGTAATGTGAATGTTCGTGTTAAGTGTGTATAAGTTTTGCATTGTGTGTCTACGGTAAGTGCGCAGTTTATCATGGCAGACACAGTTCTTCAAAAGCCGGGGCAGAAAGCGAGAAGCCCTCAAATCATCATGAGTGACGGACTCCCGCGCAGCGCTGAGGGGTTTTTCTTCGACCGCTTAACTTTGACCTCCAACCTCTTGGCAATCTCAGAAGAGTCTCCATCTGAACTAATCGATCATCCGTCTACAACTCCTCCACATTAGATTCCTGCTCCTCACATAAAAATGTTTAAAAAACCTCAAAAACAAACAACCAGGCGCTGAGGAGTTGTGATAGGAAGCTGATGAAGTGGAGGGAATGAAAAACTGCTTCTTTGATGCACAATAAATAAATCAGATGGAGGTCCGAGTTCAGAAAAGACAAACATTTACAATCGGATAAAACGAGAAAAGGAAAATAAAGAGGGACGGGCGAATTCACTAAACTGTTGCGCTACTTTTGCGTGCGGGACACTCTGCGTCTCATTTACTAATCACCAATTTAACAAGCTGCAATCTGCGCTGGAATAGTATTTCAAATATTCCGAAAAGTTTTTGAATTATGACTTTTTTCCCTTTTCAGCACTAACATGCTTCCTTTTTATGCAAATGAATCTTATCGTACAATTCGCAAAAACCTTTTGTAATAGATCCTGCCGACTAGGCCAAAAATGTTAGATTGTTCCAAAGCGCAAGGAATATTGGATCTAGTCTTCGCCAGATCCCGTCAGATGACATCTTTTTTGTGTGGTATCGAAAACTCTCCAAAAAAAATATAAAAATTCAATTAGCATTGTGCTAATATTTAAAAGATTTTTTCCTACATTTTCTAGTGATAATGGCAGCAGTAATTCATCAAATGATGATCAAATTACAGAGACATGGGAACATATATAGACGCACAATGGAGTTTGAAACATTTTTGGCTTTTTAAAAATCTTAGTGATGCTGTACAGTCTCAGTAAAGTATGGCATATTGTGCTAGGCTGCAATTCAGCCTTCAAGATGGGGAACTGTGGTGTGGAAATTGCGTTCCGATCTTCTGGGCACGTTTGCTTTAATGAATGAGGCGCTAAAAAAATGCAGACAGCTTGTGCAAATAAACCACGCAATCAATACAGCGCAATGCAATTAGTGGATTACCCCCCCTCACCCCCCCCCCCCAGCCCCCCCAAAAGTGTAAAAATGTATTAAGTATTTAAATTATTTATACATGTTTTTTTTCTTCTAAAAGTATGAAACACTTAAAAGTCTCACTCTCTACAGTTTAGCTTTGAGGATAAGCACAATAATTCAATTACGACCATCGGACGTGTAAAGTCGTCTATAAAACAGGCATGTGACGTACATTCACTTGCACCTGAGCACATGTGAAATCCGTGACCCGCCCGCCTCATGATGCACACAGAGACACACACGTGCAAATAAACGCAAACACGCTGCTATAACATAAAAGCTGTATTTACAGCTTTTCTATACGGTACCATCACCTCAACTTCAGGTCCAAGTTCTACTAACGCATATAGGCTCTTACATATAGAGTCATTTGGACACAGCGAACGTGTGTGAGGTACGATAATGTCAGGATGGGTTGTCTTTGTGTTTGCTGATCTCATACTTTATAGTAAATATTGGCTGGACTCTGAGGGGGCATCTCTTGAACGATGTAGACGGGGTGTCCGTAATCGCCGCTGACTTTTTCGTAATGGGGGCAGTATGCAGAGTCAGAGGTCCGCAGGGGAATGATGATATCACTGGGCTCTGAGCCGTTATTGTTGCCCCCGCCGGCCCCAGTTGCCACCCCGCAGGAGCTGCCCCTCTTTGGGGTAAGAGAGGACAGTGTAAGGGCAGGGTGGTGAGTTTCAGAGTGCTTGGCTTTCCGTCGGCGGTAACACACCACGGCGATCACTACAGCGATCAGGACGACGAAGGCTCCCCCCGCACCACCGGCGATTAGAGCGATGTTAGAAGCGGATACGGCGTCGCTGTCTCCCCTCTCACCGGCCTCACCTCCATCACCCCCTTTAGATCCACTTTCTGTATCTGAAGAGGAAAAGAGCAGATAAACCAATGCTTGCATGAACCAGATATCCACGTGCAGGACTTTTGAAGCTCACTTCCTATTTGGCTTTATCTTCTACGAATAACATCCTGATAGTATTTAGATTAGATTTGATTTAATCCATCACTAGCTTTGATTTCAGCCGGCTTGAATTAAAAAATGCCTCATGTTTGGCTACATCACTGCTGGTTTCTCAAATGTTTACCTTATGGAGATCAACCAGTTCAGTCTAAGCCTCCAAGAAATTAAAAATAACAATTCAAAAGAACACTAGACAGTGCGCTAACATGACAACAGATGCATACGCAGATGGTATCAAGGTTAATACATAAATGCAGTTGAACTATTAAAATTGTTTATTTTACATATTTCTGAGCTCTGGGTTCCACGTTTCACACTGTACATTTTTAAACCCGGGTTTACATTCTATTTCAGGGTTATTTCAGTATTATTTATATACTATTATAGTATTTAATCATATTTTGAATGAGCTTTTATGTTTAAATTTTAGTTTCAGCTTTAATTTTAATTTAATTTTAGCTTTAATTTACATTCATTTAAGTTTTAGTAATAGTAGAACTTCAACTTACTTACTTACACTATTTCAGTTACTTCCCAAGGCAATATTTCTAATTTATGTTCAAATTTTTTCATATAATATTTATATTTTATTTTTTACTTATTTCATTTAACAAACACGATTATCAATAGTTTTAGTTAACACCAACAACACTGTTAATATTTGCATATTTATGATATTTAAACATCAATTGAAACGTCACCACAAAAATCCACTGTATTTGACAAAAGTCTTCTAAGGTACTATAAAAATAAAGAAAAAATTAGAAGGATAACGCAGATGAAACACTAAACTAAACAGAGTGAAAATTTCTGCAACTGCACAATGTCCTTGAATATTTAATGAGGGCTTGTTGCTTATGACATATGGAGCTGTTGTGCTCACGGGGACCCAGGTTCAAGTCTGACCTGGGTCATGTCCCGAACCCTTTTCCCTTCTCTCTCCCTCCACTTTCCTGTCAAATGTCCTATATAGTAGAAGAAAATAGTGAGAGAAAAAAAAAAAGCTTCCGGAGCCTTAAAAGTGGCCTTAATTCTGGGTTTAGGGCTGCAACAACTAATCGATAAAATCGATTATAATCGATTATGAAAATCGTTGTCAACGAATGTCATTATCGATTAGTTGGTCTGCTTACGTCACGGGGAGCGTTTACTGGTACGCACACACACGCAAGGTCTCTCTCCCTCAGGCGCTCTGCCGAGCGCGCGCGCTACACGGTTTGGAGCAGTCTCTTCTGTCTCGCTTGCGCGCTCTTGCTTGCGCGCTCTAGATTTCGAGAGTTTGAACTAATTCGCGGGCATCAGGGAGCCGCAATCAATATGCGGGAGACTCCCGGGACTTCCGGGATGTCTGTATTTTGTCTCGAGCATCAGGTTGCGCAATCAGTTCGCTCGCAACGTAAGTGATGGATTAAAATAGCGCTACCGCAGAAATAGGTTAAATTAAAACGGTCTTTACAAAGCGAAGCACTAAATATAAAGGCAGTTAATAACAGCAGCAGTAAAATATTGTTTTTTAGTCACTGTACTCAGTGTTTTCAGCGAATGCTTGTGCACTAATGCATAATTTCTCCTGTCCTTTACTCAAGCCTGTTAGCTTGCTGGGTAACGTTACCTCCATTCCGTTCTCTTTTTATAGCATTTGTCTACTAAGTTTTAATTGTTTTTCAAACGCGATCTACTGCGGCTCTACATTCACACAATTGTTTCTAGTCTTTCTATATTTATTTAATCAATTTATCCTTATATTATTCTTTTATATATTATATATAATATATATTATATTTTATCCTTATATTCCTTATATATAATTAATTTTAAATAAAAATTAAATGAATTATATATTTTAGATGTTTTTAGTTTGTTTTTAGTTCAGATATTCACATCTGAACAACATGTCTGTGTAAATTTGTTTTAACAAAAATTGTGTTAAAACATAATATGTTGGATATCATTTTTTTAACAATAATCATGTTTGTCAACTTGCCATCAGCAATTATCATTAAAAACAATGCAAATATTGATATTAGTAAAACTCAATGTGTGGCTTTTGCACTTTTTAAAGTACACTTTTACACATAAATACCCTGATTTACGGTTTTATTTAGTTATAATAAAAAAAAATCTAATTTAATTTCTATCCGATTAATCGATTAATCGAAAAAATAATCGTCCGATTAATCGATTATCAAAATAATCGTTAGTTGCAGCCCTATCTGGGTTACATTTTTTTAAAATCCAGGGTTAAGCTAATAAGTGAATGTAAAAAGCCCTCAGAAATATTGTTTTGGAAGCGGTGTCCCAGACCAGTTCTGGTTGTTACCTGGGGTTCTGCTGTTGGGTCGGCCTGGATCAGGTTTTGGTTTTGGTGGAAGGCCATATGCAGCTATGAAAGCAAAAAATAAATAATGTGAAACACCAAGCACATTTTGATGCATGGTTCAATTACTTCAATTATGTGAGCGAGTGTGTGCTGGTATTGACAACATTTATTGAATTTTGTCTGGAACTCTCCCTCAGAGCATACTGTAGGTTGATTCATTGATGTGCTTTTGGAGGTGATGATGATACTCACTCTGTCCCACTTTGAGAACCAGCTTCATCCCTCGTGTCACGCAGACGCCTCCTCTCATGCTGTCGATTCCTTCTTTTGTACCGTCAGAGGTAGCTATGGGAAGAGGTTGAAAAAAACAAAACAGAACCATATTAATGTCAAGGATTTTCCTTTCAGCATTTCAGATGGTGTGAAATGACAGCTTACTGGAACCCTGTGACTTAGCAATAAAACGTTGGTTTATGACTCTCCATTACTTCACAGCAATGTGCAGCCACTCAATCATGTAAAGGACTAGCAAGCGTAACTGGCACTTTCTACGAATACAGTACATTGGCATCCAATTACTTTTTTAATTAATCATCAGAGGCACAAATCATGTTTTTTTGCTGAGAACTATGAGATATATTTGATAAGCTAACACAACAAAACCTAGCATGAAAAGTAGCAGTTAAGCAAATCACATTTCTGTATCCCCCTTTAAAACTGTGATTTTGGCCTGTTTTATATATCAAACAATTAAGTTTTGATATAATCTGTTGAATTGACTTGATTCACTGTAGTTGTTATTTGTACAGCACTTTAAACAATACACATAGTTATAAAGCAGACTTTTCAGACTGGATTACTACTGTATATTGTGATTTGTATCATTAATGTTAGTGAATTAAGATTTTGGTAAAATAATCCACAATTCTGCTAGAAAGTTATTCCATAATTCTTAATAAAAAGTAATTTTAATAACAAAAAACCCAAAACATTTAGCTGGGTTACACATTTTGCATACAATCCTGATAACACGTGGTTTGGAAAGGAACCAGCATGAAAGGAAATAAAATAATCTTATTTCATTCCTCAATTCTGAATGCATTCATCAAGCTCAACTTCTAAACAACTATTTTGAGGTTTATTTAAAATCTGCCAAAACAGTGAAGTCCCGTTTTTTGTGTGTACAAGGTTGCAAAATTCACAAATCTCATGAAACAAACAAAAAATAAACAGCTCATGTAATATTTGGTATGACCTCCAAAGGGTTGAAGCTCAACATTCTCTGAAGGTTCAGCATGGCTTTCATTGTCCATTTGATGAAATTTAAAATAATTACTGAGCTGTTTATTTTCTAATTAATTTAAGATAATGTTATTTTAATGAAGTTCAAATTAATTTGAGTTTAATTTAGTCGATATGAAGTCATACAGAAAATATGAAACTTACATATTCATTCAACTATATGAATACTTGCTGTCAAGTAATTAAAGATGTTAACAATTAATAAATGAATCAACATAAATTAAAAATCATTCAATGAAATTTTGCCTGATATAAAAGTTGCTTTAGAAGTTAATATTTTTGTTTTAATTCCATGTCATTGAACATATTGTTTTGAGTTTGCCGTTGTGATTGAGGTGGTCGTCCACACATGGTGTGTTCCTGTATGCCAGCGTACTTGATGGGATTCTTAGTTGCTTCTTGCCTATTTAGTACTTGCTTGTGTCTGGGCTGCTTTGTATATGGGAAACTGTCTCTCAGGAATAACAGAGACTCGACCGCAACTATGTTGCCTTTTAACCATGTATACAATCATCCCTCAACACACACACAATACACAGTCTCTGAAACACACAGTCATCGCATCTTCCAGCCTTCACATTACTAAATATTTCATAGGTGAGGCGCCTCTCTGAAAAACTTGGTACTTTATCCATGTAAGTCTGAGTAAGTCAGCATCCATCCAAGCACTGAATACTGCATTCAAACAATGTTCAAGCTCCCTCCCCACAGTACAAAGAGCTTCATCTTCAAACTTATTTTCCTTTTTCAAATATAAAGCCCGCTCATGAGGGCGATATTGAATTCTTCATTGCAGAAACACTTTGCATTTGAACCATTCAATATTTCATTGAACCTCCGAATGACACACGGACCACGGTAGCTAATCTGCAGCGCTCAGAAAGCGCTCGTTTACAAAGACTCTTTCCATCCAAAATCTCTCTTCATTATTACGTTAATAGGAAAACATTTACAGCAGACGACTGAGGAGCACATGCCAGTAAATATTCTATAGCTTTTCAGCTCGAGGGTAACAGTTTTATTTTAGGTGAAGCTTGATACAGAGGAACTGAGGCCGAGTTGGGCTCCGTATTTGAACCGGGTGATTTACGGAGTTTATTTTTTAAAGCACTTGCGTGCAATGATGTTTTTCAACAGAATTAGGATTTGTGAGAAATGGTCTGGATTCAATACAAATTAAGCAGCATCTGTGACATGCTGTCAATCACCACAGAAATTCATTCAGACCATTCAACAATGCACAAAGGAAGTCTAAGGCATTCAACAGGGTTTATTAGAAGAAATGCGAAGCTCTTATTTTGTTAAAACTTGTATATTAATTCTTCTGTACAAAAATGTGTTTTGAGTAATAAAGTGTCTAAATAACCATTTTAAGTGGAAGGACTACTGTTCAAGGCAGATTAACTTCTGGTTATGTGTCACTGACATACACCGTACAAAAGGGGGTCAGTAAGATTTTTTAAAAAGCTGCATTTATTTTTTTTTAAATAAATTATCAAAAGTCTGCATTTTAATTTTATAAAAATGCAATCCACTCTGGTAGACCTCTATTATAAGTGCACTACTTACACACAGATGTCAAAATCAAGAACAACAAAAACCCTTGGATTACATCCAAAGAGCCTCTTACTATAAAGCCAAATATTACAATCACCCAAAACTGACTTAAAGAATAATCTTTAGAGAATAGTCAACAGACTATAAAAGAATCACCCCCTCACATGTAAACACACACAAAAATGCATACAAACACACACTCATGGATTGAATCCAAAAACATGACCTTTTTTGTGCTCACGGCAGTCATTAGTCAACATGCTGGAGGTGTAGAAAAAAAATGATTCATCACCTAATGGCTCTCATTTTGTTCTTCACCTCCCTCGCTCTATCTTTTCTCCCTGTAGGAATGCAGAGATGCTCAGTAAAGGTGTAAATGCTGAACTTGATCAGCAGACAGAGGAACAGCGAGTTAAAGAACCATGTCACGGTACCAAATTCATGTCAGTAGTCAGTAGCAATACCAGTGAATTCTTGATGCCGATTTTGATACCACATAAATAAAAATGAATATGCTAATGAACCAAACTCTTCATTTAGAAAGTAAAGCAAATATATAATATAAAAAAACAAAACAAATAAAATTAAAAATAAAAGGCATCTAAACAGTAAAGAAAATTGGGTAATCAATGATTCATTTTCTCAAGCATTTATTCAAGAAAAATACATTGAACATAGAACCTAATTAAGCAAAAAAGATAGAAAGATATAAAATTAAGTAATAAAAATGATTGGCATAGTCCTCACTGGACTGGATTCAGCCCTTTGAACAAATCGAATGAATGAATGAATGAATGAGTCAATTGCTGCTATGGAAGTAAAATAATGCCAAATGTTTTTGAAACACCCAGCATGAAACTTTGCACGTTAAGTTCATATTCCGAGTCCATCTGCTTGCCTGTAGCCTACAGCCTACAGCCTACATCCCCAATAAGGTGCGAGTTTCGTCTTTTATATCACTGTATTAGTCCATTAAGCTACGTTAAGCGTATTTTTTTTGGTTTTTTTGAGCATGATGAGGTATTGAGGGAAAATTATTATAATCCCGTTCATGGTAGAGAAAGCTGATAACATGAGGTTACACAGGGAAAGTAACAATGAAGTTATTGAATGAACACACACACAACTTTGTGTCTTTATCATCTTTTCCCCATATATACTGACCCAGATAATCATCACAAAAACGTAATGCATGCTCAATTGCTGTAAATTAGTTTTTATGAATGAATGGCTTGCTCTAACTGTTGCTCTTTCTTCGTCAACAACCAGCGCTTGCACCCCCTGCTGGTGAGGTCGACTAACAGCAGATGGAGATTATGCTCGGTAATCTACTGCTTTTCCTGCAGTTCCTCAACGTTGAATTTACTGTCGAATTTGAACCACTGAATTTGTGGAAGCGAATTTGCAAAGAAAGATGATTAAAATGGACCGAAAATTGCCTGTTGAATATTATAGGTTGTATTTTTTAAAAAGTTTGAATATTTTGGAAGTGAAATATGAAAGGTGAATATGGATTATTGAATTTTAAATAATGAAAATGTGTTTGAAATGTTTTGAATTGAAATATTCACAGCTTAAATATTCAACCATGCTAAATTTCAGCCCATAAAAATGCAAGCCCTAAAAATACAATGCATTAAAATCCAAGCAGGGTTAATGCAATGCATATTTTTTTCAAGTAGTGCAATTCAACAGACCTTTTTGTTTCAAAACATTTGGCATTATTTTACTTCCATATGCTGCATTCCAATTCACCAATTGTAGCTGAAAAAGCTTTGGGACATACTACTTCGTCATAACTGTATTTTTAACATACCGCTCAGGTGCCTAGTTATGTGCATCCTGTCACCATTTAAAACAATAATCTTGTCACAGTTAAAATCCTCCACATTCAATTTAATTTAATGCCCTATTGTTTCGGAGAGAAACGTAGCTTGTTTATCTGCCAGTCGTTGGTCTTTCATGCAGAGAACTCTCCTCATGTGTTTGCAATTTGCTTAATGATACATTTAAAAGTTAATGACCAAATGTACCATTACAAAAGTTCACAATGCTGTTGCAGATGAAATATGTGGATACCACTGAATACAGATTTTCCTCCGGTTAGATACCGATTATTAATCACTCAAACCCCTTTATCTAAACCTCTCTACTTAACCACCTGACTCGCATATCCGCCATGTTTGTAGTTTTTTAACATGTTTTATTCGTGTTAATCGTTTGTAGTTCATATATATGTAATATATATAATAAATGCTTTAATTTTCACTTTTTCCCCTACAAAAACATGTGAGGATTTGAAAGCAGCTGCCTATTAAAACATTGAGTCTGTAGTTTATCATTGACTTGGTACCAAAGTACATAGACTTTTGACATCCCTTCAAGGAACTGAGAAGAAAGAGGAAGAGGGTGAGTGGAAAGGTGAGTGGGCGTAGAAAAACAGTAGTCTGGAAGGTTCTGATGATGGTTGTGGAAGACAAGAGGCCGTGGGTTTAAACAGAAGATGAAAAGCATACATGACACACACTGCAGTGCAGACTTTACAGTCTACATGTTCATAGACGAGAAAGAACAACGGATGAGTTCGGTAATTGAGACGATGATCTGCGGTGATGTAGAGAAAGGCATGTCTGAAAAAAAAAAAAAAAAAAACTGTCCGAAGAACATTTTGAAACGACCCACATACTGACCCGCTCCACCACTCTCCCAAAATTACCCTGCCCTCCACTCAACCCCCACCTGAGAAATGGGGATTGACCCATGATGACCAGTGATGGAAGCAACAACAGCTCGAAAAGATGGTTTTTAGCCCCGACAAATAAGGCCAATGGCCAAGTCAAACTTTTCAGCCCACTAGGAATTAGCTCAATCTGTTTGGGCTGCACAAACCCAGAGTAATTTTCCCTA
The DNA here is from genome assembly GCF_051911475.1 of Siphateles boraxobius. Taxonomy (NCBI): domain Eukaryota; kingdom Metazoa; phylum Chordata; class Actinopteri; order Cypriniformes; family Leuciscidae; genus Siphateles; species Siphateles boraxobius. Next base: position 14,333,507 of record NW_027508866.1, read on the forward strand.
AGTAAGCTAAAGTTCCTGCTGGCAAGAGGGCCTCCATGACCTCATTATCTTGCAGCTGTGCCAGGGCAGGCCTAAAGGGGGCAGCACGCAATATGAGACACACTGTGTGTGTGTGTGCATGTGAGAGAGAGATTATTTGAGAATACATTCCAACATACAGAAGAGGCCTTTCACTGAAAGAAAATATCTACAACAAAACCATGCCAAGGTGGGTTTGTCCAAAGACACCTCGAGAAATGTCTTTAAAGGGTTAGTTCACCCAAAAATGAAAATTAAGTCATTAATTACTCACCCCCATGCTGTACCAACCCCGTAAGACCTTCGTTCATCTTCGGAACACAAATGAAGATATTTTTGATTAAATCTGAGAGGTGGATCACTGCTACATAGGCTGCCAGAGGGAATGAAACTTGACGGCCCAGAAAGTCATTAAAGAACATGTTTAAATAATCCATGTGCCTACAGTGGCTCAACTATAAGTTTATCAAGCGACGAGAATACTTTTTTCCCGAAAAAACAAACATAATAACGACTTTATTCGACTATTCCTTTTCTTCATTGTGGGCCTGAGACGAGAGTTCAAGAGATTTCCACGACGCATGCGCGAGAACTGAGAAGAGAACGTTCTTCTTCTAATACTTCTTGTTCAGTTCTCGCGCATGCGTCGTGGAAATCTCTTGAACTCTCGTCTCAGGCCCACAATTAATGACTTAATTTTCATTTTTGGGTGAACTAACCCTTTAAGGGTTCAGTTCTCTTGGACCTTTTGGTCATTAGCCCTGGTTCGCTAAGCATTCACACTGTCATTTTTAACAATGAACCTAAAAATATAAAACCGAAAGGCATAAGGAAAAGGTCACAACCTTATTGTAAGCTATAATGATGTTTTTTTTGCGACAGAACTTACTGAACATCCACAAAAACACAGTGTGCTTGTATGCGTGTACATATGGTGGTATTTTACCAGCATAAAATGTGTAAAGGAGTCAAAACAGCAGCAGAAATTCCTCCATCGCACACAAACAAAGATCTGCTGCAAGGAGAAGCGGATCTGAAGCCAGTACTGAACTGTAATGGGCAACATGGCTCCTATGACGAAAGGTACCAGGTCTTCAGTTCGTTTTAGATGTCTTTGGACCGTGTTGTGTTTATATTTCAGTTAAACCGCACCAGAGTTAGTTTGAAAGCCTGAAGAGGTGGGTCTCGGCCCACTTGTTTGGCAACGTTTAAGCAATGGTAGTACAAAGGTGTTTACCAGCAAACTTTTCCGGAAAGCTCGCTTTGGCAAGCTGTTTCAAACTCCCAAAAAAAACTCCAAACGAACTTTGTTTAGACCTAATTTTGTCTGAAATTACATTACAGTCGTTCTTTAATTCCGCTTGAAGTATGTCAGGGCCTTTTACACTTAGTCAAATAAACAGAGCAATCACACCAGAGATCGTTTCAATCTAACCAAAACCTTCCAAGTGTGCACAGACCCTAAATCTAGCTCAATGTACCTTAATGGAATGTTGGAAAAGTTCTGAAAAGTACTAAAAAGCAAACAGCTTTCTTTAGTGTGTCCAGAAGCTGGAAGATGGGAACTTACTTTTCAAGCAGTCGAAACCTTATTGGAACTAAAAGAGCACCTTTTGACTGTGGGAATGCAATGAACTTCGCAATACAGTTCAGATGTTCTGGTTTTAGGGCCTGCTGCTGTGATCTGTAACGCATAAAGTCTTGCCATGCAGTGGATTGTGGTTAAACAAGTCTCTTTCATCAGCCGCTATGCAGAAGTGATGTACTAAGTGAGCATGTTTATAAGGAACAGTTGTTCTGCTGCTTCACTGAGCTGTGTAGTGATTGGATAAATGGTTTAAAGTGATAGTTCAGCCAAAATGAAGAGTCTATCATCATTTTCTCACCATCATGTTGTTCCAAACCTTTCTTTCTTCTGTTGAACACAAAAGAAGATATTTTGAAGAATAAATTTTTTTTTCCCCTATACAATAAAAGTCTGAAGTACAAAGCAATACTGAATCCTACTGACTTTCATTTCTATTGGATTTTTTATCACACTTTCGTATATTGCAGAAGATATAAAGACATACAGGTTTTGAAACAAATGGGCTTGAATAAATGAGGGCAATTTTTATTTTGAATGAACTATCCCTTTAAATGAGCCCTCTGATGATTGGTCACACACTCTCTTTATACTATGATGTCAATGAATGGGTGTTACTCTGGAGAATTCATACTTATGTGTATTTTAATTTAAAATAATATCTGTGCATTTTCTCTTCCAAGAAAACGGGCTAAATTATTAGTAATTCATAACTAAGGGGCGTATCAATTTTTTTGTCCAACCAACTTCCAGTTTGAACAGGAAATGTCAAAACGAAAACAAATAAAACCAAAATGAACAAACTGCACTTGTCAAGCAATTTCATGGGGTGTTTAATTACGACCAATACCAATTTTCAATTTTGAAAACTCTGAAAGTCAAAGCAAAAAAAAAAAATCCCAAGTATCTCCAATGGTAATAACAACATTGTGAGAACGTCCATCTCGTAAATACAACAATTCCGGCGTGTCTTGAAGGCAGCATGTGACTGTCTGGCACACTGAGTGAGTGACAGGAGGAACAGTCCCTATGGAAACAGGGCTGAAATCCTACAGATGTAATCTTAAATGTCATCTTTGGTGAGCAATTGACAGGTATTAACCACTAATCCTGTCTGACATCCTCTCCACACAGACACACACACACACACACACACACACATTGGGTTTTCCTGTTTTAATGACTGACCCGTCCAGCAGCTCAGTGGAGAAACAGCCAGACAGCGCACAAAGATGTGACCCCTGCAGTGTGACCCCTGCAATGGCATAACTCAGACACTTCTACGAACAACAACACACCAAACTATTACTTTAACAAGGTCATAAATTCACAGCCAGAGTAATAAGTTCAGCCACATCTAATGAAACAAGACATTACTCCTTCCTAGTTAACTGGGCTGTGCAGGCCCGCAAGCTCAGACAAAAGACACTTATGTGGCGGAGGTTCTCAAAAGGGTCTTGTAAGCATGGTTAAATAATTACAGGAACTAGTCAAATATCCAAGTGAATACCTGTGTTTTGTACTTTCGTGGCTGCTTTTAATGGACATTTTCATGAGGGCAATATTAAGAATTAATGATCTAAAACGGGCCAGGGATAATAAGAGAGAAAGGGAATGAGATGAGATGAGTAAAAGATAGAACAGCATGGGAGAGTGACTCAACAAACCGAGAAGCGATAGAAGCGACATCTCTTGTATGTTAACATTAATCAAGGCTAATTTAAATACATGTAATAAATTATACTAATAACAATAAATGAAGAAATCAAAACTTTAATAAAAATTATTATTATTTCTAAATTCTTTCTTGGGTGATTCTCACTAAATGTATGGCAAAAATCTCCTAATAAAATTTTAATTCACTCCAAAATAAAAACAAGATACTAATTTTTTTTTCTTTAAATAAATGTTTACTTTTTTTTTTGGATTGTGACATTATTTTCATGATAATTAAAAAGTCTCGTTACCATGCATGCACACACGCACAAATAAATAGATAGATAGTTAAATAATAAATAAATATTTTTGTTCTCAGAAAAATTATATTGTTTACAAGTATTTACTGATAGAAAGAAGAATAATTATATTTTGCATACATTTAGGACCAGTAAGATGTTTTGCATTGTGGCAAAAAAAAAAGAAAAGAAAATGAGATAAGAAATATAAATAATTCAGTTTTATTTTGTTGTGGCCAGACATGACCTGGACATGTTCTTGACAGGTTTCATTAGATTCACCTTGGGGGAGAGAAATGGAGCGAGAGCAGGAATGACTTCGAGGAACAATCTGAGCGAAACAAGAGTGAGATTGTAAAGGTTTTTCTCTAGGTCATGTTCACGTCAGTAATGTTTGGAGGAGACAGAGAGACAAGGACAAGAGGACAAGAGAGGAAGACCTACTGTCACACTTTTAAACCGCTTTTATAGTGCAAGCTCACCTGTCAATCAGACAACAGCAGCAGAAACCCCCACACACACCACCTGCCTAACACACACACACACCCTCACACTTTCAAGTCCAAATCCAAACTGCACATTCAGCAGTGTGAAATAGCTGTCCTCATGTTGGAGGCGAGTATATGATGCATGTTTGAAGAGGTGTGGAAAGGCATTAACAAAACGAGAACTCATTATTGCTCTGCGATTCCCACTCCCTCATCCGATTCCCAACGCGGCCCCACCACCAAAACCCTGCGCCACAAAGAGCCCAGATAAAGAAACATTATTGAGAATCAGCCTGCTGAAATAACGCGCTCTGACATCTGAGTCAGCCCGCAGCCAGCAGCGTGGAGGTGGGGACGCAGGGGAACAGTTATAGAGGAGAGAGATGGGAGAAGGAGAGAGAGAAAGAGAGAGAGACAGAGACAGAGAGAGAGCGAGAGAGAGAGCGAGAGCGAGAGAGAGAGCGAGAGAGAGAGAGAGAGAGAGAGAGAGAGAGAGAAACTCTATGAACTCTGTGCTGACGAGGTAGACATCGCAGATCTCCATGGATCTGTTCACAGCTTGATGCGGACTAAAGTGCTATACATTAACGGCATGAAATATGCATATTTTAGACAGCTGCAGTCCTAATTCATCGGCAAATGTCAGGAAACAGGGTTCTGAAAGTCTATTCATAATTAATGAAAGCATCATCCCTATTGGCAAAAACCTTTTTTCAAGGTTGATCTTTCCTCTGGATCTGGCTGATGTGTGGAACTTATTTTAAGCATCACAAACCTGAGGAAGACCTCTAATCTCCTTAAATAAATAAAAAATCATGATTATGGTGATAATTTATTCAATTTTTTAGGCATTCAACTCAATTTGTGCAGTATAAAATGTGTAAATGAGGCATTTCGAAGACAAACTTTTAAACTTTTCCATGCACACGATAAAAAAACCTGTGAAAGTTTTCATACTCTACTGTCTTTAGGAAGGTGTGAGTGGGTTTATGTACATTAAGAACTTCAGCTCTGATTTAAAAGTGATTACCCACAAACATCTGAGATTAATTCAGCTTAAATTTGCTTAACATACAAACTTAACTCAAACTTTTTACTTTTCGATAATTTTAGGTTTGGGTTTTAGCGTCTTCTATTTTTGTCCTTCATAAACTTTTATATACACTAAAACTGGCCAAAAGTTTGGGGTCAGATATTTTTCTTAAAGAAATGAATAATTTTATTTAGCAAGGATGAATTAAATTGATCAAAAGGGACAATTGCCACCCCCGAATTGCCACTAATTCGAGCACGGCCACGCGGGCATTCATAAATGAATTATAAGCTGGAAAAAATTATGGGAAAGAGGGAAAAACTCCAATGTCCACCAATGTTTTACCCATTGTGAGAAATAAAGGAGTCATTTAAAGTCATTTACGCCAAATAAACAACGACCTTCCAACCAGTTGAATACTTTTCTGAGAGCTTAATAAAATAATAAAAATGAGCATTTATGCAAGCCTTGACTTCACTGAAGTATTTGCACCATGAATTGCTACTGGTCTTCTTTGTGCAGTTAACCATCTATAAATACCTTTTCACTCTGCAATACATGCATTTTAAAGATTCCATGTGCACTGAGAAAAAAAGCATTCTGAATGTCATAACGCCAAAGCAACTGTGATGTGGAATTAAATGTATGCCTTGCAAGCACTGTTATTTCCATCTGGAAATGCAAACCTAGTTATTTTAATGTCACATTGTTGTAGAATACAAAAAGTAACAATGGAGATATCTTTATTTGCATACATAGGCTACTCCATCTTCCCCATTTCAAGATTACATAGAGCCACCATCTTGAAGCTTTAGTTTTTCAACACTGACTAAGGTTCACCTGCGGTGTTTTCCTGTATTTTGGCACAATGCAGTCTTCACTCCATTTTAACAAGATGCCCAATCCCTGCTGGTCAAAAATGGCCCACAGCATGATGCTACACAAGCATACTTCACTGCAGGTATGGTGTTTTAAGGTGTGGGTAGCGTCTGCACCTTTGAATTCTGTTCAAAAGCTGACCATACAATCTTTTTTAGGTCTGCTTTGTGCTTTCCCCCCCACATAGTTCTTTCAGAGTAATGGCTTCTTTTGTATCACCACCCCATGTAGGCCAGAGCTTTTGATATGATTGACTTCATATTTTATTCTCAGCTACTGAACTCTGTGGCTTCTTCAAAGCGACTGTTGGCCTCTCACAAGTCTCCTTTAGAGTTTTGAAGAACAAGCTTTCTACTCAGTGTCTTGTTGGTTTGATATAGCTTTTAGTTCTTGATAACTGAACAAATACCCAGACATGATTTTGTATGATTTGGTATTCAGTAAGATGTGAATTTAGATTAAATAGTAGTGATCCATGTAACTTGTGCGCAATATGGAAAGTCTTCTCAAACCTTTCAATCCATTATATGGTTTCAGAAGACTTGAAACAGTGTATAAATAATACATACTACATTTATAGTGGTTTTTGGAGCACTGGCCACTGTCGGTCAACATCCATTGCATTTTGCGTTTAATAAAGAAGAAAATTTGAATGGATTAGATCCACGATTACAAATACAAAGGTGCTGTATGTTGGAGGACGGCTGTCTCTTTCTCAGTCTAGTTCCCTCTGAGGTAATTATCTTAATAGGTTGACTAATAGCACCTCTCAGAAGTGTGTCAATGGTCTGGGAGGGATGAAGCGGATTGGATGTGGTAATAGAAACCGACAACACAGTTTCAACCCAACAGAAAGGAACCTACATCAAGAAGCAGTCCGGATCAGGACAAAATGCTAATGCTAGTTCACTCAAGTCATTCAATTTCACTTTGTTAGGACCTCAACAAAATACCCCAAAGAATAACCTGTATTGGTATAATACATTGCCTGAAAACAAGACGATTCAAAGTCTGGAAATGATGCTTCCCGTGCACTGTTTCAGTCATTACTTAGTAGTAGTAGGAGGTGGAAAAAAATCAGAGTTTCAAGCTGAGTGGAACATAGCATAAGTATAAACATGTTAAAAATATCTGCCAGTGCAGTAGATTTTCTATGTAAACAAGTCTTAGTTTCTTATTCAGTGTTGCTTTTAAAGTAAATTTTTTACAATATTTTTCTAGTAGTCGTTTATTTAAGCCAATAGTCGACTAATTGCACATTTATGATATTAATTTAATTACTTAAATGGGGGGTGGCATCAGAAAATGGTTTGAGTTTCAGGGCTGAGAAAGAATATTATATTTGTAACATTGCTAACATTTTTTCTACATTACAGAGAAATACCAAACTATAATTATTGAGCCTTTAAAATATAAATGAAGCACTCAATCGCAACCGAAGCTTAAAGCAAATAGAAACAGAAAGGAGACGGTCAAAACATTTTAATAATTTATTATACATTAGTGATTTCTGAGTCAGTGTTGGCTGCAAAGCTGTAGGTGACGATGTTGACTCATCTATAGTACAGTGGACGCACCTGTTGAGAGAAATTGGTTGGTTTTGTTTTTTAGTTTCTTCTAGTTGCTTCTGGGTTAGTCCGCACAAACCCTTGGATATGCGCCAATAATAGCGCACATTTATCCAGCGAGCGGCCATGTAAACAGGCAAACGTTAGCTACTGCTTGCATGTTTCATTTTTAATTCAGATTAATGTAATTTAAGTTGAAATGACTTAAACATCCAAGTTGATTGTTAAAAAAGTTGCTGCCTTAAATTAACTACAGTGCACATTTGGATTTATTACTGCATGTCTCCATTTAGTTACAGAATCATGTTTTCACAAATTTTCAAAAGAGTGTGAATGTAGACTGCTGTTCAAAAGTTTGGGTGAGTAATTTTTTTTTGTTAAAAGAAATTAATACACTAACAATTAATCCAGCAAGGACACATACATTTATCACAGTGTATTTGAGTGTATTTGTGTGAGCCAATGTGTTTATGTTCAATAATATTTCCATTTCTACTCCTCAGAGCCTTCACCTACATAACCATCTGAATTCTCTATTCTCTTTCCCTCACACCATTCTCTCCATCCATCATTCTATCCCTTCATCTTCCTCCACCCTGTCTCTAGTGAACAGCTGGTGAGGAGAATTCCCACAATCCCTCACAACGTAATCTCCCTCCCTCTGCTCACACGTCCATCCATCAAAAGAGCCTTTATTCACCCCTGCTGCTGCTGCATGTGTGTGTGTGTGTGTGTGTGTGTGTGTGTGTGTGTGTGTGTGCTGGGTTATGTCTGATGTCACTGTGAGCATTATAGTTAGCTGTGTGGAAAGTTTAGTAACATAAAATCAAATTAAATCTTCATGTGATGAAATAAACACACCGGCCACAGTGTCCGTAATGCATTAAAGAAGATCATGTGTTAGCAAGACTCTTTGAATGGTTCTGCATTTACACAAGGCCAGGTGTGTGTATGTTTGTGTGTTTTTATGTATATGTGTGTGTTTTTGTGTGCTTAATGACTTTAAGCGCAGCTGCAGATGCCAGAAGGTTAATGAATCTCTGTGTTAAACCGTCTATATCCCATTAACCTGAGACCTACAGCGTGATCTTTATCAGGAACACACACACAAACACACAGATCGCTCAGATCAAACCGACACATGCAGAAATCGAAACAGAGCTGGAAATTCAAACGGACACATTCATAGGCACACACAAACACACACAGACACAGACACACACACACACACACACACACTGGTGCGGGGCTCTGATTGCTGACCTAGTTTGGGAGGGATCTGTCACTACTCATAGTCATCAGATGGCAAACTCACTGGTTCAGCATTGCAGACACACAACATGCACACAAACACTGAACTTTGAAACGCAGAGAGCAGTGTGGCATCTGTGTGAAATTAAATAGTACAGTTTTTATTCCGACATGGCTTCAAACTGTGCAGCAAGGTATGCTAAACATTACCGCAAAAAATACATAAATGTGATGGTATGTGATAAAGTGTGTGGACAAAGTGTAGAAACGGGAAAGGTTTTCCCAGTTTAAGTAAGGGCCAGGGTTGCAAATGTTAAATAAAGTGTGTTGCAAAAAGGTGACCCAGTTTTAACACTGAAAAACTTACTGGTGTAGAAACAATTTCCACTCAGAAATTGCACGTCAATTTCACAAATAATTACATAGACATGTCAAGTAAAACATTGAAATTAACCTGAATATTTTAAATGATAAACCTAAATAATAAACCTGAAATTTTGAATTATAACATACTCCAATAATCTTTGTTTGATTCACAACTTTTGAATATTTATTTTTACTGTAACAATACATTTCAATGGTAAACAATTGGAAATAATATTTTATTAAAATTATTATATTACTATAAATTATAATTGTATTATCAAATAAAAATGATTAACTCTTTCATGCATGAATTATGATAACCTCAGTCAGTATTTTTTTCTTATTCATTTTTATTGCTCAGGGCAGGAAAAACAAGATTTGAAGGAATTTTTTTCAGATGTCCACATGAGTGGACCGTGTGTACTTGGTTTTAACTGAAGAGATACTGTATTAAATATAATAGAGTACATATATAATACAAATATATAATATATACAAAAATATATAAAAAAGCTTTAATTATTGCAAAATACAAACACAGTTGAGTTTGTTCCCTTACAACATAAAAAGAATTTCAAGCAAGTTGAATTTTACGTGTCTTTGATATCAACACATGAGGACTTGATTCCATCAAAGATCTACAACCGGTGAAGGTACAACTCTGTGGAAACAGGAAACCAAACTCAGACTATGTAGAAAATGCTCAAGCTCCTTCCAGTCTACCAGAGTACGTCGATTTACCCTGATTAGCTGCTCATTCTGATTATGTTCTAAAAAAAGACAATCTAGTACCATAGCTCTCCTCTCTGAGAAAACCTCAGACTGAAATCTACATTGATCTATTGATGTTTTCAGACTGTGGAAAAACTAAAGATCAGGTGTTTTCAATCTCATCTGAAATTAGCAGTGTTGGGGGTAACGCATTACAAGTAACACGCATGTAATGTAATGTAATCAGATTACTTTTCTGATGTAACGAGTAAAGTAATGCATTACAAGTAACGTACATTATTATCACATTACTTTCTGATGTAACTGCAAATTATATTCTAATCACACAAATACATTTATTTACAGCCAAAAACATTACTGCAGACGAAGTATTTTCAAGAACAACCGTCACAGTAATAGTATGAATTGTAGCTGAAATATAGCTAGTGACAGATGATTAATAAGTGATAGTGATAAGCGGTGAAATCACAAAACACCTTAGTCTCTCAAATCTAATAAATCAAATAAATCTAAATGCAAATTTTAAATCCAAATCTTAAATCAATATCTTAAATGTTAAATCTAAATGTAAAATATAAAATCTAAATTTTAAATACAAGTACAAATCTAACTGTAATCCAAGTCTTAAAAAGAAATAAATCATAAATCTTATTGCAATTATATGGAATCTGAATCTTAAGTGTTAAATTTATTCATTTACATTTATTCATTTAAGTGACGCTTTATCCAAAGCGACTTACAATTGCTAGATATGTCACAGGTCGCACGCCTCTGGAGCAACTAGGGGTTAAGTGTCTTGCTCAGGGACACATTGGTGCCTCACAGTGGATTCGAAACCGGGTCTCTCACACCATAGGCATGTGTCTTATCCATTGCGCCATCACCAACCTAAATCTAAGTCTAAATGTAAAATATTAAATGCATGTACAAATCTAAATGTAATCTAAATCGTAAAAATAAATCAAATTTAAATGCATTTTTTAAAATTTGAATCTCAAATCAAAATCAAGTGTTAAATCTAAATGTAAAATTTTAAATCTGAATCTTAAATTTATTTACTGAGTATGTCTAAAATCGAAATCTAAATGACGTTGCTTACTAGCAGACAATGTAGTTTTATTGATCATAACTAATTTTGCTGTATTGAGTCACTCACGCTGGGAAGTTATGTATTTGTGTACACACACATGGTAGGGTCGGAGCATGGTTCATCTCAAATATTTCAGTTTAACCTTGATAAATAAACCAACAAGCAAGACCTTTTCAATAATTAACAACCCCTCACCACAAGTCTAATCCAGTGAGACAAACAAACAGACACACACACACACACACACACACACACACACACACACACACACACACACACACACACACACACACACACACACACACACACACACACACACACACACACACACACACACACACACACACACACACGCTCCAGAGCTGAAATATCAATGAGTAGCTGTAGGATTGGCAAACAAAAGCATAGGTTACATGCAAGTCCACGGAAATACACTTTTTAATCTTACCGTTAACATGGTCAGCAATGCAACAAAGGCGACTACTGTAAATTATCGACTGTGTGAGTATGTGCTTGGCAGAACAAGATGGTAAAGGGGAAGTTTTGGAGAGGGATTCTAATGCAGAGGTGTTTTTTAATGCTTTTAGGGTAAAGTGCTCCCCTGGGAACTCAGTTAGCGCCCAGTGATCAAAGTTTTGACAAAAGAGCTCGGAGCGTTTGATACACTCTGATACACACTCAGCAGGGAGAAGATCTCAGCTTCAAACAGTGCAGATCACAGGGGAAACAAGCACCAGCTAAAAGCATCACTTGCAGCCACACACACCAGGACGAAACCACAAAAACCTACATTAATAAGCTGTGCTTTTATTCTATATTAAAACATAAATAGTTTACATCTCTGATTTATAACAGCACAGACACCATACATGGATATTTGGGAAGTGAAACACACCATGCATGTGTGTTTTACATTGGTCGGGCTGATGTCTCTAGCTGCTCTTAAATGCCCTTGAGTCTCACAGGCCCATTACAGCCAATTAAGATCCACATAATCACAAGCGTGTGCAAAACCGCACAGCACCCGACGCTCTGTCTTTCTCTTTCTCATTACGGGCATATTGTAGAAATTAACAACTGCCAACATAGGTTAATTAAAAGTGATTTCCCTAGGGAACAAACAGTAACACGCACACATATTCTCTGTTTTATCGATGGATTCATCTATTGGTGGAGCAACTATGAGGTAAATTTGACGGGACAGAACCCCTGCGGCTAACGCGTGTTATTATTGCACATGGGCAATTAGCAAATGTTCCCTAAAACGTTTGTCCATTAAATTTTTATTTTATTTATAAACAAAATGATTTAAAATCTCATTTTTGGGCTTTAACCTTTTTTTATGTATTTAATCATTTTAAATCAGGGCTCTCAAATTCATAATTAACCCTTACGCTGTTAAAAACCACGTAACACCTTTGGTGTTTCCGGTCAAAAATTACTGGCCTTTTAAAAATTGCTTGAAAATTGCTCTTAATGCTATATTATCACCAAATATTGGATACAGCAATCAGGACAGGTTTTGTATTCATTTTTTTTTTACATATTGATTGTAGGCCTCAATGATCTGATCTTAAATTGATCAAAAAAATTGGGAATTAGTTGTACCATTTGTGAGCAAAGTCAGTAAGTTTTCGTCCAATGGGATAACATTAACTAACATTTTAAGGAAAAAGAAAATCTCTCCGGATCAAAATGACCAGAACACAACATGTGTTCTCAACTAGCGCCATTTAAGTAGCTGCAACAAATATACATGTTTTTACCTTGAACTTTAACTATAAAAGAACAGTTATCAGGATCATACAGCTTAGCACACAACCATAACAAAACAATAATATAATCAAATAAATAAATAATTACATCCACTGAAAATGTTTGGGAAAGGTTGTGTGCTATAAATCCTACAAAATTACAAGATAACATTAATAGGAAGAAAAAATAGATATTGTGGCCACAAATTAAGAATTCATTCACACAATATATGAATTCATGGCCATGTTTTATTTCTTCCTTCCCTCATTTTAGTTAACTTGTAGCTACATTGTTGTAATCTGTTCTCTTGTTTCAATTTAGTTAAATCATGGACACGTTTAACTCATTGAACTAAAATAAGGGAATGAATTAAGTCGTGGAAACAAATTCTTAACTGGTGACCATGATATCTTTTTTCCCCGGATGTCATGTGTTGGTATCTGTACATTAAAACCAAAATGCAGAAAGTTAAAAATTGATTTGTAGGTCAGATGAGAGGATAAATTATTCCTCACATTTGAGGGCGGCATAAGATAACACAATATGTGGGCCAAATTTGGCTTGTTGCCTGATAGTTTAAGAATAGTTATAATAGAGGGTGACCCAAAAAAATAAAAATACAGAAGAAAGTGGAAATTAAGATTATTGAACATGACAAGGCTCAAAAATGTGTAACCAACTTGAACACCAAGGAACATATGCCTGGAATATGTGTGCTCACTACTACACAGCAACCCCAACATATGTTGGCTAGATAAAAAATAAAATGGAGGCACAGTACCTCCTTTTACGACTGCTTAATCCCATTCTGTACACAGATCTATGGTTATAGATGGTGCGTCATTCAAAATTTCCAGGTAAAAAATAGCTAAACCCAAAGTAAGGAATTGACTGCACTCTTTTTCTTGTCATTACGATATTGGTTAACACCATAGACTGTAAAAAAAGATGGACGACGCCCCTTCGTTCTCTTTAATTGGCGAGAAGTGAAGCCGCCATTGTCCCGATATGGCGCTGACATCTTGGGACTTGAGACTGCGCAGTTGCGATTTCGGGACCAGACATGCGCAGTATTGAGCAGGGGGTAAAGCCGCGAAATCAACGTCCCGCTCTGGTCCCGCCCTCACTCTCGCTGAATCAAGTGCAAGCACGCGCCTCTGCTGCAGAACAAACCATTATGTCTGTGTGAAATAATTAATTATAGAAATTTAGATATTAAATTTAAAGCTCCAATCTCCTCAGTCCTTCAAAGATCCCGAAAAAAGCCCGTTGTTGCTTCAGTGACTACTTTGCTCAGAGAACCTGTCAATCACAGCTGTCAATCATGTACGACACAGCACCGTTTTTATAGCATCACATAACTAACTAAAAACAAACTTATTTTAAAAACAAACACTTGAAATGACATCAGCGTGATGAAAACTACAGTAAATGACAGAAACTATCTTTGAAAAAAAGATATGTGAAGTGTAATTTAATTGTTTAGTTGGTCTCACGTCCCATTGAATAAAACGGGGAGGCGGGGTTTATGAACTATACTAGGACCGGCCACAAGGGGGCGATCGAGACGCTTTGGCTTCACTTTTCAGGGCTTGCGCGACACGCTTGGTTAACACACACACACACAGACTTACCAGGGGGCGATCGAGACGCTTTGGCTTCACTTTTCAGGGCTTGTGCGGCACGCTTGGTTAACACACACACACACACACACACACACACACACACACACACACACACACACACACACACACACACACTTACCTATAATGTAGTAGTCTCGTAAGTTCTTGAACTCGTGACCCCAGAGGTTGGGCGAATACTCCTGGAACTTAATGGTAAACCTCATATCGCTGTTGGGTTTGTCGCAGGTGAGCAACAGGTTGGGTGCGCCCATCACCTCACACTTGTCGGCCTGCTCTCGTGAGGACACCAGGTACAGTTTATAATACTCATACTCAGAAGGAGAGTTCGGCCCCAATGGATTCGTGGCAGGACACACAAGGTCCAAACGATCCCCTATTTGAGGGTAGAGTATGTAGCCCCTCTCATCTCCAAACCTGCAGAAAGAGAGAGAAGAAGAGTGAGTGACAGACTATAAATAAATGTTCATCTCCATGGAAACTGAGATTGACAGTCTGATATTTGCTTGCATGTACGTGCATGTGAAACTGCTAGGCCTGTTTGATGCTGGAAATGCCCTTTTGTTCATACATTTTTTTACACAAAACGTAAATATACATGCCCTTTGGTTCTGGAGAGTGTGTGAGAGGGCATATGTATGGCTTTGCTTGCCAATGTGATGAAAATGAGATTGTGTAGGGGTCACGTTTTGTCTACAATAGTAAAACCTGGAATCGCTTAGAGGAAGCAGGGAAAGTTCACCCATAAATGAATATTTCGGTCATCGTTTACTGACCCTCATTTCTTTCTAAACCTGAATGACTTTCTTCTGTTAAACAGTCGCTCTTTTTAATGCAGTTATAATGAATGGGGACTTCCTGGTTTTAAAAATTACTCAAAAGCATAAAAGTATCATAAAATAATCCATGCAAGAAACTGAATTTAAGCTATTATTTAATTATCTTCCCCTTCAGCGAGATGTTAACAGCTGTGTCCGGATCATTGAGTAAATGAGTTAGAGAACTCGATCGGTTTAATTCCTAAATGAATATTTTTTTAAGCGGACCTATTACACCCTTTGTATTTTGGGGTCTACTAGAACACATTTTCATGCGTGAATGTTCAAAAACATTATTTTTCACATATTTTACATTATTGCAGCACCTCCCATCCCAGTCTGTCTAGTTCCTGTCTCTATGAATCCCCTCCCTCTGAAGAGCGCAGTGTGCTCTGATTTTGGCTGGACCAGTGATTGTGATTGGTCAACCACTTTTTGAGTGTGCTTCTGAAAAGTCACGCCCCTTACCATCAACACAGTATTAACTCAATTCAACCATGCCTCGTCCAATTATTATTATTATTTACATTTTTGCCCATGCCATGGTTGGGATTTATATAAATGAGGAATATTGTGGCTTGCAGGATCCCAGAAGAAAACTCAAGGATACAATTTAGGTACTTTAGAGATAATTTAGAATCAGTGCTTACTGATATAGAGAATAACTCTCTTTGGAGTGGACTTTGTGCTTTGTAACTGCAGACCTTTTTCATATTCAAACAATCGATTAGATCTGCCAAAACACTATCCATGTCCAAAGCTATGCTAAAACAACATCTTTTAAACTCAAATGGAGAGTTATCTTAAATGGGTTACTGTCTATGTGTCTCTTTTTATGTGATATTTTTTATTCTATTATTCTGTGTTTTTTTAATTTTTTATTGTGAAGCACTTTGGGCAACGCCAGTTGTATTAAATTGTGCTATATAATTTAATAAAACAAACAAACAAACAAACAGTAACATTACACACTAAAAGTTGGAAATGCAAAAAAGCACAAGAAAATTACAGGCTTTGGTGTTTTCTGAATGAATGGTGGTTTATGCCAAAAACTCACAGATCAACTAAACGAAAAACACCACAAAGTCTGTCTTTTTGTGCTGCTTGCATTGCCATAATAATCATAATAAACGTGCACACTATTTTTGATGCAACTGCTTGATGGGAATTCAGCACTCTGTGTCACTTTTTTTAATGAGCCATGATTGTTAAATAGTTATTTTGAAAGAGCCTGTCTCAAGATAAAGACAGTCACAAAATGTGCTGGATGCTGCCAAAAATAAAATATAAAAATAAAATACAAGGCCTCTATTCAGTCCCTATATAGTTATGACTGAATTTCCCTGTAGAGTTGTTACTGAATTATGTGCACACGAATAAAACTAAAAAAGAACAATGCTACTTCTCTTATGAACATACCAAAGAAAGTTTTGGACAATATTTAAGGGCACTTTTTATTTTGGAGATTGACAACCCCAGTCCTAACTTGTTTTATGTGTTAATTTTTGGGTGAACTATTCCATTGAAAAATACTAAATGTCATAATGGAAATATAAAGGGTTTGAGAATTCATTAGCTTGGCACAAAAACAGATGATAGAAAGAGTCTATCAAAGGAAAAAAGCGAGTATGCGACAATATCACATCCAATGAAAGTTTTCCTAAAAACAGCTTTGAGCATGCACAGCAAACAATTATTCAGTATTTTATAGCACATTCTCAGACAAACCAAAGACCAAAGCTGAGACACAGCACTTAAAAGCTCCTATACCTCCGTCCTCTTGAGGAAAAAAAAGCTGTGGCATTTACCAGACTGACATTTTAGCTCTATTCAGAGACAGAATCTTATTCTGAAGTTGAAAATTTACCTCACAAGTAACCCCACTGCAGATAAAGGCATTTTGTAGGCCCCTCACCCCTCGCTCTAAATGCATAAAGCTTGACATTTTCATCAGGCCGGGACATCCAAGCAAAACTCCAATTAACCACACTGCAGTTTGTAAGACACCATTGCACAGAGAGACAAACAGATCTAAAAAACGTTTCTAGTCAGCCAGGTAGTGAGGAAATTTTTTTTTTTTAAAAATCATGAGACAGCAAAAGCACCTGATCTCTGTATCAACATATACATTAACACAATGAGTTTAGGCCTCAATCAGTCATCCGTCACACCTAACACACATGACCAAGATGCAAACAAAGCCAATGTGATCTTAGCCTATTCATTAGCTACTAACATAAGGGATCAGACAAAAGATCAGGGCAAAATCTTATGATAATCAGACGCTTTAAATTATCAAACAAAAACACTGTTTGGAGTAAAACACAAACTAGGACTTCAGTGTTTACATTGTGCTGCTCATCGAACCAAGCAATTTACCAAAGGCTTTGAATTGTGATGACCACACCACACACACAATACACACTCAGACCGTTAAAGATGAACTGGGTTCATCAGACTGTCTGTATGTTTAGTTATTTATAGAGACTTGTTTAATCCTTTTGTCTGTGTGATCTATTTACCTAATTGAGTGCGATAGAACACACAGAGGGGCAATCTGGCATTCTTTACTGGTTATACTGGATGCGATTGGTTAGTGAACTCACCCCACACTGTTTAGATAAAGGTTAGAGGTGGTTGGCCTGATTACGTAGGTGTTGTGGGTTTCTGTGCTGGTTTGATGCTTCTCATTGGCATGTTTGAATCCCAGGGCTCCTTTACACTTGCACTGCAGAGGGGGAGTGACTTTGGACAGCCCTTGAGTTTCTAAGGACGTCGGAAGCTTTGAATCCAGACTCTGTTTCCCCTCTTTCACTTATCAGCAAACCTCCACTTCACTCACACCAACACAACATTTACCCGTGAACCCATGCCGGGCTTCCCAAAGATTTGTTTTCATCAGGATAATCCGACAGAATGAAAAGGAAGTGAAAATCATAATCATAATACTTCGCTATATAAATGCCTCATTCATTCATAATAATTCCAAATTCATGCATAATATTTCTGAGTCTCTTATGTTATTTGAGAAAAGCAGATGGGGACTTTCATTGTATATAACCATAAAAATGTGATTTCAGGCTGCTGCAAACCGTCGTCAGTGTTAAAAGGGTCATAGAGAGGGTAGAAAATGATTGTGAAATACTACATTATGACTGTTTTGGGACATTCTATGTGGTAGAACTAACGTTCATTTAATCTTTCATCTTGTTTTCCTTACGCTCAAGCAAATGGATACGTTAACCTCAAATCCTGCCACCCTGCAGATCCCAACTGTTCAGTCTAAACGGAAGACATTTCTATCAGAGAGCTGTCAGACCCCTGCTGAGGCATATGAAGCATGGCGACCATTACCAAGACCACCCCAGAATAGCAAAAGGACAAAAATCTAATCTTAGCATAATACAATATACTGAGGCAAATGTAACATGCTACATCTGTTTCTGACTACACTACACTGATTTTTCAAAGGCTTTTGAGCACGTCAAAATTACTCTGTGATGTGATCATCAGTTGACGAGCTGAATGCATTTCTCTTTCCTTTTCACTGGAAAAAAACAGCTTTGCTTATTGAAGAAACTGACAGTTATTGTCTGTTCATGGTTCAAGTGAATTGCAGAAATAATGCATATTCTTTGCAGTGGTTATCAGGCCTGACAAAGCGAAATTTTCTTTCGGGTTGGTGAATTTTGCAATCATATTTATTCATGGAAAAGGTGATTTTTGGTTTAAATTTGAGTTGAATCAAACCTTTTTTTTTGCACTAAAGTAAACAGACAGTCAAAGTGAGAAATGTTTACATGCGTATTGGAAACACTCCTTCTGTGAGCTACATGAACTCTGATTTTAATACACCGCCATCTGAAACTGATCTTTTTATGTATGAAAGATGCTGCATGAAATGACGATGTTTATCTTCATTTACATGGAAATTTAAGAAACACATTCTTACATGGGAAAAATGACACTTCAGACAAGAAATAAACCCTCTCAAATCAGTGATTAAGTACTTTAAAGTTAATGGATCGGGTTTATACTCATTATCGATTCGTCACTGCAGAATCACAAGTATAAAAGCTTCCTATTGCCACACTAAAGCAACAAAAGGCTGATTGAGATGAAACTCAAACAAATCCAAGTAGTGAACCACCGATTACACTTCACCTCACTGCAGCAATGTGGAAAATTACCTCTATTTTGAGTTTATATAATGACACTATTTTATTATAATTTTTTGTAATTGCACAAAACTAGGGATATTTCCCTTCCCCATATCCTCTAAAAATGTGTTTGTGTGCACGTAGATCCCCTGAAGTTACAAACCCAGACTGTCTTTAAAAGTGAAACGTATAAATAATGCAGTAAATAATAAAGTAAACTTTTCTTCAGCGTTTTAAAAACGCAGACTGTTTTCTTTTAAGGTTAGGATTAGTCTATACCAAGTCCAGACTGAATCTGTGAACTTTTTTCTCATTATCTGCACTGTTTTTGAGGTAAAATTGTGCAAATGTGTATATATTTAAATATGGTGCTATGCTGAACTAAGAGTACACTTTTATCAGTAGCTGAAGCAAAGCGTAAGAGCAAAATAAACGAACATAACGAGTGGCAATTTGTATAATTTATTCATAAAATGACCATTCTGTGTAAATCTGATTCCATGTGGGTTTAGACTGCAGTAACTCATATTGAGCTTTGATTAAAAACTAAAAAGTATGTAGTCATTTAAAAGAGGGTATGTGTGTGTGTGTGTGTGTGTGTGTGTGTGTGTGTGTGTCGAGTTTATGGTCGTCAAGACCTACTGAGGGCACCCAGATTATCTTAAGGGCTCGGATAGTGTTGTTTCATGTTCTTATCAGTGCTATTTAATTAGCTTAGGGCTGGAGATAGCTTACACATTCCTGAACTCTGATGGACTGAAACTCACTTACCACGTGGCTGACAACCACATGCCAAAAACGTAAAGTGACTCACATATGCAAACACAAACAGCCTAATACTAGGGATGCAAAGATATGGAACTTTTGGGTGTGATAACAGTAAACTATAATCAACAGCTTGCTGTGGTCGATGCGATAACCGATATTTCTCTTTTCGAGTTTTAACCCTTTCAACTGGAGCAGCTACCCAATTAAAAACCAAACAGGTGTCATTTGAAAGCTTCTGATCTAGATAAATCTTAAACACTGCTTTTTAATGTGCTACAGATGTTATGTTTCACAATTAATACAATAATAATGTATGATTATAAATCACAGGAATCTGTAAAATATCATACAGATTACATAGTTACGCATCATACTGTTGGAAAGGTCTTAGTAGAACACAAGTATACAATTACAATAAGGATTTGTACACTAGCGTTTTTGAAAAGTTTCTCATGCTCACCAAGGCTGCAATTATTGGATCTAAAATACAATAAAAACAGTATTAGTGAAATTATTGATTTAAAATAACTGCTTTCAATATTTTTGTAGAAACCTTGATTCATTCTTTGATGAATAGAAAGCAACAGCATTAGGGTAAAACAGAAACTTTTCGTAACAATGTAAAAGTATTTACTGCCACTTTTGATCAATTGAATGTGTCCTTGCTGAATAAAATGTTACTGACTTCAAAACTTTTGAACAGTGGTGTAAATGAAAGCCTTCAGATGCACATGTAAAGAGTGTTGACACAGGATGGGTCTTTGTGATCAAAATAGACAACAAAATGGTATCAAATAGAGGTCACAAGACCCCATTTTTCTAAACTGAATTACTTTTCACTGATGCACATTACAACAAAACATTGTGCAATACTGAAAATAATAATGTAATATATATTATAGCTTATTGGTAAATAATATGATCGGGCAACAACATTTTGTGCACCTCTACACAAAGCATATGTGGTCTTCTGTTGTGGTCAGGTTGAGGAGCTCAAGGGAGCTGGAGGGCTCAGTGGCCGCTGACTCCTCAGCCCAACATGAAAAGACTCATCAAGCTCCAAACACTCCGATGATTAAAAATGAACGTCACTAAAAATAACCTTCTCTTTGTTTGGAAGAGAGGGAGGGGAGGGCACAGGGAGAGAGGATAACTCCCAACTCACTTTTCATCTGTTCTCGTACTTTCTCTCAACTCTCCGTTTTCATGTTCGAAACCGAGCCATGGGGGAATTAACCAAATCGGATTCTTTTTAAAGATTGTGGATAAAACGTTCAGCGGCCTGTTTAGTATACACACACCTTTGCAGAGTGGAGGTGTGTGGGTCCAACATTTTACCAATTTAAATCCATCCCGCAAAATTCCACAGAGGAAGTCTGAAGAGTCCGTCTGGGTCTATGAGACGTTAACACGATGACCATGATGCATTAGTCTATAAAAACAAATGCATGTTCTCATTGCTGTCGATTTACTTTCCTTCAATGTGTTTCTTTACAATCTATTGTTCATGATTCACATATACGGCCTGCCAATTACCTAAATTTTTCCTTCAGAAGCAATAAATGCTCATCCGACCTTCATGAGGATGGCAAACAAGGTAGAAAAAAAAAGAATGAGAGGAGGAGGAACGAGTTTTTCCAATAAATTGGATAACATCAGAACCCCAATCCTGTGTATCCTCAATCCATGGATGACATACAGCGAAAATGAACAACAGCGAAAGAAACAACTGTCGTCATCATAAACGTTGTTTTACAAGGGGTGCTGATGTTAACACAGATGAATTATAGTGCAATCCTTGTGTCTGTAGTCCACCGTAGTACCACCCTCACCCCCCTCGGTTCAGAACAATCATCGGGGTAATCTTAAAACTGTAATTACGCTTTCCACACACAGCAGAGTATCATGCCAGGGCTTTGAAGGCATGCCAGAGACGCACCTTTGAAACCGAAAATTAAATATGAGTGAAACAAGAGAGGGAGCTTTCCATCGTGAAGATAGCAGGTCCAGCTAAATAACACTGAAACTGAGTGCTCAACAAGTCAAGCTATGAAGTTTCAAGGTTTGCTAATACTGTATAAATCAAATGCCTTTATGAGAACCATAGAGGGGGAAAATAAATTAATAATAAAATAAGTAATGTAAACAGAGAATTCTGCTTGAATCTCGTTTGTCACATGTTTATCCTGCGAAAATGATTCAAGGGCTCTTATGCGTCTATAGAGTTTCACAAAAGATCTCAACAAGGTCTCCAACTGATCACATTAACATAATTAAAGGTTTCGTACATAACGTTTACACATTTTTTTGTTAGGATATAGGCTGAAAGGTACAATATGTATGTACTGAAAGCATATAAAACATACAAGTATTTACATACGCACAGCTTTTGAAACATAAAACTCTGAACACTTTCAATTATATTTATATTATAAATGTATTTTTATAGTTACACTTGTAATCTTAAATTCAGTATGCTGTCGATATGTTAATGTACGTTTCAGGATCTATGCAAATGTATGTGTGCTACATTCACACTTTGTGTGTGAATACCTATGATTGCTAATGAGATCACATTGTCAGATTTGCCTACACACAAGCCTCGAGGTTTCACAACTCAAACATTTCAAAGTTTCCTGACTAAGCGATGCACAATCTCCTTACTGTGCTGTACAACTCTAATTTGTATTTTCCCAAAGAAATTGTAGAAGAAATATCAGAGATAAAGTTGATATGAGCTATGAAAGAGCGACATGTGAGCAATAAAATTATCCTCTGGGAAAGAGAGAGAGAGAGAGCAGTGACACAAAAGAATGAGGTAATGAATGAGGAGTGAAAAAAATAAGATGATGAATAGGTGAAGGGAATGTGACAGAAAGGGAGAACGACATTAACCCCGGAAAGAAAAAGTGCAAGAGAGAAAGTGTGTATAGAGGTAGTAATCCCCTCACAGATGGCTTTGTTGCCTGTCTGATGATGGAACAGTCCATATGATGAACTAATGGAGGGGTGTAGTGTAGAGGATTATCCTCCCACTCTCACACCCCTGGAAACGGAGGTCAAGTGGTACAATTCCATTTCCAGTCCATTTAATGCCACAATCACAAGCTCTCTTTTAACAATGTCACATTTTTCATGAGGTCTTATCTCTTCTAAAAAACACTCACCACACACAAATGGCCAGGAGATGTGGGAGGGACTTGCACCGTGAAGCACATTTACGAATCCTAAATCCATTCTTTAACTAACAATGTTTAATCTTGCGCTGCTCTCGGTCCCTAGAAAAGCTCTATACAAGATCTTTCAACAAAGGAGAACCAATCAATCACAGATTCAACAGAAAAAAAAACCTGACTGTGACTACACTATAACGGTCTGAAGATCTGATGCTGGCTCAGTTCTCTGCCTGTCAGTTTTCCAAAGTATCTTTTCCTACACTTAAAATGTTTTAATTTGAAACACTTAACCCAGTTAAGAAAGCTTTTATCTGGCTCCAATTAGCAGTTGATTCATTAAATATTGAGGGAGCCATGAAGGATTAAATTTTTAATGTTCATTTGAGGCAGAGAGTTGTACAACAACTTCCCCTGGAGCGATGCATGGAGACAGTCTGTGCTCACCGTCGATTACGCTCATTGAGGGGCCGAAGTCCACTCCTCTCCTCCCACGCTTCCCTCCATCCCATAACCTGTCTGACCCGTTTCAACGTCATTTTTTTCTCTCAGCACAGACTCTATGGAGATACTAATGGTTTTCTCCAGACATCAGGTACTACATGACTTAAGAACTTTTAGAGTTTATTGTCAGGTTAAAGTTAACATGAATCAAAATTGAACCCATTTACATTTTAATGCACATTTCTGGTCTTAATGCGTCTTTGTACTTTATTCCCAAAACTGTTTGTCTTTGTAATCTTTCATAAAATAAGTTGGTTTTCCCCCCAAAAAAAAAAAAATCACTTTTTTCTTCCTAAAATTTATACTGTTTGAGACATTATGAAAAGAAAAATATTTTGCTTGCAAAATTAAACAATAGGCTTTTATATTATATTACTAATTGTACTTTACGTTACTGTACTGAAGTCAAAGCAAATTATGAAAAATATAATCTGGAAAATATTTACTTTGTTCAGTGATAAGTTTGTGTGTATCCTTTGTTCAGGGTAATAAGTCAGGGCATTTCACATTTGTTTGTAAAGCACTTTTTATTGCATTTTTTTAAAAATTTGCTTTAAATATATTTAATAAATATTTTAAGTTATCAACTTTGACGGCCCTAAAGAAAATATGCACCCACCTAGCAGTTTGAAAACTCCAGACTTGTGGGTCTATTAGGTAATATTAACAGATTACCAAATTATTTCAGCAAACTTGCATTCGTTTTTTTTTTCTCCAATTTTGTGTCATGATCCAATCAATCAATCAATCAATCAATCAATCAATCAATCAATCAATACATAAATAAATAAAAAAAAACAATATTCAGTTTCAAGCGAGAAATGAATCACATTACGAAAGCAAGCTCATGATTTAAAAAAATTCTTGTAAATCTTAATATTCTGACGTGTCTGTGTGCATGCTGATATGTTCAACTGTGTCTTGTGTGCATATGTGTTAATATATGTGTGAGAGAGCGAGAATGAGAGAAGGAGTGAAAAAAAGAGAGCGAGATGACCTGAGAGGGATGTGACTGGTGGGGTGTGAGTAAACACGTTGACCTTTTCAGATATCATAGGGAACATTTATACATCATATGGATGAGTGACTTTCTCCATCTCTTTTTATACATGACTTTCATCTGCCCAAACCCCTGAATTCCTTCTCTTTACACAAGTTGAACGTTTTTTTTTTGCTCAGCCTCAGTTTAATCTTTACGTTTCGCTATTTTAGCCAATGATGTTTATCTTTTCTCCCTCTGATTATATTTCTCTACCATGTACCAATGTATGGATCTCTCTGTTCTCAAAGGTTCTCTGTTATAGTCTGTACACTTTTTTAAAAACTTGTCTAAAAAAATAAAGGTTTCTTTATTGGGACTAATGGTTCTATGAAGAAAGTCCTCTATCCATTTTCGTCACACTAGGAAAAAAAATAGTTCTTTCATGGTTCTTCAACGGTATTGCTGTGGAAACACCAATAATGTAGTTCCCTAACCAGACTTTTCCCCCCCTACTTATTTATTCATGTCCTTAGAGTTGAGTGAAATCCCTAATTCGGTCACTCACTCAAGGTTTACACTCTTCTTAATGTGGCTTCTCATTTCCTCTTGTCCAGAGAGCATCATCAGCATGGACAATATTTAGAGGACCTTTGCGTGGGTTTGCAGATTGTGTCACTGTGGGTGAAGCATGAATGGCTTATCTAGGGAGGGCATGCACACGACCCATAATCGGGAGGCAGCCAGCCGGAAAATGCCCCCCGTCTCTCTCAGTCGATGGTGTCTGTCCAAACCGTTGACTAGACTGCATCCCTGGCCAAAGTCACCCCTGTCCCAAGCTGGGCTTAAATTTATATGTACAAAGTTCCCACACTTTCTGACCTATATCCATAATTGTAATATCACTTTTCAGTTGACTGGATAATGACTCTAAAAAAAAAACATTTGATAGAAATAACACTCAAAAAAAAAAAAAAAAACTTCAGACCACGGCGCATAAATGTATATCGACTATAGAACTTTTGAAATTATCCTACATTTTTAGGTTTTCCAGGACACCTGTATGTGGTTTACAATAAACATGACTAAAATATCCTTTAATGGTAAAACAAAATAAATATACATTAATGAAATGGCAAGAGTCATCTTGTACAACATTTTGTTCCAATTAGCTCAATACTAGGAATATGTGCATGAATGTGAATTGACAAATAGTGCAATTTATGTTGTATTTTTCATACTACCATCATTTGACTCTCAAATCCATAGTGTGAACTAGTTGCAAAACTGGGTACATAGGCTCTCTCATCTGGGTGCATGAGTTTTCTATCAGCCACCAACGTACCTTCTGTTTAAAGAGTTCCAGTAGACTGGCTCCATGTTGGTCGCATCCACTGCTAAACTCATCATCAGGAAGATTAAGAGAAATCCCAATCCACTGACCCAGTCCGAGAACGCCATTGCCACCCAGGCTCCCCTCGTCTGGACTCCCATGTTCCTCCTACAAGACAAATGAATGGTACCTAATGGAGACAAAAGACTGGTGGGGTGCTGAACTTCACTAGATCCCCCTGCACTTGAGGAGATGGTGTGACCGCAACATCCACATCTGAAACACTCGGAACATAAATCTCTGAATGTTTGTATAAAGAAAGCAGACTCAGAAACATCAACCTCCTTTTGTTCCATTCAAAGGAGGCAATGACCTCAACTGAAAGTCTCAAATACTGTCAGATTTGAGAAGGCAAAGCCATATGAATTTGAATTAGGATGAATTTAAAACAATATTATGATCGTGCATGGGGTGAAGTTAAATGTTTTTGAAGTGCACACAGACTGGTGAAGGGCGCCAGGTCCACTGCGGGTGATTTCCCCCTTAGAAATGTTTCTCCATAAACCGCAGCATTAGCATTTCTGTCAATGTCTTGAAGTTGTATTTTTACTCATGCTGAGAAAATGAACATCCACCGGGTACAACCAATTCGGTCCTTTGGCGGACAAAAGTCTTGTCGTACTTCCCCGCTGAAGCAGAAAACTAAAAATGTAACTTTTCGCTCATCTAATATCCAAAGTATTCACGCAAATATGATGGCTAGTCCTGAAACAACGGTAAGGATGTCCACCAACACTTAATTGCCAAATGAATTAACGTTACAGCCCGACAAGAAAAACAAGAGACAACCCCGGTTTAGGGCAGTAAAGGGAACTAAAGTGACATTAATCGGTAAGGGTATATTGAAACAAACGTAAAAACGATGGGAACAAAAAACGATTTATTCCTGTGGTCCATGGAAACAACGCGTGCTGTTCTTCGCTCCGTCCGATTCTCTGCTGCTCCGCAAAGTCTCGCGCTTTGACTCGCGCGCCGGCGGCGTTGTTGCCAGATCTCAGGAGAATCAAGCAACCTGTCCTAAAAAAAACAAGGCTAACCGAAATAGATTACCCCTGTTTTTTATTTATAAAGGTTTGGGGATTGTTTATGAATAAGTAAAATTAATAATGAAAGTATTACTGCTTAATTTAATTGATAAAGACAGAAACACTTATATTAAATAGATAATAGATTAAGAACAGTTAAATATGAAATTCCAGAAAAACAATAATTTATTAAATAATAGTCTTTTTTTTAAATACCCATTTCAATAATTTAATTTTTTTTATTTGCTTATAATAAGCGGACATGGCAACAACTGCTGGAGGTGAGCGCGTGTTGCTGACTGACGGGGAGGAGAGTTTGTAACTTACACGAGAAAAGCTCTTCTCTGAGGTAATATTTTTAATACTACCAAATTTAAATGTTACTACAGCTCGCCAAAAAATCTAAATAACTATCCTATGACTTGTGAGGTTAGAAGGGCTCGAATTGATTTCAATTAATTGAGGGAATCAAATGGTGGTAAGAGGTTTGTGCTCTGTAAAGTCTCAAAGAACCTAGAATGTAGCCTACGATGAATTTTTGTTTGGCAATTTAATTGACCTTAATGAATTCTAACGTTTGAGAGCCACAATCATCACTCAATCTTCTGCAAATGCAATGCAATGTATGACACTCTCTATATGGTTCTGAAGCAGAAGTGTGATAATACTGCCTCATAGTGGAGAACAGCCGCAAAGCACGAGTCAAGTCTGTCTACATTTGCACAAGACAAAAAACAACTGTTATCTAAACCAGGGGTTCTCAACTCTGGCCCTCGAGGTCCACTTTCCTGCAGAGTTTAGCTCCAAACATGATCAAACACACCTGCATGTAACTTTCTAGTAAGCCTAAAGACCTCGATTAGCTTGTGTTTGATTAGAGTTGGAGGAGCTAAACTGCAGGAATGGCTCTTGAGGGCCATTCCTGCAGTTAAGTTGAGAATCCCTGGTCTACACCCACAGTAATAGCAAAATAATGACAAAAAAGTTTAATATTTTATTTTATTTTCATTTTAACATATTTTGATCTTTTCAAAGAAAAACTAACCCCATTCTGTACGTACCCACCAAATTTAAAACTCAAAAAATGTTCAATACTGAACTGATAGAGGAGGGCAAACTACCTCTTTTTTAACTTTTACAATTCCTTTTAATTTTTTATTCAGTATGTACCAATGTTCATCATCAACCTTTATCCATACATGTCAATAGTTGCAGTTAATTACTTGAACATTAGCATACCAACAATACATAGAAACACTGTGGAAACATCCCACAGCCTGGTATGAGTAAAGTCAATGTAGGGGAAACATCCTCAGCCAGGCTCCGACTTCTTTAGATGACTGAGTGGTGTAGATATAGCCTGTGCTGTTTTTCTAATAAGCGTTACATTGTCAACCAGGGAAGTTCTATTTTGTACAATTAAGGCATGTGAAACACCCAAAATGATGGACAGAACTCAAACCAGGACCTAAATCATTTACATTATTTACAGGGCATCCAGTCCTCATCTCACTCGCGAGCAAGACGGGAGAATGTAAGAGTGTCTTTCTACAAGTCTCTCCACACGCATGTACACACCTAGTCTGTCTGTGGTTCCCATTTTGTGTCACTGTCGTCTTGAAAGAGAGGAAGCGAAAAACAAGAGAAGAGAAAGAGTGGTGGTCTCTTGCTTAATCCAGTTTGACGACATCCGAAGATATATACTGGTGCGTGTGACGGTCCAAGCAGGGTTACGTCCATCCTTGAAGAACTGAAAAACAAAAAACGATTAAATCACAAGCACAATGAGTAAAATAGTTCTCAATCTCGGGCTTTCGCATCTCACCTGCTTCACTACATTACGGTTGTTTCAACTTGCATCCATGAACTCCTTTCATGTCAACAATTGCTGTAATAGTCTCAATTTCTCATTATATAACAGACAATCATAAGTCTGTGTCCTTGAGATTTAGTTCAAGTGAAGAAACGAGGAGAGTTTGCTTCAGTCCGTCTCCTACTCTCCAAACATTCATCACATCTAGACTCCTCAACCCTCAGCAGGGAAGGGAGTTTTTGAAGAAATGATTGATAGACGTGAGAATCTGCGGTTTCTCCGCACAGTAATCTTCTCAAAAGGCATAAAGGGTTTTTAAAATCAAACATTCAAAATGAACACTTTTTTTTCAAATGCTATAGGACTTTCCTTCATTTGATAGTGTTGCAAGAGAGCAGTGGGGATTGCAGCTCAAAGGATGCAGAAAACTCCATCCCTTTGGTGTGGATGAAATACATCCACACGTATTCCCTCTGTCCCTCTTTGTGTAGCACTAAATGCAGCTGGTTGCCACTCCTTTCCACACTCCAGGATGGCGTTCGAGTTAGTGCTGATATCCTCTCCGTGCTTGTTTTTAGTCTTTGTCTTTTTTTACAAAAATATATTCCAGTCAGAATAAAGAGTGAAACACGTTTAAAGCAGGAATCTTTTCTTTTCTACAGATCAAGTACCACGTCCTCCGTTCTGATCCTCAGTCTTTTCCTACTCCGGTGAATAAACATTTGATGCAAAACATCACATATTTCAATCCCAAAACCAATGTATCGGGGGAAGGGGGGGAATAGATGTCTTTCAAAGAACAAAAATGACTGCTACACATTGCGGATCCTTGGCTCTCAATGACCCTGTATCAAGAGCGCAAGTAACAAGATGGAAAAACAACAGTTCCATCAAGATGTGGGGAGACAAACTCAATCTCCGGGTGACGTAAAAGTTCTGGAAGAGCACCAGCCGGAGACCGTAAGCTCAGTACAGGCCATGCGCTTCCCAGAATCTGACCTCCGATAACAGGCATATTCCGAATGGTGAGGCGGGTCCCATTTTGTTCGAGACACTCAAGCCTTGTTGTTAGCCATACTGTTATACATAGTTTGTTTTGGAATACATTCATTCATAATACAACATCCTCATGAGGCAAATAAAAAATAAACTAACAAATAAAAACATTATTCAAAAATACAAGGTAGCAGCCTAGAAAGTGCTCCAACTGATAAAGTTCGAATACTTTGTATAGAACAATAAAAAAATAATTCATTCATCCTTTTTCAACAGCAACGCAAAAGTAACAACTGACATACAGGATCACAGCGCCCTCATGACCGTCTCAAAACACCAGCCAACAGAATCCACACACGCACACTTTCTGGACAGAAGGCAATAGTTCACATCGTGGACAGAGAATGAGTGATAGGGGAAGAGATGTAATGTAAGTGTAGTTTGTGGACAGACAACAGAGGAGCTACATTTATACACAAAACAAACCCCGGTTGCCCTCTTAGAACAGAGCCAAACGGGCCAAACAGCACCTCAGTCACGCTTTGAAACACTGGAGGGTAAAAACGCAATGCTTGACTGTCCTATCGGTCTCTTTAAGAGCCTATGTACAAAAAAGCACAAACAACTTCTGCCCATTCTCACACACACACACACACTTTAACACACATGCTCAATGAAATACAAAAATTGCGTTGAACAAAATAAAAGCATGGCATTTGTTTTATACAGGTTGGTAAGCAATAAAATTTGTGCAGACTTCATCTCTTACGCACACAAAAATCCTCATAACCTATCCTAAGTTTTTTTTTAAATCTTTTTCTATTTTTGTTAAACAAGTGCAAATCTTCAAGTTTTCAAAATTCATATTTCTATAGCTTTACCAAGAACATAAAAAAATACAACAGTGTTTGTCTGTTAGGAGAGACGCTCGACTCGAATCTCCCCTAAGAACGTTTCTCAACCTCCGTGTTCGATACGGCGGAAACCACTCTGTTCCTACCTCCTGTATATGTACTCAAACAAATATTCTACACATAATATATGCAACAATATATTCACACATTTTGCATCGTAAAAAAAGGACAAAACTCCATTTCAAATATGAAAACATTAAAGTGCAATGGTTTAGGTAAGGTGCTTTACTGAAGGGAGGCGGAAGAACTCTTCACACGAACCTCCCAACAACCTCCTTCTGCTCCTCTCACAGTGCAGAGTGAGAGAAGGAGGGAGAAAGAGAGAGGAGGCGTGGACAAATATTGCCCCACCTCTTCCCTCACTGAGCAGTGCACATTCCTCTGCTGATTTGCTCCAGGTTTAAGGCCTCAGGTAAACTCAAGTAGACGGGTTGGGTCAGTAATCCTCCACCTGCTCCAGCTCACCTCCCCCCAGGAATGAGTAGCCTGCGGAGGCGGGAAACAAGAGAACAGAGGTTGAAAGGTCTGAGGGTTGATTTTCTACAAGAAATGTCCCATCTGGGAATATCCTAATAACTAATTCATAAAAAATTCCTTGAACTTTTTTCCCCTTGAAGCAGGGTAGAAAACGCTTTTCAGTAAGCATATCAGTAAACAGATCCTCCTCTCTAGATGAGGATCTCACTATGACCCAGACAGCAAGAATTTGACTCGGAGCCAAAGCACAGATTAAAACAACAGTAGTTGCAAGGGTTATTCTAAGTAATGTATGCATGCTGACGGGTAAAACTGAATGCAACCCAGCAGGGGTGCGTGATCGTTTATGAAAGCTTGCACACTAACCGAGGATACTGGGGTCAGTGTGGAGCATCATGCTGGGCTTTTTCTTCGCTTTTCCTCCCTGAGTGTCAAACACACTGCTGCCCTTACTCGTGTGAGCTGCCTGGAACATTGACTGAGGAGAAAAAACAGAAGACTTCAAAATACAACAATAGACACGCAAAGGGGCAAGTGATGCATACAGATGTATGAACATTATTACTGATATCATGATATCGAAAATAATTGAATGGCATGTCTGTTTAAAAATTCTACCTGCAGGGGGAAGTTCATGTTCAATCCAGAGACTTCCTTGGAGAGCTGTGGAAAATTTCAGTACATTAAGACTATTGCATGCATTAAAAGACGACGCACAAAAGACAAATTGATATTTAGAAACCTGCTGCTGTTGTCTCTGGTGGTTTGCTTTCTGTTTGGCACGGCGTTCCAGGAACTGCTTGGCAAACTCTTTGGCTTCAATGGTATCGCCCAGATAAATGCGGATAAAGTCATTAACTTCATATGGAGACTCTACTTCCTTCAGATATGCCACAATGGTGGGCACTACAGAGAGAAATAGAAGTATAAGAATGCTAATTTCAGTTCCTCTTGGAGTAGAGAGCAGGAAGAGAAGTAAACAACAACTGTGACAGTTACCATCTAGTGACGAGGAGTTATTTGCAGAACTGTTAAGAGCATGAAGCATCTGTTCACACCAAGTGGTGAAACCGTCCTGAGGTTTCATCCCTTGAAGAAGCTTCAGAAGCCTGTCCTCGTCATCAGTACGCTTACGCCGATTCAGCAAGTACTGATCACTGAGAACACGGACACATTTGAGGTGAACACTGAGTGTAAAAACATTTGTTTAAATGGAGAGGTAAATTGTGTAAGTGCAAATTTGTGTACCTCAGAGAGGGACTGCTGCGGCTGTTCTTCAGGCCAATGTTGCGATGGCTGGCCTGGTTCTTCATGGCCTCGTCCCACATGCCCATAGCAGGGTTTCCGCCTCTGATCTTCCCTTCCATACTAGATCCTGACCACATCCCAGCTGGCCCATCACTCCACTGACCCATTGTCAAACCTCCATGCTGATTGAAACACACATGAAGAGTTAAAGCAGAAGAAACAATTTACTTCTAACGGCAAGTCAATAATTAACTAAAACGGCAACTAATACAAGGAAGACCTCTTAAAACATTCCCAAATTAAAATGTTCAGATTACACATGAATTTCATCCTTCAGGAGCACTTTACAAAAAAACGAAACACCCCAAAACTATTTCCCAGCCATTCAGATTAAACCATCCAGATTTTAAACCAATTTCAACTGCTCATGTGAATGTCAATATGTTTTTACCCTTTGCTGCTGCTGTGCTCTCTGCTGCTGCTGTTTGAGAAGCCTCTCTGCCTCCAGCTCCAGGAGTCCCATGCTCTTTCCTGAAGCTTTGCCCAGAGAGAGAGCTCCTGCCTGGTTTCCACTCCACCCTGTGCCCCCTGACATGCTCTGCTGCTGGCTCTGTTGCAGGAGCTTCATTATCAACTCCTGCTGCTGACGGCACTGCTGTCAAACACAAACACACAAACGTGTTAGACATTAAACATTTCATAGTGCAACAGTTGTGGCCCAGTGTGTGAGAGGACGCTCACCTGTTTTCGTCTATAAAGATCCTCCTCCTCTCTCCTCTTCTGTTCCTCCTGCAGTCGGCGCTTTTCCTCCCTCCGTTTCCTCTCCTCCTCTTCACGCTTCACCCTGAGTTCAGCTTCACGCCTCTCCTGCTGGATCTAACACATGGGCGGCACATGCTCAATTAACTAAGTGAAGTTTACACATTCAACATGAAATGTGATCACCTAGATTATACAACGACAGTGAATAGACTACATTATTTTTGTCTTATTCAAATATAGATGTGTGATGCGCGTACAGATCTGCTTTTGTTTTACCTTTCAAGACCTGTGAAATGGTATATGAGGATGCTAATATTGTAATAATAACCCTAGCCTAACTGTTAAAATCAATTTTATTAATACGTGTATGCACATATTGTACAACATCAAAGGTGCAGATGTTAAGGTTATAATGTTGCGTGTCAATTTACAACTGGTAAAATATAAAATGAAACATTTTATAATGTTTTACAATACATGTAAGAGACGTATTTGTTACAATAATTGGTAAATTAATAAACACATTTTTACTTTTTTGTCTTTTAAATTAACTTCAGTATTGTTTTGACAAATAATAGACTAGGAGAAATCAGTAGTTGTGCAACCCCTGGTGTACAGTGCATTTTACATAAATGGCATCATCAGCATAGTACACACATACTGTACTGTACCTCAAAACACATAGTCGTAAACAGTCGGGGAAGAAAAAAAAAAAAAGGACGATATGGAGACTACTGGCGATGCCTGCATTGGTGAGCGCATTGGTAAGTCACTGTTTACAAGGTTACATGGGTCAAAACCAACAATAACTTATTGCATTTTGGCAGGGCCTGTAAAAATTGGAACCGGTCTGACTGGGCCAATAGAAAAAATCCTTAGCATTAAGCCCTGATATATTAAAGTTAGTGGTCGACCGATATATTGGCATTTTTGAAATATCGGCATCGGCCGATAAGTTTTTCTGATTGGTCGATGTGTTGAGGCGGGACTTTTATGAACACCAGCGCCTGATCACACAGCGCTCACTCACATTCTCTGTCTTCATTAGTTTATGATGTCTGTCAGTGATATCTAATACTTGGTTAGACAGAACTGGTAAACAAAGAAAGTAAAAGGTATGCGAAAAAGTAAAGCGTTTGATTTTATATTATTTGTGACAGAAAAGGCAAACAATCAGGCTAAAATACTTTCGCATTTACCGTCAACGTTCGCGCATCTAAATCATTTAAACAAATCTCTGAATATCTAATAAATATTTAATTTCAAAAACTTTGCAGATTTAATCGAATCCCGCTGTGATACTGTGTGAAGTGTGCATTTGTAATCAGTAGCAGTACTAATATCGGTGATACTAGCCTTCATTCATAAGATGCCATTAAACAAATATTTAAAATATACTGTGTTGTTTCTACATTAGTTTGGAGATTAAATGTAAAATTATTACAATATAAAAATATATTAAAAACTTTAATGTTAGGAGCGATTAATCCCAATTAATTACAGTAAAATGTGCGATTTTCACTGGGTGCGATTCTTTGTTTTTTTTATCGATTAACAGCACTAGTACAAAGATATTTTATCAGTCATAACTTGTGTAGATAAACAGCACAGACAATGGACAAGGTCCAGTACAAGTGCTCGTTTCTTCTCATTTGCAAAGCGTTCAAGTCAAAACTGAAGTAATACTTTGGGCTTTAGTCACCATTGAACCCTTGATCAAGACACAACCAGTAAACTTTAGCAGGACTCACGCCTTAACTCTAGAACATGTTGAATGGCAATTTAATTTGAAGATTAGATAAGTTGCCTACTTTCTGCAAATGTTCAAGAGTTGGACCCTGAGTGGAGTTACTCATGGTTAAGTCCCACAGACTGGTCTCGCCACCTAAAAAAAAAACAGAAAAGCCAATGGTGTGAAAAATAAGACTTCACAAAATAAAGTGTCTATTACAAAGCATCAGTGCAGCTGGTAATACCTGACTGCTGAGAGACTGAGGTAGGCATGTCCCACAAGGGCCCGGTGTCTGGCACTGACATGGACCTGTTCATCGCAGGCATCCCAGTCTCCCCACACCTGAGAAACAAACCCATCACTCACAAACCCAAAACACATGTAAATACCTAGTCGGCTGATTCATTAATCGCAAGGGGTTGATACCTGTTTATGTGCTGAAATCTCATCTGAAGTTGTTGGTACAGGGCTGCAGTGGCAGCTTGTTCTAATTGTTTCTTTAACAGCTCCTGGTCCATGTTCCCCTAAAGCAACAGAAAAAAAAGACTAAAATGTTGTACTTCAATAGGATATGGGAACAGGAAGGAACCTTGAGATTTGAACCGAAATTGGGTTGCCCATAATGCTACTACGATATGTCGGAGCACTGCCCTCAAGGTTACAGCACCAAATACTACTTCAATATTTTATAAAAGCAATAAGCAACCTAAGGCTGTGCTTGATTTCACCGTGATTAAGGCTTTAAGAACAGTCCTTAACCCTGTAAAGCTTACTATATCATAACTAATATACACATTTCTATGGCAACAAATGATCAAATATTACATTTTTAGCAAGTAAAAAGACTTTTAGTATTATTTTAAAAATATCCACTTTTAGGTTGTGGTACACGTATTTTTGTTTTGAAATCTTTTATCGATTTTTATAAAGTAAATGTAAGAGTAAAATTAATATTGTTAGTAATATTTCAAGATGGACATTTACCAGAGTGAAGCAACTCAGGTCTACTTGATTATCCATTCATTCATTATTTTTTATAGAAAGATTCTGTTAAAATGTGAGTATTAAGGAACATTTTATCTCAATCATCAATATATTGCATTGCATCATTTGTTTCACTTCCCACAATGATATTTATATGTAGTCTGTTATACTGTTATAAAGATCTCATTGATATACATTACAAGCTATCAGAATTTCATCTTGCGTTTTGGCCATATAAATATCAGCAACTGCACCAATTTGCAGATTTTTGCTCAGTTTGGGCCTCTGACTAAAACTGATGTTATTTTTTTCTCCTAGAGTATGAGCTCCATATTCTCCTATACCATACTAAATGAGCATAAAAGCCTGATGTATCAAATAGCATACCCAACAAAAAAGCATGCTAATTCTTTTCTTAAGATTTTGTCTAAAGGTTCAAAAAACAGTTTAAAAAAAGAAAAGAAAATTCAGACTACTATTTCATATTTTAGCATTACAGGGTTAAAAATGATAAAATCTTTGTAACACAAAGCCCTGAGTGGCTTATTGCTAATACATGGCACAAAGTTTCATGAAACTTTCTTGAATAATTCACTGTTCCTCACCAGAAGCGGAGGAGGGGAGGGGCCAGGAGAGAAAGGCACACGTCCCCACATCTTGATAACTTCGCCCAAGGGCTGAAATCCCTCATCACAGCCACGTTTGACTAGCAGGTTCATGGCGAAATACCCCGCTTGAAACCACTCACACATCTCCACTGTAGTGAATGGACCTGAAAGAGAGACAACGAAGAGAGCTCAACATTTTAAGCTGTAATAAAAACCTCCACTTATGATCATTGATGTGGTAGTGAGCATTACCTTGAATCTCCCCTTGAGGGTCTTTGTAGAACCACTTCATTGCGGATTCGTGGGAAAGGGGCAGAGCGCTAGCGGAGTGCGGGAGAGTGTGTGGGGTTGAGTGAGAGTGTGTGTGGGAATTCGGGTGATTGTGAGTGTGTGCCACGTTGATGTGGCTTTCCTGAAGAGCTTGAGTGAAACATTCCTCTTCAAGGGACGTGTCTTGCAGAGACGCCACCATCTTCTCAGCCTCCTTTAAAAGACAGATCTTTTTTTACTTTACGCTTCTATCGTAAGACTTTAGAGCAACAAAAATAAGCAACACTGACCTGCTGAAGGTGCTTCATGCCATCTTCCTCCTCGGTGTCTCCCCCAACTGTTGGACGATCAGTACCAGTGGTTGAGGGAGAAGAGGAGCTCTGCATCTGAGGTGTGGTGCCAACTAAAGCTACATCTATAAGAACAAACACAGTCTTAGTGTGTTACATTGCAAGTTCTTGATACAAAAAGGAAAAAGTAGGAAAAAAAAGTCAAAGCAAAAGAAAGGAAAGTGTACCTTTAGCTGGCTGGGGTGCAGGTTTGAAGGGAGGAGGGGCTATGGGTTTAGGAGTCTCTTGCTCTGAAGGGTGCACAGGAGCAGACACAGCATGAGGAGGAGATGATGATGACTTCCTGTCTCCATCCCACACAGCTGTTGCCTCACACTCTTCTGCTAAAATAAGAGACAAATTTAAAAAACAGTTTTAAAAAAAAGGGAGAAATGGAAGACGCTACTGGTTTAATGCTAATCTTGGTCAGATGATGCAGAATAGAGGGCAACATCCAATTTCTGTGAAATATGCTAGATACTGGATCAAATCAAATGAGCTTCTGAAATACTATGAATTTTCTTACGTTTATCAGCAGGGCTGTCCGTCTTCTCCTGACTATTCTCCTCTTCCTCCTCCAGAGCCTCAAATTCCAGTTCCTGGTCTTCAGGGATTGCATCTCTGGAACTTTTCTGAAGGGTCACACGAACCTCATTTAATCCATTTTGCACTTACTTAACAGTCAAGAATGCATTTTAACTTTAATTTAACAAAATAGTATTTGAAGTGTCGCCCTGAATCACAAACAAACCTTGATGCCAATGAAGGCCCCGGAAGAATCAAAGGTTCCCATCTCCCCCTCTTCTTCATCAGTGCACCACTCAGGCAGGCCATCTCGATCGTCCTCTCCTCCCTCACTTCCAGCCCTCCTCCGTCCACCATCTCCATCTCGGAAGTCAAAGTCAAACTTCCTACGACGGCCGTCCCCACTGGCATGATCCCGCCAACCTGCGGAACGAGGACCTCCGTCTAGATGAGAGATAAGACAAGTTTAAACAAAGAAATAAGAGAATTCAAATAAATATATTAAAAAAGGAAAAATCAACAAATGAATGTACCTTCACGACGACATCCGGCAATCCTCCAGCTTCCCCCAGGTTCTGTCCCATCATCTTCCTCCGCCTCCTCTCTGAGCGTCCGCCAGTTATCGCTATCTGAGCGTGTATAGTCTTTCCTGCTTACTGCTCCGCCCTCCTCAAATCCACCACGCCCACCTTCACGCCTCAAGGGCTTCTCAAAGCGCCGCTCGCCTCTAAAACAGCATATATTATATTAATGATCAGCACAAAACAACATCTCACACTTATTCTACATTCAGCATCAAAGTCTTGATGGATTTAAGTTACACAAATGCATGTTATAAACATTTTGATATTCAGATAGATATGTGCACTGTATATTTCACTTACAGATGTAGAAATGACGGTAAAACCCACCTGTCATCCCAGCTCTGGCTGCGGTGCATCTCTCGTCCTCGGCCAAAACCAACCTCTTCATCCACAATTCTTTGGTAGAATCCACCTTCTCCTCTGCCTCTCCCTACAGAAAAACAAAAGATTATTAATAAGTATTTTTAAATAGTTGTCTATTAACAATATAAATAAAAAACTAAAAAAATTAAATTATATATATACATATATATATACACACACACTCACACTGAACAAAATTATAAACGCAACACTTTTGTTTTTGCCCCCATTTTCATGAGCTGAACTCAAAGATCTAAGACTTTTTCTTTGTACACAAAAACCCTATTTCTCTCAAATATTGTTCACAAATCTGTCTAAAACTGTGTTAGTGAGCACTTCTCCTTTGCCGAGATAATCCATCCACCTCACAGGAGAGACATATCAAGATGCTGATTAGAAAGCATGATTATTGCACAGGTGTGCTTTACGCTGGCCACAATAACAGGCCACTCTAAAATGTGCAGTTTTATCACACAGCACAATGCCACAGATGTCGCAAGTTTTGAGGGAGCGTGCAATTGGCATGCTGACTGCAGGAATGTCCACCAGAGCTGTTGCCCGTGAATTGAATGTTCATTTCTCTACCATAAGCCGTCTACAAAAGCGTTTCAGAGAATTTGGCAGTACATATAACCGGCCTCACAACAGCAGACCTCGTGTAACCACACCAGCCCAGGACCTCCACATCCAGCATCTCCACCTCCAAGATCATCTGAGACCAGCCACCCGGACAGCTGCTGCAACAATCGGTTTGCATAACCAAAGAATTTCTGCACAAACTGTCGGAAACCGTCTCAGAGAAGCTCATCTGCACGCTCGTCGTCCTCATCGGGGTCTCGACCTGACTGCAGTTCGTCGTCGTAACCGACTTGATTGGGCAAATGCTCACATTCGATGGCGTCTGGCACTTCGGAGAGGTGTTCTCTTCACGGATGAATCCCGGCCTAAGGCACACCTGTGCAATAATCATGCCATGTAATCAGCATCTTGATATGCCACATCTGTGAGGTGGATGGATTATCTCGGCAAAGGAGAAGTGCTCACTAACACAGATTTAGACAGATTTGTGAACAATATTTGAGAGAAATAGGGTTTTTGTGTACACAGAATAAGTCTTAGATCTTTGAGTTCAGCTCATGAAAAATGGGGGCAAAAACAAAAGTGTTGCGTTTATAATTTTGTTCAGTGTGCATATAATTACATATTATATAATACATTTCTTGGGAAGAGGTGGAATGTGACCTTGACATTTCTTTGTAATTATAAAAAATTAAAAGAATATGAAGAAACTTATGTAGCTGGAAAGATGATCTTCATTGTAGTCACACATAGACACACACACAAAAAAAAATCTTATTAATTTTACACTCATGTCCATACAGAAATGATTTAATAAAGAAATCATGTAATTTCTGCACTTGGAAAAACAATGACCATTTTCAAAGTTTTTCTGAGCACGCACCACTTCAGCTAACCAGATAGTCCTGTTCCAAACTCACACCAATGGTCACAACCCACCTCGACCTCCTCGAGTGCTTCCACGCCCTCTAGCTACACCTGTTGGTACAGCGCCGCCTCCTTTACCCATAAGCCTTAGCACAGCCACACTGTTCACAGACATGGAGAAGTTTCTCTGAAAGGTGAAAGAAACTCAATCAAAAAGATGACTGATATATTTACAACGAACAATATTATTCATGTTATCCAAAGAAATTAGATTCTTGCGACAATTACAAGATGCATGAGTTAAGGCAGAGAAGTGAAGACTCACCTGTTCCTCCTCAGTCAGTGGAACCAAGGCCAACGGTTGCTGAGGCTCATCCTGCAGGATAGCAGCAAACTCCTTATCCTGCATGTCCTCAGGGATCTTAACACACAAACCAAATCTCAGTTATGTAATGGACAAACACTTATTGACTACTATAAAGAAAAAAACCTTGAGTTATAGAGGTGGCCAGTGCAGTTTAATTGATTTGACTTTTACTGCAGGTGGCTTGAGTCCCTCACCTTGTTATCTTTGACATAAAGTGCTAACATCTCCTCGCGGCCATAGCGGTAGTCGGCCAACTTGGACTTTGGCATTGCAGGGGAAGGGGGAGGGGACGTCACACTCCCCCCTCTTGATAGTGCACGCAGCCTGAAGAAAGCAGACACAGTCGTGACTATCTATTTCCATCACCCATTTAAACAAATGATTATTCTGGATTCAATATTGTAAATAAGCAGAAAACGAGAGGAGAGATTCATCTTTTTTATTTATTTTTAATCAAAATTAAGTGTTACATTTTCTTTTAAATCACAAATTGGTTTACTCAAAGGGGAAACATCTGTTTCCACCTGCTGACACTTATGGAGGAAGCCAGTTTTTTTTTCCCATCTACAATAGAATGTGGCAGTTCATAAATTTACAGCACATTATAGGCTACAAATAAGAAAATCAGATTATCCAGCACATTTTTTAAAAGTGTTCAACAGGGTAAAACAATTGTGACGGGGTAAACAATTGTAACTTCATGTACCTCAGTCATGTTTCTAGATGTGCTGCATTAGTTAGAAGTTGGAACAGATCAATGGAAGAAAAAGTGTGTTCCTCAAACATACTGCCAAAAAGTAACAATCTTTATCTCTCAATCATCAAAGTGCAAAAAAAAAGTACATGCGTATGAAGTGCAAAAACACTCTGCAAGTGCCAAAAGCAGGTAAACATTAGTTTTGGGCGAGTTTCTGGCCAAAGGGTTGGTGATAACTGAAAAAGTTATAGGCTACAATCTGACATGGATATCTTACCATTCTGGACCGAAGTTAAGCGTCTCAGCAGTCATATTCTATGTGTCCAGAGGGCTCAAGGGTTCTGTTATTAATTGACAAAACAAAACACTGAGGTTTGTG
This sequence comes from Siphateles boraxobius, assembly GCF_051911475.1. Taxonomy (NCBI): domain Eukaryota; kingdom Metazoa; phylum Chordata; class Actinopteri; order Cypriniformes; family Leuciscidae; genus Siphateles; species Siphateles boraxobius. The sequence goes on from NW_027508866.1 coordinate 14,375,184, forward strand.
AGTCAATCAGCATCACACATCGAAATAGAAGACGCCATTAATATAAAACAAGCACGTCATTGGGGAGGGCGGAGTGCTTACCTCGTCCAAAGAACAGGACTGTAAAGGACCAGGATAAATGGGGGGACAGGAATGCTGTGGTTCTGTGTGCTGAGGTGGACTTGGTAATTCTAAACTCTGTATTAATATTATAATAGCTGCCAGTTTTAGGTTGATAAAGGCTGATGAATATCTAGCCAGATATAAGAGCTCCAAAAGATGGCACACCACCCTAATGTGCCAATAACTTCAGATCTTTAAAAAAAAGATCCAGCAAATTGAAAACACGTCAGAGAGAAAAAACACACTATGATTAAGAATTTGTGGCAGCATAAACAACAGCAACTGCTGTTGGAAAAAAATGTTCAGGGCAGTTTGTAATGCCGTAACAAACTATTGCTGGGTAACTCTCCTCTCTAATCTTGATCTCTTTTATTTATATTTTTGTGAATTATTTTTACATAGGCAAGCCTTCAGCTCCCAACTTCTCACACCTGCAGAGAGAAAAAAAAAATACAGAGTAAACCTCACCACTTAAAGTGCAAATATAAATCATGAAATGCAAGTGACATGCTGTCTTAAAAAGACAGAATCAGGAGGATAGTTCTATTCAAATTATCAAATTAACTTTTCAGTGTTTTCAAGCAATGGTAACGTTCATTCACTTCCAAGCAGTGAACTGTTGTACATCATATAAAACCACTTTCAATAACATTTTTGCAATCGTTATGCATAAAGTTTGTATGTTATATATACATAAATATATCATTCATTTTTGCTTTTAACCACCAAATCCCAGATTTTTCACAGCTGAATGTGCGCAAATAAAAAAACAAGGGTGAAAAACTATCAAAAACCCTCATTTTGTTTCTCAAAAATACCTGCTAGTAGCAAAAAAAGTCACAATTTAGATAATATTTTACTGACAGGCTATTTTGTTAGCAATGACATATAAATGCATATTTTCCTTTTACTTTGTTTATGACAACAATAAAATCTACAATTTTAGAATGTGTATCAAAAAGCTCACAAATGTGACCACAAGTATTGATACCCTGACTGAATTTAAACGTTAGTAGTAGACACCATAAATATTATATGCACCAACTACGGTAGTTTTAGTTGCATTATACATGTTTAATGGAAATATATCATGCATACATTAAAGAAGAGCAACAGGAATGAAAAAGCTCTGGTCATGAAACTATTTTTAGACAAAACGTGTCAAAAATGTGCACATAAAATCAAGTCAGCCTGCACATTCACTAGAGCTGAAAACAGTAACTTTTACAGGTGGGATTTAATTAATTAAATAATATTTTTATAAGCCAAAAGGGGGACTGATGCAGCTCAACATCCACAAACTTTCTAAACTACAATCATAACTCCAGAAGCAACAGTCCCAGCTCAATGTAGCGCTGTTATGCAACACGGTTGAGCATGAGAGACACTTTCTAGTGAAGGTTAAGAAGTAATCTAATTATAATCAGTGAAATAAGTCTGAGAGTTTTTAATAAGACCAAGGGAAGGAACCGCGGCGGAAAAGTCTGAAATATGCTCGCGTTGCGCCCTCGCTGCAGGCCTTCACTAACTCCACTCTCCACTACGAGTCCTTGAGCCATCTGATACTGTGCGATTAGCTCGAACCACATAGATGTGCGATTACCATTCAAATGTGATTTTACCAACCAATGCACAAAGCACGCTACCCACTGAGAAGTAGAAAAGGATTTAGCACCCACCTTTTCTGCGAGCCTGCTGGCCAGCTAGGCTAAACTAGCCAGCCACTGTTTTCTCCGGAGTTGGATCTTCTTTAAAGAACTCACTCCTTTTGCACGTTCGTGCTTTGCAGTAACCGGTGGTTTGAACTGGTATGTCTCTGTTTTGATCACTTGGCTTGTATGAGTTTCGATGTTTAATTGAATATATTTTTTCCCGTATCTGCAACGGTCGCAATGAGTTTTTCTGTCTCGCTCGGTCGTCTTGTTGTTTGTGTTTTACAAAAATGGCTGTTGGACATGAACCACATGAGAAATTCATCCAATGAACCGCGAAGTTCTTCTTCCTCTTTTTTGGTTGACAGCGGGTAGAAAACTACAACAGCGCATTACTGCCATCCACTGGCAGCGGGCTGCACAATCACTGGATTGAAATATGTTCTTTTTTGTTGTTGTTTTGTTTTATAATTATTATTATTATATTTTAATCATTAATACTATTATTATTTTTGTCATGGCTTTTTCTGTATGTTGCTGTACAACATTAGAGAACAAGTGCATGAAGGACCACACGTGTCATGGAAATAGTTAATAAAGCATTTAATTAATGAATAACCAATTGCACAATAAAAATAGGCATTAATACATTTGCTTACCCATTAATTAATGCAATAAATTAAAATTAATTCATTAATTTATTAAAATAAACATTGCAAGATTTTTAATTGGATGACGTTTTTTTAGTGACGATCAAATTTAAATTTAAGCCGTCTTTATTTGTGAGATCTTTATTTTTTTTATACCTTATATTTTATATATTATATTTCTGCGTAAAAATATTTCAGATATATCTTATTTTCCATAGCCTTTTTAACGCTGGTGAAAACGTGCAACTGCATGAATGGGGGCGTTAGATGAGGTGAGTGGCGAGCAGTTATTTGACTATCATTGCAGTATGAAAAATAAGCACGCCGGGACACCTTCTAAGGAGTTATTCAAAGGAGATTTCTAATGAGAGCGGTGTTTCATTTCAATGTAATGGATCACCGGACTGTTTTGCGGGTGTTTCTCTACTTTCTGCTAGTGACTGTGCGCTCAGAAGTGCAGAAAGATTTTTCAGAAGAATGCCGTGAATTTATGTATATGGGCACCCCCCCACGGGGTCTGGAGAACCGGTCACTTAAAAAGATCTGTCAGCGTTACAACGGTAAGCCTCGGTATGTCAGTCTGTACGATGTGGTGGATCACATCCCGGTGTATTCTGCATACACTTTCAAACGCTCCGACGGCTTCAAGAAGGTTGACGTTCCTTGGATGTACGAGCCTCAGGTAATAAACAGTTTGGGGAAGTTAAACTTTGGTAAAGTTTTAAATTATCACTGGAATCAATAGCTGTGTCTCGATGCATAATAGGCACTATGTAGATTTTGAGTAATTCTCTTCAAGACCCTGCTGAGGAAAAAAAAAACACACACACAAACACAAACCAGTTTAAACTGGTTCTTCTAGTCTTATGGTCTGATGGCTGGTTTTAGACTAGCTTTGGACACTATTCTGGTGGTCAGATTGCTAAACAACTAAATCAATTGAACACCATCTTATGCCGGGCGTACACCAAAGGATTTTCACAGTCCCAGACTAAAGACCGGCAGTCTTTAGGAATCTTACTGGAGTCTCGGCGCGCTCCCGTCGTCTCGATCGTTAAATGTGAGGTGATAATCTGCAGTCGGCGACCCGATTTATGCCAGTCTTTCTCTAGTCTTTCATATCAAACATGTTTGATATTATTGCAAGTCTTTAGTCTGAGACTAAAAACTGTGAACCCAAGTCTTTAGACGTGAGCTGATAATCTTATAAAGTCTTTTCTAAATCTTTTCAAAGTCTTTAGGTGTACAGAAAGCATAAGACTGGTTTAAGCTGTCTGCTTAGGGTAATTTGCTGGTCTAATGGTCTCCCAACTTGACTAGATGAAAAGTGCCAAACAATCTTAGTCTGATTGTGGATATTTTTTCAAATGGTAAATATTTGATGCACCTGCTATTTAAATACTGTAATATATTTTTATTTTCTACATGTGTATTCACTTGTTTCTACGCACACAGCTCTCCACAACAGCAGACTCTGGTGAGATGCAGCCATTCCCTCCAAATGTCCACGGCAGTTTTTCAGATGCCCAGGCCATCTTGGAAGACTACTCAAACACTGTCGAGTTCGAGCGAGGTCATTTAAACCCTGATGAGCACCAGGCTCACCCCGATGACAAGGCGGCCACATACACCCTCACCAACGTGGTCCCACAGGTCCGAGAGTTCAACATTGGCCACTGGAAACACCACGAGCACATCATCCGCCGGCGTCTCAACAACTACTGCCGCGGTACGGCATATATAGTCACTGGGGTCACCACATCTGGAAGGATGATCCGTAGACACAACATCGACCGAGTGGCCGTTCCTACCTACCTGTGGTCGGCATACTGCTGCGTAGACTACGATCACAACGCCCCGTTTGATGAACGATCCAAATTCCCGGCCTTCGCATCCCAAGGCCTCAACGAGAAAGGAGGAGCCGAGGTCGTAGAGATGACCGTGCAGCAACTGGAAGATTTTTTGAAGAGGAACACCTTTGTGGACAAGAGGTTTCAGATTTTCTTTGAGAATTGTGAGCCTAACAATGTCATAATGGTTGGCAAGACTTAGGTGCCTTTAAGTTACTTGTCTATCCCGTTGATCCCTAAATTCATAAACAGATTTTCATATCTTTCAGCTGTTAGAGCTGTTCTGTAGAATAAATAGTCTTCAATACACTCTTAAATTTAAAATTCCGATTAGAATTAGAATAAGGGTTTTACAACCTGATGGCACAGAAAAAAATACTTTTTAGGTTCCACAGAAAACATTCTCAGTTCTTTAGAAAATCATTGACACATCTACAGTACTACTAATTATTGTTGTTTTAACTTAAAATTAAGTTATCTGGTTGCCTTAAAATTTGGAGTTCATCGAAATGTTTAATTTGAGTTGATACTATGAAGTAGAAGAAACTATAAATATTATGTCATCTGAACCACATTAATTATCTAAGTTGATTTGACAAAAGATAAAAAGTTGGGATAACAAATTATGAAAATAATATTTGTGTAACATTCAAAAGTTTGGGGTCAGTAAGATTTTTGAATGAAGTCTATTATGTTCAATTATTTGATTAATAATGCAGTAAAAATATTAATATAATTGAAAATAACTGTTTTCTATTTTTATATACTTTTAATTAATGTAATTTATTTCTGTTATTCCTTTGCCACCCAAAGCTGAATTTTCAGCATCATTAGTCCCAGTCTTCCATGTCCTTCAGAAATCATTCTAATATGCTGATTTGAAAAAAAAATAATAATAATAATAAAATGCTGCACAAGATATATTTATTATTATTATCAATGTTGAAAACAATTGTGCTCAGTGATTGGCACTTCTAGCGTTCTTCTAGCGTACTTCTCACATGTTGCCTGTACTCCGACTGCCCACCTGACCCCAAACTTTTGGACGGTAGTGTATGTGCTTTAAAGAACCCAGATATTATTGGATAAATTGGATATAACACTATTTACTTTTCATCCTTTTTTGTTGTTTGTTTGTTTGTTTCATTTGAAGGGTAAAATCTTTATCCATTTCTTTTAGCCTTGACTGGTAGAATGAAGATTTAAGTTTCAGAAACATTTTAAATCTACAAATGAAGAATATTTTTCCATGAGAGGACAGAAAATTTCGATAAAATGAGAGAGATGTAATGACTATAATCATCTGGGGCCTCAGGAGTTTTATTAGGTCCATTAACTTCTTTATGAAACTGCAACAACTTATCTTTTCTCACTTGGTAATCATGTTTATGACAATTTATCTGAATGCTGTAACTCTTCTAAAATAAAAATTGATAACTTAATCTTCTCCCTGTGCTTGCAGTCTGTCAATAACCAATATAAAAAACATGAAACACATGGGTCTACAACATAAAAGGCAGGTCTTCTGGATAAATATTTTCAAAATCAAACAACAAATGAAGCTGATATCAAACTCATATTGCTTGACCAATTTAATATGTACAGTCTACTGATTCTATTCAAAGTAAAAAGTTGCTTCTGTGTGTGCATGCAAGATAAACAATGGTATGAATATGAGATAGCTTGTAAAGTATCAGATAAACAAATAAAAAGAAGGTGAACGGAGCCCCATTTCTTTCTAATCCCTTGTTCACACAGGACACAGACTCCATAAAGACAGGTTTATCACCTCTTCACACTCTACTGAGGACTATTTGTTCTCTCACGATGGGGAATATAGAATAACCTGATTTACATGTTATAAGACAGCCGAGTCACCCATAAAGACGATTAGCTCTACAGAAAAGAGGACCTGCGTATACATTGTTCTGCGAATGTGTGATAAGGTTTTTGCACAGTATTTGCCTGAACCATCATGTCTATCCCTCCTTTTAATGATTACTTCTTCCAAAGAAAGCGGCTGGTTAATTAAAGAAAACGAGGATGACTATTACTTGTTTGATTAATATACGTGTATATTAGGGTTGTCCCGATACCATTTTTTTCAAACCGATACGAGTACGAGTATTTACATTTGTGTACTTGCCGATACCGAGTACCGATACCGATATTTCTACCACAAAAGTAACTATAGGCTCCCAGAAAAGAAGACAGAAGACTATTTTAGAACACAGGTTAAAAGACTGTTTTTATTTTCTTCTCTGCTTGTTTTAACAAGTCTAAAAATAAATAATAATGAGTAAAATAATAAATCTATTAACACACAAACCACTGTTAATTTAACATAAAAGCAAGCAGTTACTGCGTGCATGGTCTGACATGACTGAATGCACTCAAAGTGCGCTCCCTTAATAGCCTAATTCCTAAAAAGCTGACAGTTCATCGCGATCTCACAAATCTGTTATTATCAGTGAAGCTGACTGCACAATGAATCTTTCATAATATCCACACTTTGTTTGTTATAATAAGAGGATTTGCCAGCATACAGAATTCAGCACTGAACAAAAAAGTTCAGAGCGGTGAGGGGAGTCTATCTTAAATGCTTCTGATTAGCCATTGCGTTCAAGAAATCAACACACATGTCTGTGATTGGCTACATCGCTCAACGCTGCAAACATGTTATGAAAAGAAACTCTGGCCTGTAAATCGTTTCTATTTTGTTTCAGTTGTTTTTCTTGCTTTTCTGCAACAGATGAATAAAAATCTATTAGTTTTAATATGTTGTATTCACAGATATTTCTAGTTTGCGGGAGTCACGCGAATCGTTTTTTATTCTCCCGCAACTCGCACACAGAGTGAGTGCATATTTTGGAATATATTTACCCCTTCACAACATGGAATTGTGCAAATTCAGCAATTAATTGAGTGAAAAATATAGAAGTCTATACCTAACACAATATATAAATATTAAATTCCTTCTCTTTTAAATCTTTACTTCCCTTTTAAATCTTCCCTTGTCTGGCTTTTGCTACTCTGAGCAATGCCTGAACTTTGTATTTTGAGCACTTCTTGCGTTGTTCTTCCCTCTTCACGATGACTCGCTTGCTAGTCTTCAGTTGTAAGTCGCTTTGGATAAAAGCGTCTGCTAAATGACTAAATGTAAATGTAAATGTATTTTCTTGTGTTAATAATTAAAGGCCCGGATTCACAGACAGGGTTTAGATTAAGCCAGGATTAGGCCTTAGTTCAATTAGGGCATTTAAGTAGCTTTTATAAACGTGCCCTAGAAAAAAAGCATTACTGGTGCATCTTGAGACAAAACAATGGCACTGACATATTTTAAGATATGACAGTGCAAGTTGCTTTCAGCTAAAACAGCTCAAATATTTTATTCTGCATTTTAGTCTGGGACTAGCTTAAGCCTTGTCTTTGAAACAGGGGGATAATGATTTTTATTTACAACCAGTTTAATAATTTGAAACTAAACATTTAACCAATTTCCCATTTATAATATTCGAATTCTTAATGGATTATATATAGCCAAGAAAAAACAAAGAGCTCTTCTCTTATAATCACTAAAAACTCACTTCAGTTCATCGTGATCTCACAAAGTTCTGTTAAAATTAATTATGAGCAGTGAGTGTATTATGACTAAATTAAACAACTCTGATTGGCCAATGCATTCAAGAAATCAACAGACATGTCTGCGATTGGCTACACTGCTCACCGCTTTAAAAAAAAAACTTTGGAAATAGAAACTTTCGACGCTTATGTCTCAGTTCTTAAGTCTTTTGTGTTCATGCAAATATTTACAAGTTAAGAAATTTTCTGGAGAAAAAGCAGTTCAAATTGAGAGGATGCTTCTTTTTTATTATTTTCCTTGAGCTAAAATAGCAACGTGAAAATGTGTAAAAATGTCACAGTGTTGTATCCTAGAGATCAATGTAACGCTAGATCTATACGTCTTCACCTGGAGGACAGGCGTAAAGCTGTTTCGCTCTTCTCGTTTAGGCAAAGTCTCACTAGTTCTGTTTTGCTTATCTAGTCAGAGCTATTCAAAGGAGCCAGCCTCGAGTTCTTCTCACTTGCTCATTCTATCAAAGAAACACTCGCGTAAGACCGTCAGGAAGCTCCTTTGACTAATATGCATCCCTCAGACATCCTTCTGGCCCTTGTCATCACAATCTGGCTCTCCGAACACTGGGGAACTGCAACCGTGGTTGAAGACTTCAACCATGTTGAGAGATGCAAGGACTCGCTGTATATGGGCACCCCACCGCGCGGCTTCAAAGATGACCACCTCAAGAAGATCTGCCAGCGTTATGCTGACAAACCCAGATTCGTGACCCTGTACGACCCCAAAAACCGCATCCCAGTTTACTCTGCGTACTCCTTCAAGAAAACAGAGGGTGATCGGCGTGTGGACTACCCCTGGATGTATGAGCCTCAGGTAGGAATCACTCTCAGGAAAAAAAATTACACAAAGCTGTCACTGGGGCAGCACGAACCAAAAAAAAAAAAGAAATAATATGTTGTGCTGGGTAATTTTTTAGTTGTCTTATTTTATATTAGGTGGCTTTAAGTACTATGTACTTACATTGAAATTAATAGTTTGATGCAATGGACTTAATGTGTAGGCTACATGTTTTTACATTGTACTTATATGTTGAAAATAGGCTATATACCTGCATGTAATTACAGCTGTAATTAATTTATGTAACTACATTTGTAATTACACGGTGGACCCTTACCTTGCACCTTAACCCACCCTTAAATCTACCCATACCACCACACCTAACCCTAACTTTACCCTTATCACAACTCAAAAGCAGCAAAAGTTTTACTATACAACATGAACACAATAAGTACATTGTACTTATTTTTCGATGTAAGTACATAGTACTTAAAGCCACTTAATATAAAGTAGGATCAATAAGTTATTACTTGTAACATAACAATTACACTGTAAATTAGTGTAAAAAGTAGTGTAACTACTATTTGGTAGCACTTTATTTTACCATCCTGTTCCCCATGTACATACTATGTACTTATTGTATGTAATTATAGTAATTGCAATAACTAGTTATATTAACCAATACTTTCTTAGGAAAGTACACTGTACACATACAGTAGCCTACTGTAAAATAAAGAGCAACCAAATATTCAAATTACATGCAGGCGTTTAATTTTTGGAATCCGATTACATAACCTGGATTATAATCAGTTACTACTCATCATGTACCATTTAGGTACACTTTAGTACTAATATGTACCTTTAAAGTGCGAAACCCTTTATTGGGTACAAAGGTGTAGGAACTGGTACCGTCCCAGTGACACCTTTTGTAGGCCTATCTTTGTAAGATGTGAGGAATGGCTTTCTTTGTTATGATTTTAATGAAGTGGTGACCTACTTTCCCAGCTTGCAGAGCTTGATGGGAATGGGAACATGTTGCCGTTCCCCACCGGATACTTACACATGAAGTTTGAGGACAGCCAGGCGGTTTTGGATGACTACTCCGACGTGGTTCTGTACGAGCGAGGCCATCTGAATCCAGACCAGCACCAGTCAGACCCCCAGGACCGAGCGGCTACCTACACGCTCACCAACGTCGTGCCAGAAATCCGCGAGTTCAACATCGGTCCGTGGCGCCAACACGAAGAGCGCATCCGCGTGCGCCTCAACAACTTCTGCCGGGGCACAGCCTACATCGTAACTGGGGTTACCACTACCGGAAACATGATCCGACGCAACAACCAGGACCGTGTTGGCATCCCCGAAGATGTGTGGTCTGCCTACTGCTGCACCGAATACGACCGGAACGCGCCACACGTCGTGCGCGTCCGCTTCCCGACCCAAGCGGCCCTCGCCAAGAATGCAAAGGAGGGGAACACAGTTCACGAGCTCTCAGTGCTGGATCTGGAGAGTTACCTGACAAACAGAATGGCTGTGGACAAGAACTTCCAGCTGTTCTATGATAACTGCATCTCACCTTCACCTCTTCCTTCATACCTTCATCACACCATCTGATCCGACCTGCCTTCAGCTTAAAACTTTGGTTGTGGTTTCGTTTTTCTTGCTTTCTTCTTTCCCGTAGCTTCATTGTGTATTTCATATAGAAAAAGAGTTGAAATAACAACTAAATTTGAAATTCTGCAGAATGTTACATTTAGTGGATTGCAAGATTACACACTACTTCAAAAGTTTGGGGTCAGTAAGATTTAAAAAAAAAAACAATAAATTATTTTTATTCAGTAAGGACGCGTTAAATTGGTCAAAAGTGCCAGTAAATACATTTATAATGATTTATATTCAAATAAATGTTGTTTTGAACTTTCATATTCATTAATGAATCTTGAAAAAAGATGTAGGCCTATCACGGTTTCCACAAAAATATTAGGCAGCACAACTGTTTTCAATAATGATAATAATAAGAATTTTTTCTTAAACACCAAATCATCATATTAGAATGATTTCTGAAGGATCTTGTGACACTGAAAACTGGAGTAATGATGCTGAAAATTCAGCTTTGCATCACATGAATATAATATATTTTAAAATATATTTAAATAGAAAAGTTATATTACATTTTAAACTGTTTTAACTGTTTTTTCCCCACCAAAAAACGAAGCCTTGGTCGGCATAAACTTTTAAACGTTAGTGTATATGCCTAAAAACATCTATAATTCATTATTCATATTTTGAGAATACTTAAGGGATGTCATGTTACGCTTTGGAAGAATGATTTTGTATGTAACACTTTTTCCTGTCAGCTCTCTGCTTACAACTATTTTATTGCTTTTATCTTATAACACTAATCATCCTATGTATGCACAGAGTAACCGTGACAAAGTGCCTCAGTTTGCATATAAATGCCACGTAATTCGATGACACCACCTGAAGTTCTAGTTTGTGTTTTTTAAAGTATGAACAGCTGGTATATCTTTATAAAGATGGTGTAAAAAAACAACAACTGACATGTCACATTTTTCCATCCTTAATATGACTGATACAAACCAATAAAAACCTACAATAAGGACAATAGTCGAATTTCATCATTACCCCCCACTTGATCACAATTTTATATAATTAATATCAGGAATAATTTTCAGTAACAGACACTGTATCAAATTAATAGAACATTGTGAGCAACAGGAAGAGAATAAGTTATGAAGAGAATTAACTATCATTATGATCTCTTTAAATCAGATTAAGAAAACACAGTGAAAGTGTTTATAATTTTAGGATTAAAAACTGCATTCTAGACAGTCCAAATTTTCGGTCATCATTCAAAGGATGATCATTTTTGTATTTTCTTTGATATATTGATCTCTCCTGCCATTGAAGCTAGATCTGTGTCTGTCAAGAAGAGATGCTTAAATGAGAACACTAGTGTATTATTTATGAAGGCTATATCTTTAACACCAAGCATATCTGCTGACTCTGTTGATTTTCTCCTTGATTCTTTTAACTCAAAAGTTAGGAGTGTAATTGATGATATTGCTCCTGTGAAAGTCAGGAAGAAGAGTGACAGACAAAAAGCACCTTGGAGAAACTCAACAGCAGTGCAAAATATGAAAAGACAATGCAGAAAAGCAGAGCGCATGTGGCGGAAGATAAAACGTTTAGTCCATTATAACATCTACAAAGATAACATCCATACTTTCAATAAGGAACTAAGCAAAGCTAGACAGACTTTCTTCTCGAATATTATAAACAGCAATATAAACAACACACGCACTCTTTTTGCTACTGTAGAGAGACTGACAAACCCCCCAAGCCAGATTCCCAGTAAAATGCTCTGAGAGAGCAAGTGCAGATAATTTGCTTCTTTCTTCTCTGAGAAAATCAATAATATCAGAAAGGTGATCAGCTCATCCTTGAGTTGCGCTGGGGTCAGACAGAGCAGACAACAGCACGAGAAAGTAGTCACTATGTCTGATTTCGAAGAAATTGATGGCAAAATTTTGGAAGAACCGTACAGCACCTAAAAACATCAACCTTCGCCCCTTGACGCACTTCCCACATCTTTCCTCAAAAATGTGTTACACAGGTTAGAAGCAGATCTCCTAGAAGTGGTAAATGCCTCACTTCTCTCTGGGAGTTTTCCGAACTCCCTGAAAACTGCTGTTGTCAAGCCCCTCCTGAAAAAGAGCAATCTGGATAAGACCATATTAAACAACTATAGACCGATCTCAAATCTTCCTTTCATAGGCAAGATCATTGAAAAAGTTGTCTTCAATCAGCTGAACAAATTCTTAAGCTCGAATGGATACTTTGACCATTTTCAATCTGGTTTCCGACCGCATCACAGCACAGAGACAGCGCTCATAAAGATAATAAACTATATTCGCTTAAATACTGATACAAGCAAATTATCAGTGCTGGTACTACTCGACCTCAGTGCTGCATTTGACACTGTCGATCATAACATACTTCTTGACAGGCTGGAAAACTGGGTCGGGCTTTCTGGGATAGTCCTAAAATGGTTCAGGTCATACTTAGGAGGGAGAGGTTATTATGTGAGTATAGGAGACCATAAGTCTGAGTGGACATCCATGACATGCGGAGTCCCTCAAGGCTCAATTCTTGCGCCACTCCTATTCAACCTGTACATGCTCCCAATGAGCCAAATAATGAGAAAGAACCAAATCGCTTACCACAGCTATGCAGACGACACACAGATCTACTTATCCCTATCGCCTAACGATTACAGCCACATTGACTCCCTTTGCCAATGCATTGATGAAGTAAACAATTGGATGTGCCAAAACTTTCTTCAGTTAAACAAAGACAAAACTGAAGTCATTGCGTTTGGAAAAAAAGATGAAGTTCTCAAGGTGAACGCATACCTTCAGTCTAGGGGTCAAACAACTAAAAATCAAGTCAGGAATCTTGGTGTGACTCTAGAGTCAGATCTTAGTTTCAGTAGTCATGTCAAAGCAATAACTAAATCAGCATATTATCACCTGAAAAATATTGCAAGAATTAGATGCTTTGTTTCCAGTCAAGACTTAGAGAAACTTGTGCATGCTTTCATCACCAGTAGGGTGGATTATTGTAATGGACTTCTCACTGGCCTTCCCAAAAAGACCATAAGACAGTTGCAGCTCATACAGAACGCTGCTGCTAGGATTCTGAGCAGAACAAGAAAATATGAACACATCACACCAGTCCTCAGGTCTTTACACTGGCTGCCAGTTACATTTAGGATTGATTTTAAAGTATTATTACTGGTATGTAAATAACTCAATGGCCTAGGACCTCAATACATTGCAGATATGCTCACTGAATATAAACCCAACAGATCACTCAGAGCCTGTGCTCCTACAGTAGTCACATTCAAATCCAGACTCAAAACACATCTGTTTAGCAACGCATTTACTGAATGAGCACTGTACCACTGTTCGTCCGACTGTTCGTACTGTATTTTATTTTATTTTTTATTCTAAACTGTTTTAATTATTCTGATTTCTGTTAATTATTTCTGTATTTTATCTTTTATTCTAAACTGTTTTAATTGTTCTGATTTCTTTTGATTATTTTAATTTCTTCTATGTAAAGCACTTTGAATTGCCATTGTGCATGAAATGTGCTAAATAAATAAACTTGCCTTGCCTTGCCTTGACTAAATGGCATGGTAAAAGATGTGAAGAGTAGATGAATTTGGAAGATAGATGTTAGCCTGTGCACATTTGTAGTGACAGTGGTTTATAAAGGGCCTATGGTGATATATTCTGCCTGAATAACTAGCTATGATCCAGTTATAGTTTCCCTTTAAAATAGCATAAACGGCTTCCAACACTTACAAGGAACTGTAAGGAAATGCAGCCTTTATGAAAGTCCACAATAATTCCCAGGTCACATATAGGACAAGTCTTCAATGATTGACCACTGGAAACTTAATACTATCTAAGTGAGATTAGCAAATTTGTGTGATATTCCTTTCATTTCTTAAGACTGTAATCTAATCTCAGAGAGACACAAATGAGGATGGAAATGCAAATGAAGCTAACAAGGCTGAATAAGCCTTAACTCTCCTCTCTCTCTCTCTCTATCACATATTCTCCCTTTGTATTCCTTTCTGTAAATTGTCTTTGGTTAATATTATTACTGTAGTTGTAATTTTGCGTCTATAGTGCCAGCAATGGTGAATGAACTCAAGGAAATAAAAAAATATGATTTTTTCTTTCTTAGCTGCTGGTTTCTGTGCAAGATGGAAGTACTGTGGAGTCTGTTCTGAAAGACTATGCACATGTGTCCCAATGTAAATGATCAAAGACCCCTGATCCCAGATCAGGGAAACACACAGATGAATCAGTTGCCTTCTATCTCCCTAACTATTACAGAGCCTCAGGCCAGGGACTTTAACACATGTCCCTCAGTCTAAAATCAACATGGGGTCCAAATATACAACATCCAAGCTGCAATAAGGTGCTCAGAAGGCACTAGTGCTAAGGAAGACCCCTGGGCCTGACCCATAATCCATGCTTGAGTAGTGCAACCTCTTTCTACAGCTGTGCCCAAACCTGAACCAAACGATGCATGGCTGGCTGTAGTTCAGTATTTGTACACTAGATGGTGCTGCTGTCAAACTAAAAACGTACCATAATCTTGACATTTTTCCAGTTAGAAGAAACATTTTTGAATAAATCTTGGTTAATATCAGTTTTAATAAGTTTTGGGAATTCGTCAAACATTAAATAATCGTATAAATGAGATGGTTTAAGCTGGTCTGCTGTTTTATGTTTTTTTTATTTTTATTTTTTACCTCAACAAGGCCTTTGATTTAATATATTTGTTTATAATTGTAGGCCTATTCATTTGTACATTCACCAATATAAGTGCTTCTAGGAACGGTTAACAAGTTTGCCCTCAAACCAAACGTGAGCGTGAGTTTACTGTCGTCCACTGCCAGGACTGTACACTGAGCATTGAGCAACACGGTGACTGCCAAAACAGCTCAGACAGAACACGCGCTGGAATACTATCAGGACGCTCGAGGAACAGGGTCGTGCACGAGATCAGGCCAGTCTGCAGCAGACTGCAAAAAAGAACATAAAATTCGGTCTTAACTTAAGAACATCACGCATCGTACAAATGCTGGTTGCGCTGCGGATGCAAACGTTTTCAGGTAAGATTTTTTATCTAAAGTGGAGCTAAATTAAACCATTGTGAAGTTAAGAATAATTTTATTTTAACGTTTACAATATAGGCATATAAACTATTTTATCATTTTGGTTTTTTTTTGAAATGTGAAAACGTGATATACTGTCATTCAAAAGTTTGAGGCATGTAAGATTTTAAATTAGACAAATGAATAGGCCTAATATTATTCAGCAAGGATGCATTAAATTGATCAACAGTGACAGCAAGGACATTTATAATGCTACAAAAGATTTCTATTTCACAAAAATGCTTTTCTTTTGACCTTCCTATTCAACAAAGAATCCTGAAAAAAATGTATCGCCGTTTCCACAAAAATATTAACTGTTTTCCAAATTGATAATAAAATAACGAAACAATTTCAATCGATTGGGGATGTGATCTATCGATTTTCTCGATTAGAAGTAGCGCTGGGAGACCAATCTGTGTATGACATCACTCGCTCTCGTGGTACTTTAATTTTATACAGATACACCAATTCTTTGCAGCGCTGCTTCAAGGCGAACACACCCACTCACTTGCCATTTGCCACCACTGCAACCATGCAACCGGAAGGAAGTGATTCAATGAATTGATAGGCTTGTTCGACTTGAACCGGCGCTGCGCAGACCGATCGGTTGATGACATCAAAGTACCGCGAGAGCGATTCAAAAGCATAAGGAGCCGTCTGCTCTCTAATCGCTCTCGCGGTACTTTGATGTCATCAACCGATCGGTCTGTGCAGCGCCGGTTCAAGTCGAACAAGCCTAATCTTTTTAGTATACCGATTCTAAGTATTCGAGTCACTTGGATAAATTAAAGGGTTAGTTCACCCAAAAATGAAAATTATGCTACAATTTAATTTCCCTCAAGCCATCCTAGGTATGTGACGTTCTTCTTTCAGCCGGACACAATCGGAGTTAAAATATATCTTGGCTCTTCCAAGCTTTATAATGGGAGTGAATGGTACCCTAGATTTTGAAGCCCCAAAAGTGCATCCATCCATCATTAAAGTAATCTGGCTCCAGGGGGTTAATAAAGACCCTCTGAAGTGAAGCATTGCTTTTTTGTATTAACTATAATCACTGGCTATAACGGCCGTACGTGAGTCTAGTAGAGTGACCTCTCACCCGACGTATGACATGGGATGTAGGTGTAGCTAGGGTGACCACCCATCCTGCTTTGCATTGTACCGCACAGCATTTTCACCCCTTGTCCCGCATGTCACATATTTAGAAAATTATATTCATATTCATTGTTTATTTTGTTGGATTTTAGTTGGACTTGGTCAGTACTGTTTCAAAAATAGTGATCTGCATGATGCCTGCTGCCTTTGGGCTCAGTGATGTTGAATTTAAATGACATGTAAAATAAAGACATGTTATGTTACATTGTGATGTGATGGTGTTTTCTGGGACTGAAGAACAAACCGTTTTTATCAGCTTAAAGGCAGAATACAAATGTTTTTATTAAGTTAGATAAACATAATATAACAGTTTCAGGTTATGTTTTAGTGTTGGTAACATGTCCCACACAAACTTGTAATCGTCCCACATTTGGTTTGTTTGATGGTGGTCCCCCTAGGTGTAGCGTAAGCTTTGGTTAGATTAGATTCCTCTCGCGGTTCAAACAAATAGGGCTGGGCAACAAACTCAAGCTCCTCTTCTCTTATATCGAAATCCTCCGTCATTTCTCTTTAAAAATTCTCGTTTTAGACTTCTAATTTGTGATTTGTGTACGGCCGTTACCGGAAGCCAGTGATTATAGTTTATAAAGTTATAAATATGGATATTTTTCTAACAAAAACGCATAGCTTTGCTTCCAAAGGCCTTTATTAACCCCCTGGAGCCGTATGCATTACTTTTATGATGGATTGATGTGCTTTTTTGAACTTCAAAATCTCTTCAAAATCACTCCCATTATAAAGCTTGGAAGAGCCAGGATATTGTTTAATATAACTCTGATTATATTCGTCTGAAAGAAGAAAGTCATATGCACCGAGGATGGCTTGATGGTGAGTAAATTATGGGATAATTTTCATTTTTGGGTGAACTAACCCTTTAAACCCCATCAACACTACGCTGGACTGCCATCCCCAGTTTGAACAGTGTCAGTGACACAATGATGAATCAGAAGTGTTTAACCTCAAATGTGTAAAGAAATTGAATATGATTATATGAATGAGCGACTTGTTTTCGACATACCCTGCCGTGCGGTCTAAGGTGCTGGATTTAGGCTCCAGTCTCTCAGGAGGCATGGGTTCGAATCCCACTGCTGCCATCACTTTAAAATCGGATTAAATATTGTGCTTGTGTTACCAGTTCCAAATAAATAATTAATTTCCAGATTAGGCACAATGAAATTGCTTTGAATATGGGTCCATTTTTCATCTAGTCTAGTTGGTTTGGTCACTGTCTCCTTTGTCTGTTAAGGTCTGGTGTCGGTTTTGATAGTGTTTGTGTGGCTGGATGGAATCCAGGTCTCGCCCCTCTGACCCATCTGGGACCTGAGTGTTCTGAACCGCTTTGTTCGAGAAGCTCGAGATTCTGAAGTCATCATTGTGAAGTTTCTATAGTGATTCACGCAGAATTGTCATGTTATTTTGAGAAACATCACTTCATCTGTCTCTTGTTCTCTCAGCGAGGTTGCAGAGGTGGCTGTGGAGTGATGAAATCCTACTTTGTTCCTCTGAGTAGAGTTGACTTCGCTGTTTGGGAACATATAGACGTGAGTCATAATGTCTATGTTTAAAATGATCAAATACAGGAGCATTATTATATTATATTCTAGCATTGGTCTATTTTACAGATTATTAAAGGGGTCATGAACTGAGAATTCAAATTTTCCTTGATCTTTTGACAGTTAAGAGTTCATTATACTATAAAAATACCATGTAAGTTTCAAAACTTCCTTGTTTTTCCAAAAACTGCTTTTATTGTAACCAAGGCCAGAAAACGACTGGATTAAAAGTGGAGACTTGTGATGTCACAGGACCGCAAAAGACCACCTTTGCAGAAGAAGATCAACATCCTACGTGATCGACAAAGGTTCGATACCATTACCTTCCAAAGGATCCTAATGCAAGGAAAATGTTTTTTTTTTCAACAATGTGAATGTCTCAGCAGTGCATTATTTGTTTGTATTCGGTACATTTCACTGTGGATTATTTGTTAAATCAGTCGCAATTTCGACCCAGCTGCTTGCAAACAGACTTTTACGATATGGATCTGCCAGCAACGCCACAAACATGTTCATTCCAATGCCTGATTCTGTGATCAGGGATTTCTGATGTGTAATCAAGTTCAGACAGATAATCTTTCTCTGAAAATCGTTCAATACTGTTTATGCATCAGTAAATTAAGCCAGTGACTAAACGATCAACATCACATAGTTTCTCTTAGTAGGAGGAAAATAATCTTATTTAAATTGTGATTAAATTATATACAGAAAGCGATCAAAGAACGCTCCATTTCCAGTCGCCCAAGCTTTTATTGCTTTAATCACTAATTTTTCACGATTCGTTAATCTCGATAGCTGTAATAGTGAAAAGGTAGTAAAAGATTTCCACATGTAATGCTAGCTATTTAAACATGTTCACACTGAAGTCTCACAGCAGACACACCTCTTCAAACAGAGCGTTCAAATCAGATGCTAAAATCAGGGTAGGAAAAATGCCTTTTATTTCTAAATTATGATCATTTTTTATGCTAAAAATCATTCTAACATTATAAGGGCACCCCAGGACACATAAAATAATAAAATAATCCAGTTCATGACCCCTTTTACAGCAAGTGTATTATGTGAAAGCATTTTTACAAAGCAGTATGAAAGCATTTCAAATCATTGGCAGATGTGTCCAGGTTCAGGGGCAGGCCATGGAGGTCCAGACTGGACTGTTTCTGCTGGCTCGGAGTACAGCGAAGAAAACAGTGAGCAACTCTTCTCTGGCCAGCACTCTGGATAACAACATCGGTAACATCCACAGCATGTTATAGTAAGAGTGTCAGAGTGAAGTCTTGTTTCTTCTTGACAATTCTGACATTAACATCTAGTATGAGCCTCTTAGCTAATTTGGCATTCTAGGAAATTGTGCAAACGTGCAGTCTGCCCTTTAAATCCTCTCTCTCTTGTGTTGGCTGCAGTCAAAGCGGCAGCACGATTCTGGGAAGTGCGTTTTGTTTCCCCAAAGCTTGATAGTTCAGTGGGTGTGAGGTGAAGTGTAGTGCTGTGGAGATGCATGTCTGTGTGTTTGCACTGCAGGCATGTCCAAATAGTTGTCCGTGAGTGGAGGGTGTTGCAATTAGTAGCATACTAACCTTTTAGGGAACTGGATATTTTAACCTATTTCTATCATGAATGATGCAAAATGATTTCAAGAACAGCTCAGCGCTAGACATGAATTTTAGACACAATCCTTCAGAAATCTTTGTGAAATGCTGATTTGCTTCTCAAGAAACATTTCTTACTCTCAATGTTGAAAACAGCTTTGCATAATATTTTGCGTAATATTATTTCTGGAAACCGTGATAGGTTTTTTCAGGATGAATAAAAAGTTACTGCATTTGAAATAGAAAACATTTGTAACATTATAAATGTCTTTAGTGTCAATTTAATGCACCCTAATTAAATTATTTTAATCTTACTTACCCCAAACTTTTAAATGGTTTTTAACACTGATACTAAGAAATGTTTCTTGAGCACCAAATCAGCTGAAAATTCAGCTTTGACATCACAGGTGTGTGTTGTGTACGATTAAAGTTGTAATCGAAATTATTCAACCCCCTGAATAGAATCCCACACAACAGGACAAATCTGCAAAAATGTGTTGTCTCAAGCACACCTAATGCAACTAATCAAGGGCTTCATTAGGTGCACCAGGTGTGCTTGAACACATTAAATATCTGAACTGGCTAGGCTTGTTTAGGGTCACGTTTGACTGCATCTTAGAAATATGGCCAAGTCATAAGAATCGTCCAAAAAGTTAAGGGAAGATATAATTGCCCTTCACAAACAAGGAACAGGATACAAAAAGATAGCGAAGGCACTAAATGTTCCTAGAGACAACGTTGGAAGCATAGTTTGCAAGTTCACTAACTGGACGGAGCAGAACAAGGAATCTATCAACTGCTGCAGAAAAACTCTCGAGTGACTGGAAAAGACCTGCAGCAAGACTTGGTGGTACTGAGGTTTCAGCTTACACAGTGAGGCGCGTACTAAATGCAGGCCAGAACTCTAAGATATACACCACTACTGACCCAAAAGCACAAGAAAAGTCACCTCCAATTTGCTCAAAATCATATAAATAAGCTACAGAAGTTTTGGGATTCTGTTCTTGAGTGATGGAACAAAACTTTTTGGCCCTACGGATCAGCGGCATGTCTGGAGAAAGAAGAATGAAGCATATGCTGAAAAGAACACTGGCTACAGTTAAGCATGACAGTGGCTATGTGATGCTCTGGAGCTGCTTTGCATCCTCTGGCAATGGAAACCTGCAGGGTGTTGAAGGCAAGATGGATTAATTGTATCAGGAAATCCTATAAGAAAACGTCATGCTATCACTGAGGAAGATGAAGCTGGGGCATCATTGGACCTTTCAACAGGACAATGATCCCAAGCATACCTCAAATTCCACCAAGGCTTGAATATTACAGAACTGGAGGGCATTGCTAATGAGGAATGGGCTAAGATTCCTCAGAAACGCTGTCTGGTTTCAGTTTGGGCATTTTCAGTTGAATTTGGGGAAACCACTTGAAACATTTGTTGTGTTGAGCTATTTCAATTAATTTTGTTTTGTTTGCATTGGGGGTTGAAAAACTGTTTATATAATTAACTGTTTATATAATTTTTTTTCAAAAACAGGCTTTTTGGGGGGAGGGGGGGTTCAGATAAAGCAGTTTTGCAGTTCATATAAAGCAATATATAAATAAACAAATAAATAATATATCAGTTGAATAGACAATAGAGATGGCTAAATAATTATATGTCTGGAGCAGACTTTGCTGATTTTATTGAATTCTAAATATGTAATTCAGTCTTGGGGGATTTTTCGCACCATAGTAAACCACGGCCCCAATATATGATTCATTGCTGTATGTAACAATGAGAATTAATTAAAGGCTGCACCAATATATATCAATCATCATTAGTGAACCATTCCCAGGGTGCTAAAATATAATGAATCATGCTTAAAATATAACACTAGAGTACAATACATGAAATGGGAAGGGTCACTAGCTTAGTAGCCAAAGCCGTTACCAGTAGTTGATTTTCACACTAGAAAACTGTCTTGGTTTGTTTTACGTGTTAATCACATTTTAGAGCTGCAATCTATCCATTTCATAAATTTTTGGGATGATCAATTTTCTCTAATTAGTCGGTTCTGTTTCCGCAGCAGGCCAGGTCCACAGTTCTTCCAGATGATTCAGCTCCTGCCAGCTCACAGATGCAGGAGGTCTCCTCTCTCCCAGAACTTCTGCAGGTGCAGAGCAGTTTCCTGCGAGGCAAAGTCAGACTCCTGCTTTCAGCTGCACCAGCCTGCCAGCGGCAAAACAGCTGATTCGAGGAACTGTTTACAAGTCAAAAACGCAAAAACAAAAACGCTTGATTGTGACTCCTTCCTCAATTTAAAAGAGCTTATACTTTCCGGGTGTCGCTCTTCAAATGCTCGGTTGCATTTAAAAGCCTGCAGTCATCTAAAGTATGCATCACGTGCAGAGTGAAGTAAAACGGTAGAGACACATTGACGTATTCAACAAGGCGATCATGGCAGAGGAACCTGCGGAGGAACATATCAGAGCCCACAAGTGGACCCATCGCTGGCTCAAAAGCTCATAGCGGTTTGGCGAACAGCTTGTCCGGCTGTATAAGGCCATCTGGACTATAGTACACGTGAGACACTTATTGAATTATCTTTATATGTAGAGTTTTTCTACAAATCTATGAATTGTGCTGCTATTTGTTTTGTTTTTTAGGACACGTCCCTCTTTCTGAGATGTGTACGCTTAACCGCAAGACCAAAGGTCCGTTTAGGGTTCATCAAGGTTTGCCATGTGGACGAAACACTGAGAGGCTGCATATGCTTCCATCTACAGGACAAAACAACAAGTTTAAATGGAACTGTAAGGATACATAAATAAAATAAGCAAATAAAAATGGTTCATATTATTTTTGAAAGTAGACATAATTTAGGACAACAACATGCAAAGAAGGAGACAGGCCTGTCTGTATGTTTAATAGTCTTTTTAATGTTGTCCAGTTCAGATACACAACATACAGTGTGTAGTAGCCTGTATAGGAAATAGAAATATGAATTTCATTCTTTAGACGGGTTGCGGTCACACAGTCCCCTCATCAAGCCTTTTTTACGTTGCTGAAATTCAACAAAATGAAACTCAACAGGTGCAAGTCTTTTTTTTTTTGGCGACCAAGCATTAATACTCAACAGTTGTGTTTCTCAGTATTTTTTTCTTTAAATCCTCTATAATACATAGGCAACCCAGACAAAAAGTATCACCATGTATGTCTGGTGAGAGTGTGCTTTATATGTCTGTCAGTTGCCGGTAGAATCATCTCTCTCCCTTTATTTTGTAGAAAAATATGAACTGTTTAAATTCTCTACTTTGAAATATATGCAGCTCAAATTCACAACAAAGAGATAAGCCAGAACTCTGTGAAATCCCACTTTCACTCAAACAAAACTCCAATGATTTGGGAAACATTACATTTCTTAGAACTTACAACCAGGTAAGAGAAAACAAACACCCCACAGTGTCATTTAGTCCACTGAAGCGTAATGAACAACACCCAGGAGAATGACTCAAACAGCAGCCCTCTCCAAAAAAAATAAAAAAAATAAAATGGGTGACTATAGCAATTTGCATCCTATCGCATTGTACGTGGAAATAAAACGAGCTTCTCAAAATAAACTTTCTCAATAAACTAACTCTCTCCAACAAAATATTCTGATTAGAGCCTGATCGGTTCCACCCTCCATTTTTCAAATGAAACAGAATCAGATGCAGCCAGCGACTCTTTTGTCCATCGCTTTGTCGGGCCTTGCAGCAAATTTGACTTCCAAATGCAATTATTCTCATCAAATGCGCTCATTCTTGAATCAATATATCCTCTAATGTGGATTCGCTTCATTCCTGCTTCCCTCAACATTCATTACAATTTAATGTCTTTTGTCAAAAATATCTGTAAACCTTCAAATGAAAATCTAATAGGGTCTTCAGGAGGGATGTGATTGGATGAATGAGCTTGCACCTGTTTTTACAGTGGATACGATTGGCTGTGAACCCAACAATGAACAAAATATTTACAAAGACCATGTCATCTCTTACACTTATAAAAATGTACAGTTTGCATCTTGTGTTTTTCGTCATGGCATGACAGAAAGTGGTCTTGTGTGTTTTTCATCCACCCACTGACAAGAAACTCCAAAAACAAGACAACGAGAGAACAAAAAATGGATGGAGATGAGATCGGTGTGCACAGTTACTTATGTTATGGATCATAAATGTATATTTAAGTGGTGCGAGGAGTGATGCCTCGTCCACTGTAGAGTAGTGCACCTCTTCAGGCTGCGTAACGGTAGTGTGTTTAGTTTCTGACCGTCACCGTGGCTCAAACCTGATGTACGAAGCTTCCAGAGTCAGTCTCCAGAGCTCATTTAGAGGCCACATCTGTCCTGTTCCTCATACACACCCGAATGCAAACGGCCCATCACCCATTTCCTCTCGTCCAGATCGTTCTCGGCACCCTGAAAGAGAGATTTCGGACAAAAAAAACACTTTGAGAAGTGAGAGGTTGAATCAGAAGGTCTTATGGGGACTTGTGACAGGGCATATAACAAGATGTCCGCCTGATGACAAGTGAGCTCAAACTGAGATAATCACTCAAAGGTCAGTGTCAGTGAGGGGGAAGAATGTTCTGGACACGTCATGAGCTCTCTTGGGCTCTGGATAAAAGAGAGATACGGAGAGACTCCAGCTGTGCGGGGACAGGCGCAGGTGTTGATCCCGTCGCTCTGGACGTCCAACTCAGCAGAGTCCAAGTCTTGACGGCGAAACGGAGAGAAAGAGCGACAGCGAATGTTCCTTAACTCAATGTGGCGTAATGCCCGGGTAACTACAGAGGACTATATGAGCGGAGAGAGATAAAAGGGATAAAAAAGGAGAGGAGAGGATCGTGGATCTGATCAGTCCTTCTCTCTGAGATGAGCTTTGTCGTACGACTTCCGTAATTATAAATGAAAAAAAGAAGGGAACTATTTATCTTCTTTATTATCGTCAAGAATCAGTTTCATTTCCAGATACGACCATGTATCTACAGAGGGAAAAGAATCTCCAAATGAAGTGCACAAAATATAGCTGATGTAAAAAAAAGAGAAAAAAAGAAAGAGATAGAGAGAGGAAGAGAGAGAAGACTATTGCAGAAAAAGACAACAATAAAAAGACAAATAATGAAGAGTCTTGAATCTCAAATGCGGAACAAATTCTCTTCAAGATGTGCATTTTCCTCTTAAAAAATAAATCATGCAAATTTTCCAAAGCGCAATCAAGGTATATATTTTTTTATTCTATATCTTTACTTATATATATATATATATATATATATATATATATATACACACATATATATAGTAGTTGTATCTAGTTGTTCATTTCTCCCCATAGGCAAATAACAGTGACAGTGCAAAACAAAAAGCAAAAACAAACATGAAAACGAGAAAGAGACCAAAGAAAACAAAAACAAATTTGGCACTTTTTTCTCAATTCTGCAAATTCCTTGAATAAATCCAGTTCAGGCGATTCTCTCCACGTCCGTCCACAAGACTGCATCTGATTGGACGATGATCACAGTACTTGGCACAAGAATGCTGGTAAAAATTAGATAGTAGAATCTTTTTTTTTCATTCATAGCCTTATAAGGTTATCAATAATACATATTTTACACGTATGTTTTCTTGATTTATAAAACAGTCCGAAGTAGGAAAACTGTTCTTTTTTGGGGGGCTAGAAACAGCTACAGAAGAGCAGAAGACTGTCAGGGAAGAAAAAAAGAGAAAGAAAGAGAAAGACGGCAATGTAACGTGAGTAAAAAAAGAAAGAAAAGAAAACAAGAAAAAAGAAAACGGGAGGGGATAGCTGCTGTATTGAGTGGGGAAAATGACGTTTGTCCACCCAAAATCTTCTCCGCTACTCAATCCAAGAACAAGAGGAGCAGGAAGAGTAAAACATAAAGAACGAGAGAGAAACAGTGTGTGCTGGGAGTGGACTTAAAAAGGACAGGAGTGGAGGGTTGGACAGTATCCGTGTAGAGCACCACTCTTAGTACCGGAGGTCTGTGTTCCTATGCGTTTGGGGGCCTGGTCCCCTCAGAGGGGTCACTATACTCGCGTGGTGGAGTGCTGGTGGGGCAAGGCGTTGTTGCTGTGCCCAGCACTTGGTGCAGGGGCAGGGGGGTAAGTGTTGAAGGCATGGAGAGGCTGCATGCCAGTGATGGTGCTGGGGATCATGGAAAGTGTGTTAGCCGTCATGAGTGGCACATCCTCTGGGGCCCGTCGTAGCGCCAGAGTGTAGTCGGGCGGGCACACGGGTGGTCTCAGGGGCTCCAGGTCACCGAGGAGACCACGTGTTGGAAGGGGCGTGCCGTGGTCGAGCTCCACCCTCTGCTGCTTCATCTGCAAGGACATTAGCTCCTCCTCCTGGCTCAGTGCCAGATCATTATGGGGCGGAGCCCCCACAATGCCGATACCCGGCGCCGCCCCACGTTGGGGCGAGAGACGACGATGGCGCCGTTGCAGCAGCTCGTGCCGTTTGTCACGTTTGTAGTACAATGCAGCAAACGCCAGCACATTGAGGAAGAGCAGCGACGCACCCACTGCTACCGTCACGCTCAGCTCCGTCGAATAGTCCCGCGTGTCACTCGGGAACGGGAAGCGTTCAGGAGGCTGTTCGGAACCTTCGAGGTCCGGGTCGGGTGGGTAGGTCGAAACCGTGGGATGGCGAGTAGAGCGTGTGCCTGGACTCTGGGGCGTGCCCTTCCAGCCGGGCCGATGCGGGCTGCCAGGCGGCAGTCGTGTGGTTAAGGAGGTGATTATCTCCTCATGGAGGGTGTGCAGGTGAGGAACCAGCTCAAGCCAGAAGGCAACTTTGTTGGCACGGTAATTGTCCCGGATGCGAGGCTTCAACCCGATGTGGAGGTACTGCTTGTCTTTAGAGCTGAACTTGGTCCAGATAACTTCTTCAAAGCGATTGGGTTTAGTATGGATGAACTTGGTATCCTGCGGCACTGGAATGTTCGGATCACTGTTAAAAAAAAGTTGAAAGAAAGTCAGGACAGAAGAAGAAAATGGCATTTGTATTCTGGTCTCATTGAATGAACAAATTCGAACTCTCACCCCGTCTTGGCGAAGTTGGTCCAGTACGTCATCACTACAGCGCTGAGCATGACATCGTTCTTGGAAAAGTTGCAGGGAAATAGATCTGTGGCGCCCACCATGGGAACACCGAACACATATGGGATCTCATCACCATGTGCTGCGTCTGCCCACTCGGGTCGCGCCTCCGTCTGGCAGTGGTGGTGGAAGGTATAAAAATAAACGGGGGACTGGAACTCGGCGTGCAGCTTAGCTGTGGCCACTGCTGGCGCCACCCACTGGTGATCAGTGAAAAGTGCAAGTAAAGTTTTCCGCCGCATGTCACCGTTGTCGCGGTCGGCCCAATCTGTGTACATGAACTTTATAGTCTCCCGCAATATGTCTTTACCTAAGAATGGACAGAGAGAAACCAAGAGAGAAAAAGATGGATGTTGGATGATGAAAGACAGAGTTGGTTGTCACACAAAGCAGGGCACCTTGACCCATTATAGGAGAAAATGAGACAGAAACACCCAAGGTGAGGGGTAAAATTAGACTGATTACCTTGAACAACCGCTAAAAGAATGTGTAGTGTCATTTGACGTGCACATTTATGAAATATTTTTTTCATTGTGCAGAATCTTCTTTGGAGCACAAAGCAAATCTTTTAACTGAAATAACTTTTAATAGGTACTCAATTCAGTGCCTGATTAAAAATCCTACAAATTCATTGTATTAACATACTTTTGTTGAATATGTAAATATGACAAATAATGTACTTTAAATTACTATAGAAGCAATAAATGGTCCTGCAAGTTTAGCATACGACTAACAAGATAGATACCTTTCAGTGCTGGATAGAAACTTATTATGTGATTATGTAATCAGATTCCAAAAAAATAAATACTTAGTTGCTATTAGATTCAATTATGTTTAAAAAACTCAATCAGAATAGTTATTTTTTTATTGATTACATGATTACTTGATATTTACAAAATGGCAGTACATTTTTCGCAATTCATTGATTCTACCTAATTCTTCTTTTAAAAAAAATCTTTTAAGATTTCCTTTCTCAAAAGTTTTTTGGAAATGCACACACAAATCGGCCACTTGTCAGGCGACTATAATTAACGGTATATGGAAATTTGAGAGGCCGTCCAGCATAAACAAATAAAATATTTAAATTTTTTTTTTTTGTACGTGATTTATTTTGATTGGTTTTATTTTTTTAATAATTTAACTTTTGAATGATTTCATTAACTAAGCTTTTCATACATTTATGAATCCCTGCAGTTCCTTCCCAAGTTAGAGAAATAAACTTCATGTTGTCACAAAATTGAATTATTTTTCTTTCTTTGTATTTTTTATCAGTGTGGTACAAGATTATACAATTCTAATCAATATTATAAACAAGTTAGGTCAAAGTAATCTAAAAGTAATCAAAAAGTAGTCGAAATATATAACTTAAAATGTGCGATGTAATAGATTACGTTACTAACCACAATTTTTATCATCTAATTTGTATTCACTAATGGACTACAATTCGTAAGTAATCTACCCAGCAAATTACATTCGATTTCTAGTATGTCACAATAACATGATATATTTTTAATAGGCATTGGAGTCAGATGTAAACTTAGTAACTGCTCTGATGGATTCAGTGAGTTCAATTATTCAAAGATTTGTCAGACTGATTCAAACTAATAAGTTTGTAAGTCTTTATTAGTGGTTCATTAAAATGAACTGATTTATAAGGGGACTCAGGAATCAGATTATGCTTAGTCTGTATGTTTGTTTTTGAGTGTAGCCAGCATATGTAATGCAATAGAAATCCATATAGTTGTGCCATTATTTTGCACTCTCTCTTAAATCATCATATTTGACAGATGTTTAAAATAATTCTGCATGCATACAACTCAGTGAACCATACAGTTTCTTTTGCCATTGCACTGTTGATTCAGTGGCGGCAATGGCAGTGCAAACACTGATCTTCTATAGTGCAAGTGTGTCTGTGAAACTCACCATCTGGGTATCCGTACAGGTTGTCAACAAAGTTCGATATGGTGTAGTCGAACGAAGCAGCTGAAATTCCATCCTCACCCTCACTGTCATCTACAAATTTCAGCCCTTCACCCTGGTTCACCCCCAACAGGATGTCGTAGTTCAGGAACTCCCCCTGAGGACATTGCACAAATGTCACCCACAGTACTCACTTTCGCTAATGAACTGTCATGATTATACTCTGGGATCACTCTAAACTCGGGGACCTTGCAGTGTCCAAAATCACACCTGCTGCATGAGGATCTCAGGGTCATCGGGCACCACGTCTCCGTCCACCACTGGCCCGAATGCGATGTGGTAACGGGCAGGTTGGATATCCTGATCCACCAGCTCCCTGAAGCTCTTCCTTCGCAGACAGTCCACCAGATCTGCAGTGTCGCTGTAGCTGCAGCCCACCTTCTTGGCCAGGATCTTGGTGTACATCAGGGGCCGGTAGTTCACTGACCAGCTGGATATGGCGGAGCCACTCTGAGCAATGGCCCTCTGGAACAATCCTGAAACAAGGGCTAGATATAAGCAATGACTAAGAAAAGTCAGATAGCAGGCTATAATGTGAGTTAGTCAATGTGGACACTGAGTGTCCAATGACCATGAGCAAGATAAAGCCACTGAATATCTTTATCATCACACAAGGAAGGACTGTGGAACTTTTTTATATAATTTTTTGCAGTTGTGTGAAACACAAATCAGATTTGATTTCATAATGTGTTATGCATACTCAGGTCCAGATTTACAATGTGGACTTTGGAACTGTGCTAACATGGAGGAAGTTTTCTGAGGTCATGCTGGTCTTCAACAGGGTGCAACCAATAACAACATGAACCAGCAGTCAGGGGCTCGTTTTAATGTATGTTTTAAATAGGGCAGGTAGAAACTCTGATTCACTTGAATGAAAGTGAGATTAAGTGAACTCAGCAGTGTTCGAAAACAGTCTGGATGAGCATGAGGAAACCATCTTGGATTTCAGAACCCTGCTGCACCGTTATGTAAAGTGTCCCACGGTTTTCATCTGCAGATTCTGTTATTAATTATTAAAATGTTTCCCCCAACCCCAGTCACACACACACACACACACACACACACACACACACACACACACACACACACACACACACACACACACACACACACACACACACACACACACACACACACACACACACACACACACACACACACACACACACACAATGCTCTATTACAAGACCCCCCAGCTCCAGTTCCCTATGAAATCAATTAAGAATCAGCTCAGCTGCAGTCCAACACTTCTGTATCACACACACATAGTTCTACATGCTGCTCATTATAAATCTGTTCCACATCTCTCCATTTTTATCACACAGCACTCATTATAAACTGGCATCAAATGCAGATGCACATGTGATCTCGAGATGGCAGTATAAATCAGTCTTACACACACACACACACACACACACACACACACACACACACACACACACACACACACACACACACACACACACACACACACACACACACACACACACACACACACACACACACACACACACACACACACACACACACACAGCAAGGCAGTGGCAAAAATCAGTCTCACTTTCACACAGCCGAACAATATATCAGAGTATTAAAAAAATCAGAACATAGAAGAGCATGTTGTAAAAGCATATAGCATAAAAGGGTTAAAGACAATAAAGGGTTCGTTCACCCAAAGATTTTAATTCTGTCATTAACTACTTATGTCTGGGAGTAATATTTTGTAAATAAAGTGGTAAATTATGTTTTTTTGCACACAATTCATGCTTCATAAAATTGAGGTTAAACCACTGGAGTTACGTGGATTATTTTAAAGATGTCTTTACTACCTCTCTGTGCCTTGAAAGTGGTAGTTGTGTAGCTGTCAATGGAGGGACGGAAAGCTCTCAGATTTCATTAAAAAGATCTTCATATGTGTTCCGAAGATGAACAAAAGGCTTACAGGTTTGGAATGAGCTGATGGTCACTAAATTGGTAAAAGGCAAATGAGAGCGTCCATGACTGTAACCCTAGTGCCCTGAGAAGGGAACGAGATGATGCGTCGATGACGCTTTGGGAACGCCTTTGCGTGACTGAGTCTGAAGCACTACTGTCAACTAGTCCAATGGAATGAATGAAGCGTCACGGGCGGGTGACGTCATGACCAGGAAGATATAAAAGCACATCCGGTGCAATGCTCGCGTTAGCTTATAGAGCCGAAGCAAAGTCGATCGCAGGGATGACGGAAGTATCCGCATCAAAAAACCTCCTGAAGGGAAACTCCTGATAAGAGGGCTTTAGAGGCCGCCATACTTCGGGTAGAGTGAGCTCTGACCACCAAAGGACATGGCTGGCCAGAGGACTCATATGCAAGAGAAATAGCCTCGACTATCCACTTACTGATTGTCTGTTTAGAAGCAGGAAGACCTTTCTTAGGTGAACCAAAACAGACAAACCACTGATCAGATCTCCTCCACGGGGCAGCCCTTTGGACATAAGTGTCCAGTGCTCGCACTGGACACAAGAGATTCAGTTTTTCCTGGTCCGAAGATGTAAACGGAGGAGGACAGAATGCCTGCAGTACAATAGGCCTTGGAATATTGGTTGGCACCTTAGGGATGTAACCTTGCTTAGGGTATACTGCAGGCCTCAACCTCAAGGTGCCACGAGGAAACGAATAATCAGGGGGTCTCGACCCAAAGATGTAATACCCACAGGGGCGTGGAAAGCCGCAATGGCCGCCATGTAAACCTTTAAGGTAGAGTGACATAAACCTGACGTGAAACGAGACTGGAGAAACTCAAGTACTGTGTTGACTGAACAGTTAGCTGGATCTTGCTGCTGTTGGTGACACCAAGACCTGAAAACTTTCCACTTAAGTATATATATAATTTCCTCGTGGCTGGAGCTCTGGAACTAAGAATAGTCTCAACGACCTCAGTCGAGAGACCACTCTCTAAAAGTTGGGCCCCCTCAGAGGCCAAACCCATAGGTTCCAAATCTCCAGTCGGGGGTGAAATATTGTGCCCCCTGCTTGAGACAGAAGGTCTCTCCTCACAGGAATCTCGAAAGGAGGGCCGTCTAGGAGATGAATTAGGTCCGCAAACCAAAAACGACTCGGCCAGCGTGGAGCTATTAATAATAGACTTACTCCGTCCTGGCGGACTCTCTCCAGAACTCCTGGGAGCAGAGCAACAGGGGGAAATGCGTACAGACGTAGCCTCGGCCACGTCTGTACCATAGCGTCCAACCCCAAGGGGGCTGGTTGCGTGAGGGAGAACCAAAGTGGACAGTGCGTCGTATGCTGAGACGCAAACAGATCCACTTCTGCTTGGCCGTAAAATTCCCAAATGAGCTCCACCGCCGGGGGGTGGAGTCTCCATTCCCCTGGCCTCAGCCCCTGCCTCGACAGGGTGTCTGCTCCTATATTCTGGTACCCTGGGATAAACACTGCCCTCAGGGAGAGTATCTTCCCTAGGGGACCACAAGAGGATCTGGTGCGCCAGTTTGGAGAGTGGACTCGAACGCAGACCCCCCTGACGATTTAAATAAGAGACCACCGAAGTGTTGTCTGTACGGACGAGCACATGATGGCCCCTCAGGTCTGGGAGGAAATGTCTCAACGCATTGAAGACGGCCATCATCTCCAGGCAATTTGTGTGCCAAGAGAGATGATGGTTCCCCCACAGACCCTGAGCTGAGCGGCCTTCCATTACCGCTCCCCAGACGGTGAGAGAAGCGTCTGTCGAGATAGCAACTCGATGGCAAAGAGCTCCCAACACCGGACCCTGGGACAGGAACCAATGTTTCCTCCATATAATCAAGGCGCGGATGCACCGCCGCGTGATCTTGATCATACGAAGTGGGTTTCCCCTCGGGGAGAACCCTCTGGTCCTGAGCCACCACTGCAAAGGTCTCATGTACAACAGTCTTTCGAACTGTTTTGCAGTGCGTGACTGGCCTAGCTTCAACTCTTTTGTGGCTGTGATGATAGCAGCTACACGAACGGGCGATAGTGTGGCCCGCATCGTGACTGAATCCCATACCACACCAAGGAAAGTAATTCTCTGTAGTGGAGAAAGCACACTCTTCTTGGCATTGAGTCTCAACCCCAATTTCTTCATATGAGCGAGAACGACATCTCGATGCCGAACCGCTGACTGTTCTGATTCCGCCAGAATCAGCCAGTCGTCGATGTAGTTCAGAATGCGTATGCCCTGCAGCCTGAGCGGGGCCAGAGCTGCATCTACGCACTTCGTGAACGTGCGGGGTGACAGAGCTAGACCGAATGGAAGCACCCGATATTGGTATTCTATGCCCCTGAAAGAAAACCTCAGGAACTTCCTGTGTTGAGGGAGGATGGAGATATGGAAGTAAGCGTCCTTCAGATCTATCGTGACAAACCAGTCCTCGGATCTGATTTGAGTCACTATCTGTTTGAGTGTGAGCATCTTGAATTTCAATTTCATGACCGCACGATTCAGCAGACGAAGATCTATAATTGGACGCAACCCCCCATCCTTTTTTTGGAACAATGAAGTATCGGCTGTAAAACCCCGATTCTTTGTCGGGGGAGTACACCTGTTCTATAGCTCCATTTGCTAAGAGAGAATGAACTTCTTGCTCCATTACCAGAGCCTGCTCGGGATGTACTACCGTGAGTAACACCCCGTTGTAACGAGGCGGAGGAGAACCGAATTGGATTCTGTAACCTTTCTCTATTATCTGCAGGACCCAAGGAGATATATTCGACAGATTCTTCCACTCTGTTAGAAAATCTACTAAGGGCACCAGTCTCTCGAGACTGGCCTCTGGTGTTAAAGGAACAGCCACTTCGGCGACCTGAAGCATATTGGCAGGAAACAACCGAACTGACTGTTTTTGAACCCCCCTCAGAGGGCTCACGTCCGAAGCAATGTTGAGTCGACACTGCGCCGAACTTTCGCTGGATACAAGTACACCGCTCCACCCCGGTTGGGGCTGTCCTCGATGGTCTGACGTACATAGCGTCAGGACCTTTTCTGAGCCGAAGCCTTCCTAGCCATAAGTACGGTCCTCAGATCCGGCTTAGACTTAGCCGACTTCGGCTGAGAATGTTGGCTCGGTCCCCAAGATTTATTCGGGGGAGCACGAGACGCAACACTTATTTTTTGTTGCACACGGTGCGAGGAGCTTGGCTGGGGGTGCTCACGCCCAGCATCCCCAGGGGATGGACTCGGCGAGGAAGGAATTTTTTAAAAGCCTCAGATTGTTTTTTATTTTCTTGCAATCTTTCAACAACTGAATTAAACGAGTCACCAAAAAGACCAGAGGGAGAAATAGGGGCATCTAAAAGAAAAGCCCGATCTTTATCTTTTATATCTGTCAGATTTAACCAAAGATGTCTCTCACTAGCTACGAGGGCTGCCATAGACCGCCCAATAGCACGGGCGGTCTCCTTCGTAGCTCTGAGAGAAAGTTCTGTAGCCCAACGAAGTTCTCGAATTTCGTCGGGACTAACTCCCTCACTCCTATCTATATCCCCCAGCAGATCTGCCTGATAGGCTTGGAGCACTGCCATCGTGTGCAGACAGGCTCCAGCTTGACCTGCTGCCGTATAAGCCTTACCCACTAAATTAGATGTGGTCTTTAGTGGTTTATTCGGCAACACGGGATACTTCAGGGACGATGCTGACCCAGGAGACAGATAGCTCGCGAGCGTCTGTTCCGCTGGGGGCATCGACCCATAACCAAAATCTTTCAGCCCCTTTATATTTGAATACGTTTGAACATGGGGACTAAAAAGACGTGACGAATATGGTTTATTCCATGATCTACATAGCTCACTATGTAGATCAGCAAAGAATGGAAGGGCCCGTGATTGAGATGAAACATTAGAAGTGAGAAAACGCTCGTCTAATTTGCTTTTAGGACGAGAATCTCTCTTTTCTGCTGGCCAGTCAATACTCAACTTATCTACAGCACGAGTTATCACCTCAATAAGCTCCTCTTGTGCTGGCGAATCCTCTCGCCTTATTGAACTTTCTTTATTTGTGTTTGTGTCACTCTCACCGATGCTCAGTAACTCTACCTCCTCAGAGCTAGAGCACTGAAGCAACGGGCTCTCTTCCCGGGCGGAAGAAGCCGCAGCGCGGGCTTCCGACACCAGCAAGAGAGCAATGGATCCTTCGGGTAAAGGAGGAGATAAGGCAGAGCCCGTCCCCAACCCCGCCGAAAGATCCATTTGCGAACCCCAAGTGAGCCTTCTCCGAGCTGCCTCGGCAGCCGCGGGTCCAGAACCCCGAGGTTCGCGAGCCTGTCCATCATCCTCAAATGTGGACAGACGGGAGCGGAGCATGCGGAGTGGGAGACGCTCACAATGCTGACAGTCAGCCCCCTCGAAGGCTGACATAGCATGCTCCACTCCCAAACAATATACACAAAGCTCATGTGTATCTCCACCCGTGATATAACGAGGGCAAGGAGAAGCACAGGCTTTGAATAGTTGTTTCGCCATAATACAATATAATGAGAGACAGACAACAATAAATATAACAGACAGTTTTGACACAGAGCGCTTTGCTGAGGCACAAAAGCTAACGCGAGCATTGCACCGGATGTGCTTTTATATCTTCCTGGTCATGACGTCACCCGCCCGTGACGCTTCATTCATTCCATTGGACTAGTTGACAGTAGTGCTTCAGACTCAGTCACGCAAAGGCGTTCCCAAAGCGTCATCGACGCATCGCGAGCTCCCTCGAAAGGGAACTATTCTAAAACACACATGTTCTTAGAAATGTAACCTTTCTATTGATGATGGTTTTATGTGGTTTTAAAGTAAGCAATAAGGTACTCAAGGCTAGAACTGTATTGTGAATAAGTAGGGATGGGTATCGTTTTTAACGGTATTACTACTCTTACCGATACTGCTTATCGATCCGGTACTTTAACGGTATTCTTATCGGTTCTTTTTGGTGTTTTTTTTTTACATTCAGGTAATAATTTACATTTGCTTTATATTTTGAAATGTAAAATATCTATTGCAAAAGAAAAAGCAATGCTTTAACAAAACCAACAAAATATCTATTTGTTATGCAGCAGTGTGCAGGCTTTTTTGTTTTATATACGTGAGATAGGATACGATAAGCAAAAACAAGTACAAACACATGGTCAAAAAAAGAATACAATTAAACAAAGATACAAATTACATACACAGTGCTTTAATTTCAGGAAGGTCTACTACAATTACTTTTCAGGTAAGTGTTTCTGTCTGAAAAGAAATCTAATTTAGTAATCAAATGTAAAATAACACTGCATAGTTTATCATAGATATATTAATGCTTATTAAAGTTTAAGTTATTCATTCAAGAGCTGGGAGTGATTTTCTCTGACTTTTGTTTTTTGATTTGCATTAATGGCTCAATCGTCACAGGTTTATTAGACTGCTGCCCCTTTAAGACCGAGTGCAGATCTAATAGGTGCCTGATGCACCATAATTTTCTCCCAATTATTTACGTCCATTTAAGACATAAACTGTGTTTAAGTGAATAAACTGTGCTTCAGTGAATCTCAGAGCTGGTCATTTTTATATTTTATGTATATTTGATAGTTTAGATGCGAACATGAAGCCCAAAGTTAAGTATACCTTGCTTGCCTCGTTGCAGTCCATTTCGGAGCGCGCGTCGCCTTGTGAACAGCGTCTCTTGCGCAGATTGTTATGCTTTTACTAGCTCTTTTAATGATTAAACTCGTCCGCAGTTTAGCAACAGTAGAGACTGCATTTTACAACAATCACCGATCGTGCTGATTCTGATGGTAAGTTTGGGTTTTAGGAAGAAATGACAGCGCATCGCTGTGAAGGGAAGGAAGTTGCGCTAGACAGAATGCGTATAGTAGTTTGTAATGGTTTCATCTCAAATATCTTCTTTTTATAATCTTTGAAAGCCGAAATCTAAAATAAAATTAGAATAATATCCCAGATCTAAAGTGCAACCACGTTTCTATTTTTAGTTCTGTCCTCATTGTCAGTCATTAAGCAGGGCTGTGGTGTTGTGCGCGCTGTGGCTCCTCGTGAGAGATCGCTCTCTCGCTCTCTTCTGGACTGCGAATAGCAAAATTGCATCACAGACAAATGGTTTAATATGATTAGAACTGACTGGCGAGATAAACATGTTCAAGATTACGTCTTTATAGCAATAATAAATAGTTTGTGTATTTTCTTAATTTCTCCAGTAGTACCGACAGCAGAGCCGATAACGTCTGAGCTTATCGATACAGCGGCCTTTCAAAATTCAGCCCCGGGGCCCATTTAATACCGGGTTTCGGTACCCATCCCTATGAATAAGTCACGGTGTTGATAGGCACGTTGTTAGTGCCTGCAACCCCTTCAGCCGAGACTTATTAACCTTTTTACTGAATAACCTAAATAACCTTTTATAAAACGGTTACCACACAATACAAATATTAAAGCCGAAAAATATGTATCTATCATGAAGTTAAATCA
Source organism: Siphateles boraxobius (assembly GCF_051911475.1). NCBI lineage: Eukaryota > Metazoa > Chordata > Actinopteri > Cypriniformes > Leuciscidae > Siphateles > Siphateles boraxobius. The sequence continues at coordinate 14,412,483 of NW_027508866.1, forward strand.
CTAAAAGCCTTCCTTCTGCTGGTAAAAAATAGTCCCTGACCGTGAACAGCAACAGAATTAAGTTACATTATTTCACCATTAGATGACGGAAACGACTGTCTTTATGAGTGAGTCGGTCAGTAGAGAAGACTTTTGCATTGAAATGACTCAAACTTGTGATCACGTAAAAAAAGACCAACTGACAAATGACTAGGGCACGGGAAAACCCCTTAACTGTTAAAAGGACAAGATATCGCAGCAGACATTCAAACGGATTTTTTTTATTATGAATAGGACTGACCTGAAGGAAAAATGCTATGTCTAATGTAAATGCAGTTACACTCGCTTACTCGATCTCTAACAATACTCTACTCTATCAATGAGATCAAACATATGTTTACATTGCCAAGAGTGGTTGCTAGGGGTGTTGTGTAGTGATAGATAGAACGGTTGGGTGAATCGGTCATAACTATGTTTTATCGTGAATAAAACGCAGCTATTGACCAATCAGAATCAAGGATTGGAACTAGCCGTTTTATATGTCATACCATTTTCAAGGAAAGTTTAAATTTCTCTAAAATATAATGTGATGTATAATGTAATACATTTTGTTTACACCATGTGGAGTGTACACAACAAAATATATTTTCAAAGTAAATGTTTTATTTTATACAGAAGCCACGAATTCAATTATTAATTCCAAAATATAAATTTTTGGGGACTTTTGCATATTTTGCAAGCTCTCATTTTTTACAAATATTTTAGACTTACTGACCTTGAAACTGCTTTTCAAATATTAATAAGAGTGAAGCAGACATAATAATAATAATAATAATAATAATAATAATAATAATAATAATAATAATAGAATAATAGATTGTAAAACTACTTAATAATGTATACTTTTTAAGAATTGTATTCTAGAGTGGCTTGTCTCTTTATTATGATATCAGGACAATTGTATTATGTTGTTTTTGACTTTATGCCACCCCATATAAATTTAAAATTAAAATAGAAATGAAAACATTTTCTCATCATAGAAGAGGTGTGTTCATGTCATTCTACACTACCATTCAAAAGTTTGGGGTCAGTAAGATTTTTGAAGTTTTTGAAATAAGTCTTTTCTGCTCACCACAACGGCATTTAGTTGATCAAAAATACAGTAAAAACAGTAACATTGTGATATACAATTACAATATAATAATTATGGCTGAATTTTCAGCAGCCATTACTTTAGTCTTCAGTGTCACATGATCCTTCAGAAATCATTCTAATATGAAAGTGAAAGTGACATGTGAAGGCCAGGTATGGTATCCCATACTCTGAATTTATCCTCTGCATGTATTTAACCCATCCAACATTAGGAGTGGTGAGTAGTGAACACACACACTGAAAAGAGTTGACACACACCCAATGGGAAGCCATTCACTGCGGCGCCCGGGGAGTGATTGGGGGTAAGGTGCCTTGTTTAAGGCCACCTCAGTCGGTTATGTTGTCAATGTCTATAAATGTCTTGAACGTTATAAATGTCGTTATAAAATGTGTGTCACTTTTGATCAATTTAATGAGTCCTTATTGAATAAAAGTATTCATTAAAGCAAAAGAAAAACTCTTACCGACCCCAAACTTTTGAATGGTAGTGTATGTATGAATTAAATTTTGAATGCATTACTGAATAAATTAATAGAACCAGACACAAATGAGCATCCAAAAATTAGTACATTTTTAAATAACCTTCCTTTAAATTATGGAGCTTTTTATTGATGATGATCACAGCAACAGAGGTTCAAACCTTCAGAATGATGGGATAGGATGAGAAGGTTGACGCAAGAGGCTCCGGCCCCGGAACCAAATATGGTGATTCTCTCTGGGTCTCCTCCAAAATGTCCGATGTTCTCATTGAGCCAACGTAGAGCCTGAATCTGGTCCAGTAGCCCAAAATTCCCCTTTGCAGACTGATCTCCAGTGCTCAGAAAACCTGTGGAGAGCAAGAGAGTTAGACCAGAGAAAAGATAATAGACAGTGTGGGCCAAATGTATAAAAACAGCATGATCAATACATGTTGATCAAGATCAAGAAGTCTGAGCCTGAGAAGAGCAAAGTGCATTGCTAAAATGAAAGAATGAAATGAGGCAGATGACTAAAGCTTTAATTAGACATGTTCATTTGGAACTTCCTGTTCATATTTGGAATGATTCATATTAATGTGTACAATAGACTTGAATTGGTTATTAATAACAATTGTACACTATGATATACTTGTACAAAGTCCTGTACCTTGCATGTTGCTGTGTTAACAGATGATCTACCGGAGGAGCTGGTTACTGTATTCCACAACACAATGTGCTCAAACTCATTATTTGAATGTCAAGATTAAGAGCTTTTTTTTCTCATAAGGTTTGAGAAAATTTCTTCTCTGTTTATCCACGCATAATGTAAAAAAATAGTAGATATTGTTAAATTTATACTGCACAGTATACAGTACATTAGTGTTTTTGAAAGAACATTTTAAGTGAATGATTCAATGACTGAATCCTTTGGGCCACTTAGTGGTCACCAACTTGTGATGTTGCCTACAGGAACGGTGACTGAACAAATGAGTGAAAAAGTCAGAACTTATTCAAAAGACTCAAATCACCCCATTGCCAGTTCATAAATCTATTTAAAATTAAAAACACAGTAAGTCTCTTCAATCACAGTACTATGAAAGCCTTAGCAGAACAGGATTTAATGTCAAGATTTAGGACACTTTCCCTCATAAGATCGGAGTAAACTTTTATTAAAAATCAGCATGTTTATCAATGTATAACATTAGAAAACAACAGTAGGCATTACTCAGTGTACTGCACAGTATACAGTAAGTAGTTCATTAGTATTTGTAAAAGACTCTTTTAAGCGAATGATTCAATGACTGAATCTTTGGCTAGGTGAACATGACTGGTGAACGGTGATTGAACAAATGATTTAAAAGATTTTAATCATCCCATTGCTAGTTCATAAATCTATTTATAATTGCTCAAACACATATGTGTCTAAAATTACAGCACTATGAACGCTTTAGCAGAACATATTTTCATCTGTGATGTTCAGTGCTGTGAACCTCAGGGATGCTGGGGTGGGTTTGATGCATTAACTGTTATCATCGCTGGTGAGAGGAATTTTATTATCATCTTGTCAAGCCCGTCTTTATGACAGGTCTAGCCGATTAGCCAGTTTAGACATTTGGAGCGTTGTTCTTTGGTTGGCAAAAGCTTAAGTGCTCACTGCTCACATACACATACTTTAAAATAGGAAGCCCACATACCATAATGGACCTCTACAAATAATACATGCTACTGTTCATTAAAATGGACCGTATGCAGCTCTTGAGTCACGGTGTAAATGAGAACTAAAGAGCTTATGTAAGACTGTCTATTTTATTACTCTAACTGAACTGGTGATGCGCTAAAAACCTGATAATGTAGAAAGAAAAAAGGGGAATTTCAAAAATATTCCACATGTCTAAGAAAGCACTCTCCAGACTATGAAAGATAGGCTTCCACTGGAATATTAAAAGAAATGGGGAAAAGACATAAAAGGGGAAAAAGAGATAAAAATAGACCTATGCTTAAAAGCTACGTGCCCTCAGACCCAATATAAGAGCCAGTGAGTGTGACTGTGTGTGTGTGTGTTTGGTGTGTGTGTTTTAGAGAAAAAGAGCAAGTCAAAGAAACTAAGAGGGACGAGTAGAGAAAAAGACAAACTGCCATGTTGTTTTCAGGAGTCAGGCCTGTGAGGAAGACGACAAGCGTCAACATACGGCACATCACAAACAACACACAACATAACATAAACTCGGCACCTCTACATATAAAAGGCTCTCTCCATGTGTCATAGATGGAGGAATATACAGAAATAGAGTTCTTTGAAAATGTTCGTTACAGATGTAAAAAAAAAAGCGTTTGACGTCTGACAGTCCCAAAGGATGATAATGGCTTTGTTTTAAAAGATATCACAGCCTCTGCTACATTCTTTTACATGCTATATAAAATAGTAGCATGTATTCATGACCGAGGGCATCATTATTCTAAACTGTTAGAATAACTGCTAACTGCAATTGTTTCCATGACAAAAAGCAACATTAGCACAGATTTGGCATTTATACATCACTATATTTTAAATAAATACAGCCTATATTTTCACTCCTTTCCTTGAAATAGACCCCTTTTCAGTTGGTAAACATGATGACGTTTTTATGTGGGCGGAGCTTAGGTGGAGGCAGAACGATCCCTCTGGCCGCTTCACTAACGCTAGTTTGCAAGTTTTGTTAGCTTGTTTTTTAACAATGACGGGAGAAAATCAGATTTTATCTCAATGTGCAAGGTCACTCACTGTCCAGGACCGCGACTGTTATTTGCAAAAGTTAAATTTAACGGACGGAACCAGATTGGCCGACCTATACACACTCAGTAAATGGATGGACGATCTGACAGGATTAACGTTACCTCGGTTGAGTGGCCTGCCTTCTACAACTACCTGATAGAGAAACCGAGCGTAAAGACAAACTGAGGGCATATAAATCTTGAGATGCCTATAACTATGTGATGAATGGTCTTGACTTGTGGCAATGTTACATTGCGCTGTCCTGCCCAGCGCCAAGGCCAGAAGACGACAATGTAAAGTGTCATTACAGTGCAATTTTAACAATGTGAATATTTTCTAGAAATACAAATATTTTGTATGTATTAAAATTATATTAATTAACTATATATTTGATTATTCTTACTTACCAGGTTCTTCAAAACGTCTATCACAATCAATCACAAAAATGTATACAATCATAGATGATTCACAAATAATCACAATCATTTAAAAAACATTATGCGATAAAATTTCAAATCGGATCCTGTAAGTGATTCTTGCACCCAGAAACACAACAAGATGACATTTAAAAAAAATAATAATAATTTAAGATCCTTATTATGTAGCCGAATCTGTGCTGGTTTGTATTGGCCGCCTCCAATTTTCCCTTTGTCTTGCCTCCAGCGAACGCCGTGACGTAATTGTGACGTCGGCGCAAAAGGGGTCTATACCAACTTCACAATCAAAAGTTTGATTCAAAAATACAGTAAAACATTTATATTTTGAAATATTATTTCAATTTATAATAGATGCTTTCTATTTTAATATATTTTAAAATGTAATTTATTATGCTACATTGTTTATTATGTCTTTTGTGTCTCATGATCCTTCTGAAATCATTATAATATGCTGATTTGGTGCTCAAGAACATAATCATAAATATATATAAAAAACATATATAATATAATATATATATTTGTATATAACAAAACAGCATTTATTTCAAATAAAATTGTAATATTATGATAAAAAATAAAATAAAATCAATTTAATGCCTCCTTGCAACAATTCCACCCTGACTGTTCACACTTAAGTTATATTGCAAAACATCAAATACATATTTGTTTTATTTCCACTTTGAAGATTCAGACGATTTTAAAAACAAAATATGTGCCACATTCAGCTGTGGTGTGAACATAGCCTTCCGTATTGACTAAACGACATTAATAGGGCAGGTAACTGGATGTGTGCTAACTCACATTCTAAGCGTCGGCCTCACGAGTCAAGGACAACCCTTAGAAACGAGACAAATTACGTATTCATCAAACTGCTAGATCAGGCCACCACAGGCAAGTCCCTAAAGATGAGTGAAGTCACTGAGTGCATTACAAATACAACTGTAGTGCAAATTAGAGGGGGAAGTGTGGACGTGAGGTCTTTTTTATAATAGTTTCATATTAGGTGAGTGTGAATCCTAGAGGTTGTGAATCTATGGCTATATTCGGAAATGTGGCGCATACTTTGTGCAGTATGCGCATTTCTTTAGGCACAGGATAGCTAGATGACCTACTTCACTATTACATCCCACAATGCAACCTGCTCAACTTAACCTTCTATATGCAGTAACTAGATTGTTAGTATGTCATTTGGAACTGTTGTTATATTCATAATTCAGCTGTAGCCAGGTTTATTATTGTTAACCCAAACTAAAATGTTAATTGAAATAAAGCTGAAATAAAATAACATATAAATATTAGATAATTAGAAAATTAGAAATGCAGTCTCGACGGAAAAACCCTGCACTAAAGCCCACAATTTACTATTTTTAGCTGGAAAAATAAAAAATTAAACTGAACAAACTAAAGTTTACTTAAATAAAATAAATTAAACCCAAATAGTAGTATAAAAAACTAACAAAAATAACAAAAGCACATACAAAATAGTAAAAAAAAAAAAAAATTAAACAAAAATTAAAATGAAAACTGAAATGTTATTTCAAAATTATAATAACTACACTGGTATATAAATAATACAAAAATAACACTGGCAATCACATAGTCCTAACTACATCCTGCTCAGTATACTGTATACTACATAAACAACATGAAATAAAATATATGATTTTAACATTTATACCATCTTGTGTAAAAAATCATGAACTTTTGTCAAGTCTGATTATATAAGCAGTCAAGCAAGTTACATTGTGGGATACAGTTGCATATTGCACTTTATGGCAAATGTAGGAGGTTATAGGGGAATTCCATACAGAAAAATGTCATACTGTGCACATTATACATGCATCAGATAATAATAGTAATAGCAGTATGGAAGTATGCTATTCTGAACATATATGTTGTCTAAACCTACTGTTCAGAGGTAAGTATGTAAACATTTGTGCACTGGATGAGTGGGAACCCTTGTGTGGTCTGTCAGATGACTGGAAGTCTGTATTTGCAGCACAGCCATTGGATAAAAGGCTGATCGATGTGAAAACGGTGTTCAGGAACTGGTTGCTGAGGGTCGGTGGGTTTTACTGTCTTCAAATTAACCTCCTTCTGTAGCGCTGTTTGCTGTTGCCTGGCAACCAGCCACTACTTCTTTCAAAAGGATGTGTTTTGCGAGTGTGCAGACAGAATGGTGAATGTTGCAAAAATGCAGTGATTATCCTAAACTACGGGTTGCGTCCATATGTGTAACGAAATATCATATTACAATTTAGCAAAATGATCAGTCAAACGTCTAACCCCGTGCACCGCTCTGATTCGCTCGGTAAGTTTCACTGTGAGCTGAGTGCTGAGTCGAATCTCCTGCAGACTTTGGTGCTGAGAGCAGCAGTTTGGGGCTGGACTAATGCATATTCACCACTCCAGCGAACGGCAGATCGGAGAGAGAGAGAGAGGGAGAGAGAGAGAGAGAGAGAGAGAGGGATGCCAGAGTAAAAGAGTAAAAGATGTCTTGCATGCCAGAGTAAAAGAGGGATGAGAAGGTGACGGGGGGTCGATGCAGGGAAAAAGGTAAATAGACTGATTGATAGAGAGATAGATAGATTGATAGATAGATAAATGGAAAATGAGGCTACTTCCAATAAAAGTACCAACATATTAGGAATATTTAGAGCTGGTTGCTATGTGAGCGAACGCAAGCGTCTCGCTTATATAATTAACCCATGCAACATATCCGCACCAGGCGTATTTTTTAACATGACGCGCCACAACTGTTTGAGGTTGTCGACACTAGACATGTCAAAGTAAACATTATAAACTTGAACATTTGTCTTTCTGAATGTGTGCATGATGATGTTGTATTGAAGCACATTGCATCGCAATGCCCCTTTGGTTTGATGTGTTTGTGACCTGTTTAATCTTTGAAGGTCTAAATGCAGTGAAATTTAGTGTCTACCCCTATACCTGAAGCTGAATTTTTTCCCCCATGTACGAATCAGTCATGGTCCCACACCAGCTAAGCACCCTCTGGCTCCACCTCCTACAGTAGCCACACCCCACTTGTGTTAACTTTGCTCAAATAGTGAGCTTGGCCAGCAACCGAGAAACTGGTAGCCAGGCAAAAGACAAGTGACCAATCCTGAGTGGCGATGTCACTAAACACACTTTCTACCAGCACAGTTCAGTACGGTTAGCTAAGAACCTGAGAACTCCAGGCTGAAAATGTTTTTTAATCGTGCCATGCCGAACCAAGCTCAAAAATATAACTGGAACCCAGAGGCCGCGTTAACCAAAACTTTTCCGTCATTGACAGATTTTTTTTAGCGGTGGCGTAAAAAATCAAAAAGCCGTCCGTCATTTTGACAGATTATACTGAGAGCAGTGTATTGTAACCTGTAACTGTAATTCTCACCCCTGTCCAGGGCATCAAAACAGTATTGGTTGAATTTTGTGATAAAATAGACTGAATTTGAAAGCTGAGACTTTGTTTCATATCAAAAGTAACAAAGCACAAAGCTTATTGCGATTTATTGGACAAACATTCATGATGAAATCTGAAAAGTGACGCACAGTCTCTGTTCAACTTTCTCTTGATGGGTAATAATAGATTATGTTGGAATTTTTACAACCTTGTTCGTCAAAATGACAGACAATGCGGAAGTCTAATGCGACCTCTGCTAGAACCGTTTCTTACCATTCTTAGATCTGTTCAGCCCGACGGTGGAAAAGGTGCTAAAGTTTTGATGGTGCCTGGGGGGACTCAATGTTTACACTTCAGGGGGAGATAAACCCATGATTGTCATACTAATAGTCAATGAACAATAAACTGGGTTAATAAAATGTTTTGTACCATAAAAAAACTTACATAATTCATCTAAATCTAACAACACTAATAATTCTTCAACTTATAAATATATTTCAATATATTTAATGAATGACTAATTTAAAATAAATAATTCTAAGGACCTTTGTGGAGGAATGCATAATTACCCATAATGCTTTAATTGACCTGTCCTTGGAGCCAAACAATACAAGCAGGATGACAAGATGAAAACCTTAAACAGTATACCAAACAAGTGACCCATTAGATAGAAGTCCACTTCTGGGTTCACTACATTCCTCTTCTTGTCATTCTAATTCAATTCAAACTCCTGCTTGCGAATTGACTAAATTCCTAAATTACGATTTTTGTCTTGTCAAGCAGAACCTCAGAAACTTGTCCTCTCCATTCCTCACAGTAAAGCGTGTTTCTCTCACTGAAATATCTGTATCTATAACAAGCATATTGGTTGGTGAAGTATAGTAAAATAGTTAATCAGCTGTGCTTCGCAGCGCCCCGCTGTTAGGCTACATCAATATCCCACAAACATAAAAACAATATTCTGCGTTCTGCACGGCTGCACCTTACAGCAGACTACAGACAACTAACTGCCTGTTTTACCAGAGGACGTACTGCTACTGAAAGAAGAGGGATGGCGAAGAGATAAGATTTAGCTTTCGAGAATATTAGCATTTGGATCTGGTGCCAATATTATATGAATTTTTAAGATGAGATTTGTACAAAAATCTACATTTTTCAGAAAAAAGTATACATGAAGCTTCACCACTAAACCTAACCATCAGCGGGGCTACAATTACAATTGGGATAATACAAATTAAAACTAATTAACTACCAATTCGTCAAAACGTAAAATAGTTACGAGATTGTGTTGGAACTCCCGCCAAATAGCAGCATTGACGACTTCTTTAGTCTTTGTAATCATTTACTCTAAAATATAAATAAACAAGTGAAGTTAATCATACTAAATCTCGGCGCTGCTCACCCGCAGCAGGTATAAAAATATGAAAATGTGCCCTCTTCATTCTGAGGTGGCATTTACGTTTCCAAAAATAATCTCCTCCACTTCTCAGATACCAACACTGCAAACATTCATTGTTTCCCTTTGCATTTATAATTACGTGATTAGCGTCCACATCAAAAAATGAAAAGCGCGTTTCAGAAACATAAATATAGCTCAAAGCAAACATCCTCGAAAGGTGCACGGCATAGAGTCAATCATAATTCGGGGGTTCTGTGCTAGCTTGTGGCGAATGGCGGAAAGTGTAAAAACTACTGAAATAAAGACTTGTGTGGAATTAGGAACCTAATTAGGGTAATCTGTTCCTTCAAATAGGACAGATTTGATGAAGAACTGGAAGATGCCGAGAAGAGAAAGCGAGCGAGGTGAGGGGGTAATGCGAACAGGGAGATGCAGGAAACGCTTAGGCCCTGGTAAGAAAAACGGAGCTAACCCGCAAGGCCCATTGACAGCGCATTCTTTCTTCCCCAGAGTTCATTAATTAGTTAATTAGTCTGAGCAGATGGTTGTGGTACACAAATCAGCAGCTCAGAGGGGCAGCTGGGCGGAGGCAGAGATGGAAGGTGAGGGCGCCTCAGATCTGGAGAAAACTTGCACATTTGCAGAGCGCTAATGCTAACACAGCTAACCTGCTGCAGTGCACAGAGCACATGTGTACTAGCCCTCGTAGCTCACTCTGGCCTGCAAACCCCCCTACCCCCTCCTCAGAGTGTTCGTGAGGAATTTCAGATAGTTGCGCAACGGCTTCGAAAACACAAGAACCTGTGCGGGTCAGAATCCAGAAACAAATGCTGTGTGTGTGTGTGTGTGTGTGTGTGTGTGTGTGAGTTACATTAGCATTGGTTTGAATGAATTCTCTGCTTCACTGCAGATATAAAAAGGCAGTTCTGATGGTTATTTTTAGCTTGTTCACATTTCTCTCTTCTGTCTCCACTCTTTCACTTGTTCTGCCTCTATCTCCACCTCTCCCCCTTTCTCTGGCCCTTTTTCCTTTTATCTCTCTTTCGCTGTGTAAAGGTGCATGTGCATATAGCTCACAGTTCTGACAGTGTCTGTGCGTATGGGAGCTGGATAAAGGGTCCGGTTTTGTGCTAAACCTGCTTTTATGATGTGGAACACTGTTCACTTCCTTTGTGGATATTTTTCCCGTTTGAAAATGCTTCATCCAATTCAATCATCCAATGGGACTAGAATGGCAAGACACAAACATGTAATCCTCTTCACCGCTATAGAAAAACCTCTATAAAGAAGAATAGAGAGAATGACAGATAATTCACTGAAAGGTTACTTTTATTTATGTACCAAAATTCATCACCCATGCTAATAATGCACCCATGCTTTTTGCATCCTTTCAGGGAGGCGTAAATGTATTTTTGTTTCTAATGTATTCATTTTATACAGTGTGGGCTATACAACACTCATACCAATGCTGTGCATACTGTGTGTATTGTGCACATTTTCTGTATGCATAGAATATTAGGATTTGCACCAAAATGTGCAGTATGTGCAATGCTCTCCATTTGCAATGTGATGAGGCATAGTAATAAAGTAATAGCCTTTATTATTGACAAATGTTTTGCAGGCTGAGAAACTTTTAGACACATGACAAAAAATGCTAGAGTAATAAGATTTGCGGAGGTATAAATTTAATTAACACTTGCAAGTACGAGAGCTAAAGATTTCATCTTCCATTATCAGAAACAGAGACTTCATCTCTGTAAATCATATTAAACTGAAAAAAAAAACTTGGATTAATTCTTTTTTTTTTCAAACATCACTCCGTGTGACATTTTTAATGTAAAAAATAACATTGTATAAATTCATACGAAATCGCCACCTCATGAAACAATTACCAGATCCAAATGCTAATTGTAACAATATTCCACTGAAGGAGAGTTGATTGTAGAAATGAATCTGCAAAATGAATCAGCATATGAATCTGCTATTTGACATGTTTTAAAGTTACGAGTTTTCAATTTTATATTTTCAGTTTTCATTTTAATTTTAGTTTAAGTTGCAGTATATCTATATATATTACACTTTTATTTCAGTTTTAGTTCGTAATTTAAGTGCCATAAACCAAACATGCTTTATTTCAGGTATTTGCCAAAACAACATTTTTTAATTTACATTAAGTTTTTAAATCTAAAATGTATATATTATATAATATTCATTTCATTTCATTTAACAAACATGTTTTAATAGTTTTATTTAACAACACTGGTGTTTAATTTTTTCAAAAACAAATTTGAAAGACATGCCTCGACTATTTTTATTTATTGGATTATGCATTTTAAATCTACTGGATTACAATGACTGTTTGGTTGAAATTATGTATTTTCTGCTTCAAAAAAAAAAAAATTAAGCCCTTTCAGAGCAAATACATAAACACTATGGACAAAAAGTTTTTATCCTTCATCTCCCAGTCATACAGTACTTGACGCCACTTGACAAATTAAACATGCAACATAGTAAGGTCTTGTCACCAAAATGTGGCATAGTGTTAAAAAGTTAATCCCATACTTTTTATAGAAAAAAAAAATGTAGACCTTATTCAGTGCAGTATGCTAGTATTCATAGCACATAAATATCCTAAACATGGAACCTCTCTTCTCTATTAGCACCCCAGCCGATATGAGAAGCTTTTGATCAGTGTATTAAATAAACACACTAAAGAACACACACAGGCCAAAACTACCCCATTTACAACTTTGACTGTGATTCCCTCAGATCACTTCATCTCCAAAGGGAACTGTTTCATTTACCTTCTCAGTCTGTTTAGATTTATATTCAATTCGTCATTCTTGAAGGTAAACTCACTCTGGCCTTCTGCATTCATTATGCGTTCATGGAAAAAGGGAGTCATCTCAACTTGCCCAACACCGTTCTCTCACACCGTGCGTGAAAGTTTCCTCACAAAATCTTTATGACACCTAAACCAAGCTTGAAACTTAAGCGTTGTTACTAACAGCTCGGAAATGCAGTCATAATTGGGTCTTTTTTTACAGTTTAGAGCCACTGAAAGTGGAATATAGGCTTTTACTTCTCCCAGATTGGGTTATTGTAATTCTTATACGTTAAAAACACTCCACCTTCTAGAGTTTCGGCTGTTTCTTCTTCCTGATTAAATTACTGTAATTCTTTTATTTCAGATGAGGTCACTTAATGTGTTAAAGTTGAAGTAGAGCAGAACACCACATCTAGATGCTAATGACTCAAAAATACTCTGATGACTCAATATGAAGAGTTTAAATCAATATTTTTCTAAACCTCTCTGATAGTTTCTTTCATATAATTCTCAAAATACCATATTTATAATTCAATAACCAAGCTTTATGCAGTTGAACCACTACTACCAGAACGGTAGTAGCGGCTCAACTACTACCGCTACTTACCAGAACCAGGACGTATGACCATATTAGCCCGGTTCTGTCAACACTGCATTGGCTCCCTATTAGTCATTGTATACATTTTAAAATATTGCTGATTACTTACAAAGCACTAAATGGTTTAGCTCCCCAGTACTTGAGCGAGCTCTTAACGCATTATACTCCTTCACGTCTATTGCGATCTCAAAATTCCGGCCAGTTGATAATACCTAGAATATCAAAATCGACTGCTGGCGGTAGATCCTTTTCCTATTTAGTACCAAAACTTTGGAACAATCTTCCTAAGATTGTCCGGGAAGCAGACACAGTCTGTCAGTTCAAATCTAGACTAAAAACACATCAATGATAGGCTGCATAGTTCATACATCATAAGAAGGATGGCGTCTACGTTAATATTTGTCTCTCTGTTTATCCCGAGGTTTACTGCAGTCCGCCAGATCCAGGCCGTATCCGGAACTAATGAAGGACCTGCGCCTGGACACAACGACAACGCAGTCCTGAAGTGTCAACTAGTCTCTCCCTTGTGAAGGCCTCCTTCCCTTTACCTCTGTACTGATAAAACGTTGTCGGGATAATTCCGATTCATGTGGCTACGCGAAAGCGCTAAAAAAATTCTCAGAGCCACCAGGCACTGTTGTATGCAAATGAGCGGCCAGATCGCATTAAATAATTTTCTGTTAGAATAGTGTTATGTTAGCGGCCCCTAAGTTAATAACTAATGATCGTTGCGACGGAAGTGAATCAATCAAAACAATGGAGAATAACTGGACAATAACTTTATTCTTGAGCAGTTGTAAAGCCAAATCAATCTCTGTTACTTTGATTTCCTATTATCATTGTAAAGCTGCTTTGAAACAATCTATATTCTTAAAAGCGCTATATAAATGAAGGTGACTTGACTTGACTACTACAACTTCCCGCTTTTCTTTTCACTACAACCTTTTCAACATTCTTAGTTTCTCAGAAAAAAGGCCACATTCACACACCAACATGTTGTCAGGCCTGTATTAACCATTCTATTATCTGTCAATTTTCAGTCACAATCGCATTCTCTGGAAACCCACGCTGTGTGAACGGAACCGGACTGGACAACTAGTTGTATGTCACCTTATAAAGAGTGAGAGAGCCGCTCTGTGCTGCACAAACATGTGTCTACCGTGTGTTGGGGGTTTTCCTGTGTGGTTTCACTTTCGGTAACTAACAGCATTGGAGATCTGAGCTGTGTGTCATCTGAAGCTTTTAGATCCAGTCTATCAGTTTTGTGTTATACATGTGACTCAAATGCTCCACTCTCCACCCAGATATAAAAACTGCTGTCAGTTAATGAAGATTTGATGGATGAAATCGCAGCTCGATTGGACTCTTGTCGTATCAAATGTGTTAAGGCTTTTCAGTTTTATGGATGTCACTGATATTATGGTTACGGGAAAGTGAATGTGAATTTGACTGCCGTTAAACGTTCATACAGACAGTATTCGATATGCTGCTCTACGGTAAGCTTTTGTTTGAACGGGACACTTCGAGACTCACACCTGTAGGTACATGCATTTGTCAAACCCAAAAACTGATGGTGTGAAAGAGGCAATGTCTCCTTTATAGTAAAAAAACAGTCCAATAATGCAGAAATGCAAACAAGAATACAGTTCCTTCTAAAGCATAATATACCATTTTACCATACCAAGTTTTGACTTACCGTAATGTTTTATTGAATTAAGTTAAATTTCAAATATGTGAAGTTAAATATTATGTGAACGTAAATATTAAGTTTATGTTCAAGTTAAATATTACACACGTAAAAAACACAAATGTTTACACTGGAAATTTATTATAAGGGATCATTTATCCGCAAGTCTTCTGAAGCAACACATTAATGCTCAAATCTCATTTGCACTTGCATTCAAAACTGGCATGTGAAGACATTTTGTGGAGGCTTTGGCATGAGAACCAATGATATTTGACTTTACTGATGTTACATCTGGTGCAATATGACTTATTTTAAACATATGAATGAGATTTGACAGTTATGATGGAGATTTTCAGGAAACATTGAAATTTTTGGAGCATTTTATCTAATTTTAGCAGTCCCTATTGCCATTTTAAAAAGAACAGCCAGATCATTCTCAAAAATGTGCCACTATCCTTTAAATTACATAAAAAGTAAAATTAACAACAACTATCACAGGACAACAACAACAGCAGCAGCAGCAGCAGCAGCAATAATAATAATAAAAAAGACGATGTTGTACTTACCCAGAACGCCTAATCTGTAGTTCATAGTGACAACAATTACGTTTCCATAGGCAGCAAGAACGCTTGCATCAAACATGTTTCCTGTTCCCTCCATGTACGAACCACCATGGATAAACAACATCACAGGCTTCTTCCGGCGATCTCTAATATCTGTGAAAAGCATAAACATGCATACATTTCTTTTGAGCACAACATATAATATCCAATACAAATGTTGCAGCTTCATTGTAAAATGAACAGTAATGATCTGCTTAGTGATAAAGCCTGATATTATGCACTTGATATACTGTATATATTTGTTATTTTATAATCATGCACAATTATAATTGACAATTAAGTTAATTCTTATACACTAGAGTTCAAAAGTTTGGGGTCAGCACAATGTTTTTATGTTTTTGAAAGACTCATTTATTTAATTAAATATACAGTAAAACAGTAATATTGTGAAATATTACAATTTAAAATAACTGTTTTATATTGTAATATTTTTGAATATGTTGTTTATTATGCTGAACTTCAAATAAACAGCCATTACTTCTGTCACATGGTCCTTCAGAAATCATTCTAATATGCTGATTTGGCGCTTAAGAAACAGTTCTTATTATTATCAATGTTGAAAACAGTTGCTTAATATTTTTGTGGAAAGCGTTATACTTTTTTCAGGATTCTTTGCTGAACAGAAATTTCAAAAGAACAGCATTTATTTGAAATACAAATCTTTATAAACATCTTTACTGTGACCTTTCGTCAATATAATCCATTTTGAATGGTAGTGTATATAACATCACATATATAGAACCATATATTAATGCATTCATTTCAATTGAAACATATGCTTAGAAAAAATGTTTTGCAGTATTTTAATACTTAAAGCAGGAATGATCTTTGGCAAAAGAATAAGGTGCATTTTAGGCTTTTTTATGTGCAGTTGCCTTCTTTAGACAGGAGATATGTTAGGAATTGAATAGCTTTCTGTTTACTGCATACTACACAGTGTGCAATGTGTTTCCATTTGACGGTCAGATCAAATAATGAGTCAAGAAGAAGATGGTAAAAACAGGGGTTGATATTGCTTCCAGTTCACTTGTCACTCTTAAAATAGAAGGTCAAGTTAAGCACACTGAGTTACAGTACACAATACAGTACAATGTGTTCTGCTGTATACTGCAAACAATGGCAACTTTAGTAGATCACTCGAGTATACAAATGCAAACACTGTATTTTGCAGAAATAGTATATTAGTACACGATTCCGAACATATCCTCAATCGTCTCCTCACACTCTGGGATCTTTTGGCACAGTCTGCCTCGGATTGGCTCATCATTTCTGCACTCTGCTGGCACAGTCTTTCTGTTTCTCTTCCAAAACTCTGTTGCTCTGATGTATCTCTGTATCAGTTAGTACAGTCTGTGTGCGTTCCCTCTCTCTCCTCGGTACATTTGGAATACAAAAAGCTCTGATAGGTCAGACCGGCTCTGACAGAGCTTTGACTCTCTCTACAATTCCACCATCTCAAGTCTAGGTGCTGCATTGGTACCCTTCGCGTTCCCTCGTGTGCTTCATTGGTACCTTTTCTGTCCTTAGAGCCTTCTAAACTCCACCATCTCAAGTGTCCAGATTGGTTTATTCTGTCTCTTTTAGATTCACATCTATATGTGCTGCTTATTGGTACAGGTTGTTCGCCATTGCTTTTCTCTTGCAGTGTGTTTGAGCTGCACATGCTCATGCATATATACATATGTTCTAGGAGATGCTTGTGTGTTTGTGTGTATGAACGTGTGTGAGTGCGATGGAGTGTGTGAGGGCAGTCAGAGATGTCCAGTTAGCCAGTGCTTCTGTGGTGTGCAAGTGCTGTAGATAATTCATATGAAAACCAGACCATGCAGAAACATAAATAACTACCACGACATCTGTTTACCCCGAGAGAGAGAAAGAGGGGGGTCTGAGAGAAAGAAAGAGTGTGGGTGAGAGAGATGGGAGAAATCATAAAAGCGAGAGTGAGACACAGATTAAGAGAGAGAGGGAGAGAAGGCTGGAGTGGCAGAGAGAGAGAGAGAGAGAGAGAGAGAGAGAGAGAGAGAGAGAGAGAGAGAGAGAGAGAGAGAGAGAGAGAGAGAGAGAGAGAGAGAGAGAGAGAGAGAGAGAGGAAGAGATCGAGATGTGAAAAGGAAATGGCACACAAAAGAGAATAAAATAAAAGTTACACAGACCAAGGTCCTTTCACGGACACACAAAATCACACACACACAGGCAGCTGTGATGCTGAGTCGCTATGGAAACTGCCTCATCTCTCTCTCTCTCTCTGTCTAATAGAAGCTCACCAGCACTGACTCACTCATGCCTGTTGCCACGGAAACAAATTCTACGCACGTATTTGCACGCCCGCCTGCATCACCACCTGAATCTCGGGTTACAAACGCATTACAGCGACTGCACACTCACACACACACACTTTTTCTTCTTAATTTTTGCACAAACACAAACACCTCTGCTTGTAGACAAACACACCTCTTTATAAACACACACACTTATGATACGTTGAGCACATCTGTTTGTTCAGCACACACACCTATGTACGATCATGCATGAACATGCTCGTGCACAAGTATGGGCACTTTTATAAACACATTGCTTGGGTCTCTTGAATAGAGACCACTGATTTTCCAATGGGAAAATAAACAAGTTCAATTATCCCAGAGTATATCTCTTTTGGATGCACAGATACACACAAGACTAATATTAGACTGTTAAGATTTTTTCTGGTGTTGATATGTGTTGTTTCACAGTGCAAGAGTTACTTGGTAAAGTCTATGTTTTATTGGTGTCACTGAAGCAATGACACCAATAAGTCGGCCAATCAGATAGGACCGTGTGGATCAGGTGTGCTGTTAAGGCTGAGTGCTGTAAACAGCCAATCAGCTGATGGGAAATCTTTATCAGGATAAAACTGCTTTTTTGTGTCACTATTAGGCGACTTAGGTGCCCATAGGAAAGAGGTTTTATTTATTTATTTTTTAAAGAAATTAATATTTTTTATTCAGCTGTATTTATTAAATGGATCAAAAGATTTCTATTTCAAATGAATGCTGTTCTATTCACCCATAAACATTCTTAACATCCAAGAAAAAAAAAAAGTTGTTTTTCCACAAAACATTTTAAACAGCACAATTGTTTTTAACATGGATAATAATAATTGTTTATTAAGAAACCAAAATCAGCATATTAGACTGATTTCTGAAGGATCATGTGACACTAAAGACTGGAGTAATGATACTGAAAATTCACAGGAATAAAATATATTTGAAAATATATTCAAATAGAAAAGATTTACAGTTTTACTGTATTTTTTATCGAATAAATGCAGCCTTGGTAAGAATAAAAGATTTCTCTATTTTTTAAAATCTTACCGACCCCAAACTTTTGAACGGTAGTGTATTTCAGAAGAAATCTTAAAGATGTCTCAAACTGAACTCAGATCTTCCAAAATGTAAAAGCAAAATCAAATGATTTCAATATGAACCCCCATAATTCAATGTTTAATCAGGAAAAATGGCAATGCAATTTGATAGTTTTTTTAAAGTTCTCAGAAGATGTCAATAGATGCGCTAGATGTCTATTGGCTATCGGCTCAGACGCATAATGCAAATATTAAATAGTTCGCTCATGTCATTCCTAGCCTGAATGAAGCAAGATGTGCAATTTGTGGGTCTGTTCCTCACACAATCTATATGACTTCAGAAGACTTGGAATATAGTCTTAAAGAAGATGAGTGTGGACTGCTTTTATGAAGCCTATCTGAAGCTTTAACAGACTCTGATCCCCATCTACTTGCATTATATGGAGCAGCTTAGACATTCAGCTAAACTTCTGCTTTTGTTCCAAGGAAGAAAGAAAACAAGTTCAGAACTACATGAGGGTAAGTAAATAATGACTGATTTTTTTTTTTTTGTGAACTATCCCTTAAATGTCAATGATAATGAAGAAAGTGTAGAATCAGAGGCTGTAAATAGAGATTTCTCCAAGCCGTTTTTTTTTTTTTTTTGCTGCAGTATTGAGATATTTTTTGTGTGCGATGCATCACAGAGAAGCACATAGAATCCACAAACATCTTATCTGGGACAACCCTGCTTACGAATCCATGAGTATAATCTTTGTGTCTGTGTGTGTATGTGTGTGAGAGTGTAAGAGCGACGGAAGAATGGGGAGACAGGAAGAGAGAGAGACCATATGCAATGCATTAGCCTCAATATGGGATGGAAAGAGTCCGAAATAGAGAGAGAGAGAGAGATAGAGATAGAGAGAGTGCAAGCACAACGCCCAGATCCTTTCAACAGAGGCCTTAGTATCCTATTCGCTTCAAAACATCCTCAAAATACAAGAACGCTATTCTGTCTCTCCTCCTCCAAGCCTGCATCTCTCTCTTCCTCTCTTTTGCCGCACCTCCCCCTCCCTTTCTCTCTGATCTCCTGCTTTTCCTTCTTCTCTCCCCCTCTCCTCAACTCTTTGCCTTCATCTTTGCCTCTCTGCTCTCGTTATGGGACTTCACTCTCTATCTTTTGTTCTTTTCCATCTGGGCTTTTCTCAACGTTATTTACAGGAAAGTAAAGTGAGAGAAGGTGGGAATGGGAAAGGGATGGGACACGACGGATTCGAACCCGGGTTCCCGTGAGCCAGCGGCTCTCGTGTGTCGTGAGCAAGCTCGCTACCTTTTGCTCCACGACCATCCCTCTCCCTTCTTGTTCCTGTCTCCCGCCCACACATCCTCTCTCACTTTCAAAGCTCCATGAATCTTATTTCATCATATACTCATATTTATCATGACAGTTTTTTTAGCGATCTCTCCCCCTCCATGCTCTCAAATAGGGGATCTGAGTGTTCCCCCTTTCCTCCTCTTTTTCATCTCTCCTCTCTGTCGTTCTCCTCTTTTCCTCCGTCTCTGCTGTGCGTTTCCTCTTCTCTTCTCTCCCGTGTTCAGAAACGCAAAATTGGATTAGCTGGCAGTGTCTCTATTTAAACCTCTGCAATTAGAGACGCCCAAAATCCGAGAACTCAACGCAATGAGTGCGACATGTATGCGGTAAAGAATGATAGTCATTTTAAATAGGATACAATAAAACCCTTTTAATAGTTTAATTTTTAATGAAACAACACTTCAAATTACGTTTTTTGAAAGTAGTAAGTACTAATTACTAATTACCTATCCGGTAAAAGCTTTATATATATATATAAAATATATATATTAAATGCGTTTAATTTTAACACGTTATTTTTTTACATAGCTAAATGACAGCCCTAATAAATTAATATATGTATATATATATATATATATATATATATATATATATATATATATATATATATATTAGGGTCAATTAGCTATGTAAAAAAATAACGTGTTAAAATTAAACGCATTTAATGTATCCACCAGCCTATAGAATGCAGTTAGAATGACTTAGTCTCATATTTATATCATGTGATATGACTACATTATTATTGAGATTTTGTTCAGTGGTGTGACAGTGCATTCCTGCAAATAAATATTGAAAACGAAGGACATGCTTATTGACTTCAAGCATTATCAAATTGACTTAAAGAGTAGAACTACTAAAGAGCAGGAGATTGAATTTGTGGAATCATATAAGCATCTGGGATGTGTAATTGATAACAAGTTGAATTTTTATTTCAATGTGGAGACATTTTTTAAAAACGGGCAGCAACGTCTGTTCTGTCTACAGAGACTATCCAAGTTTAACATTGATAGGTTCTTGATGACTTTGTTTTACAAATTTTATAATGAGTCCGTTTAACATTTGCTATGTTATGCTGGTATAGCAGTCTTAGTGTGAAGGCAGACTGCTTTGGTGAATTGTCTTGTGTAGCTTTTTATGTTACTTTTAATGTATTGTAAATTTTCTTTTTTGTATGCTGGTCTTTCTGCAAAACCATTTGCCATTTGGGACATTAACAAATAATAAAAAAAAAGAACAAGCGCAATATCACATAAGTGCTGTTTTTATCCCAAATATTTGAGTGCAAATGTGATACTGATTTTATACAACAGTTCATTAAACAGTTCAAGTTAATATTGTGTTATTTTAGACAATATTGTCTGTTTTTGCTCAATTTTGCAAACGAAAATATTACCTATAAGCCACAGCAGAAGTGTTGTGCATCTCTGAGCAACACACAGCAGTGTTTCTGAATTAATCTACGTTTTGAACAAATCAATTGGGTGAACCGACGATTTAATGGCCCTTTCATAAAAAGAGCCATAATAAAGCTCTAGACTAAATTCCTGAATGAATCAGCTCTGTGAACTAATCAATCGGGTGAACCAATGATTCAATGCAACATTTATAAAGAGAGCCATTCACTTCATTCCTGAATGAATCAGCTGTTTGAACGAATCGAATTAATGAATGACTCAATCACTTGCTCATTAAGACATTTACAGCCACCTATACTAGCAGTTTTAGATTCTTATTTAGATTACCATTTTTTTCTTCATATTTACATATTAATAAAAATTAAAAAAAACATTGAAGGTATAGTTCACCCAAAAAAGATAATTCTGTCGTCATTTACTCACCTTCATGGCCTCATGGTTGTTGTAGCTTAAATGTTTGTGTAATAAATTCTATGTTGGATCAAATAAAATGTATAATAACATTTCTTTCTAAAGCTACTTTTTGAAATGCTTTTCTCATTTAACACAATAATGAAAATAAATAAATAATATGATAAATTAATTTTTGGGGCATAATTTTCTCAGTCAAAAAAAAATGTAATTGCTCGACAGCCCTAATATATATATATATATATATATTTTTTTTTTTTTTTTTTTTTTTTCACTCAAGAGGAAAATTACAAATTACTCACCTGTTATTGTTGTTCTAATATGACTTTCTTCAGTGGAACACAAAAGAAGCAATTTGTGTGCACTGAACTTGTGAACAATTTATTCATCTATTGATTCATTGGAAACTAAGAGTCAAAAGACTTATGCTATGCTTATGAAATGGACGTTGTTACTTCTATGAACTCTCTTATACACTCTTAAGATAAGTATGTCAGAACTTGGGGCAAATGTTAAGATTTTTTTGTGAATCTAGTTCAAATTTGGGTCTGTTTCTCACACAAAGTAACATACATTTCAGAAGACTCGGAATAGCGCATGGGTCATATGGACTACTTTATTGATGATTTTGCGTAGCTTGAATTTTGAATTTTTTTCAAAATCCTTTTTTTTGTTCCTCAGATGAAAGAATGTTATATACATGTCTGGAACATCATGACAGTGAGTAAATGATTTTTGGATGTACTATCCCTTTAAAAAGACAATACATGTACTTTAACAGTAAAGAAATTATTAAATTAAAAAATATTAGTGTTTTCCCCACTTGTATTTTCTTGTACATATTCTAAATGTTATGTTGTTTAGTATACTGTCTGCATGTTGTTTTCATGTTAAAGCCAATTTTCATGAACTCATTGCCATCATGTGACCCTCTACTTTTTATTACTTGCATTATTAATGAGAATATATATTTTTTTAATACAGAGCAGATTTAAGCACTTCCTATAGGTAAATTAAATTGGTAAAAGATATACAGCATGTCATAAACCGCAAAATATACTGGCACCAAATGTTGTCAGTGTTGTGCTAGTTACTAAGATATAGTAACTAGTTACAGTTACTAGTTACTTCATTCAAAAAGTAACTCAATTACTTTGTTGATTACTTACACCAAAAATGTATGCATTACTGTTAAAAGTAACTTTTTAGTTACTTAAAAAAAAACATTCTTTAATGTTCCCATTAATGTTCTTTTATGCGTTATGGTCTACACAAACACAAAACTGACTTAAACAAAAAATAGTTTTTAAACTTTATTTTATTTAAGTCAGACCAGCACAAACTGAATATATCACAAGTATTTCTGAGGTGACTCGCTATGCTGACTCGCCATCTTCGCAGTAGACCCGCCAGAGAGAAATGCACATTTCATACGGATTACATAAGCAGAGAGCAGTCTGTAGTCTGTTTTCTTTCGTTTTGGATTTGTTCTGTTTAAAAGTGGACATGTCGGTGAGCCAAGTAGGTTACCTTATACGCCGAGTTTCGGTTCATTTATGAGACCAGCTCCAGTTCACGCACTGGCGGCTCCGTTTCGTGATTATCTATCGTCTGCTATATTTACTTCTTATTTATTAAATCCAGGCAATTGGTTGATGAAACATTGATTAAAATTAAGATACAATTAATACAAAACGAAATTCACTTTAAAGAAAGGTTTTGTGCTTTCTGTTTGATGTCTCTGTGAAAGTTTTAAAGCATATTTTAGTGCCGCTTTCAGAGCGCTCACGTACGTAGAACTGTTACGTCCGTAACATTGTTTCTTCCTCATAAATGCGAACACTAAAAATAAAATAAAATAAAATAAAATAAAATAAAATAAATATTTTGTTCTGTGGAGACTGAGAGCCAACCTTCTTCATCCGGTGGGTAGTATTACTTTGGTTTGCGCAGTGTAATTCACAGAATTACTAAAGAATATTTTAGGCCTATAAAATTCAGCCCGTATAAAAGTGCATTTTCTAAGCTAAGAAAATGGACAAAATTCACTTGATTCTAATCATAATGTAACATTATTGTGAAATTGATTTCTTTATAGGTTATTTGCTATTAGTATAGTAAATCCTTATGTTTTTATCCAACTAGGCTATGTGGGCCTTGTGTAAAATACGGGACAAATCGCTTCCCTTATTGATTTGATACAATCATTTTACTTGTAAAGGGACGGGTGGCAAGCAACCCTACCACCAATCCTACAATGCGTCGCTGCTGCAAACAGGTTAGGCTGTAGGCTACACTTCAGCAAAAAATTAATTAGTTTAAAAAAATAACGGACAACGGACCATATGGTAACGGTAACGGAGTTAATTTATTTAAAAAGTAATGCGTTACTGTATGAGTTAATGTCAAAAGTAACTGCGTTACAGTAATGCGTTACTATTAATGCGTTACTGCCCAACACTGGTTGTCACTGTATTTATACAGTGAATTTCTGGCAACTGCAGCTGCCAGCTTTTTTTCCCAACACAACAGACAGAAACACACATTTTGTGGAATCTGTGAAAGAGTGTTACATGGAATGATCGACAAGCACACACATTTGCAAAGACACCCACACACTCAAACAAACACAAATGTGTTCAGACACACCGTATATGCTGTAAACACATACATATACACAACAAGAATTTGTCTGCAACTTCCTTCTTATTATCAAAATTTAAGCAATAAAATTAGTGCAATTATTTTGACATTTTTATTCATATAATCTGGGCCATATTAAGATATAAGATTAGTAATAAGTCATTTTAAATACTATTAGAACATTCAGCATCTAGACTCAATTTTACTCAATAAATCCAGCCTCTTGTCTTTTACAGACTTACTGCATTAGCTACTCTACTGCATTCTCAGCTGGATGCATGTCGGCCAATGAAATTGCACTAAATCACAGGGGGCTGATGGGATTTGTAGTTTATTGATTCTAGCTAATCCTTTGCCATTCATCAAAAATGTCACAAAACGTATAATGAAGTCTTAATATCCGTCGACGGGACATTATTCCTAAAATAAAAGCCTGTTATAATGAAATGATGTAAGAATTATTTGGTTCGAGAAGAGATTAAAAACATATGCAGCACAAATAACCACATCAGCAGTGTATGAAATAGTGCATGAATGCTTGAGCATATCTATGTGTGTGTCTGTGACTTGAGCTAAAACAAGTCACAGACACACCCCCCCCCCCCCCCCCCCAAAAAAAAGAGTCTGAAAAACAAGGCAAAAAGGGAAAAACATGCAAGAAAAATACCTTCGTCCCTCGGCCTGTTCATCGAAGACTCATCATGTTTTTTTGTGAGTGGACCTGGGGTTAAGACAAAAAGGGGGGAAAGAGAAAAGACAAAATTCAAAAAGATTTTACTGCGCTTAAACAAAAAGAGCAAAAAATTCCAAAACAGCAAAACAAGAAAAATGACAAACTAGCAAGAGATCATGTGTCCCAATTTAAAAGAAGAATTAAAAACAGCAGCCAAAGCAAAAGAACAAAACAGACAAACTCATAGAAAGAGAAAGAGAAAGAGAAAGAGAGAGAGAGAAACTGATGGTGGTGTGACACTTTCTAACATCTCTACAAGCAGTTGCGATGTTTTTGTCTCTTTTTCCCTTTCACATTTACTCATTCGCTACATGCCAGGCTTTCAATGACAAATGTCCAGCCATCTTTCTTTGTGCCCAAAGAGAGAAAGTGATGAGACATGTGGAAACACTGTAGCAAAGCTGCGTTTAGTGCAATGGCCCTCAGGAGTCCTCCGTCTTAATGTCCTACGGGACTGTAACTCCCCCTCACAGGATAAGACTGCTGATCTCTCTTTTTCTGTCTTACAAACAAACAAACCAACCAACCAACCTGCTGTGTAATTTTCTCTGCCAAGGACATTCATTTATAGCAATAAATAAACTTTTTATCTATTCAAATTTCCAAACAATATTAGCATCTGTTACAAAGTGAAATTTGAAGTCAAAATCAAATGTACTGTTGTGTATTTTTTTATACTGCAGAGCAACTGGTAAAGCTAGTGAATGTGTGGATCACTAGTTTTACCAGTTGCTCTGTAGTGTAAAAATGCACAACAGTAAATTTGATTTTGACTTTGTGGGACAAAACAAAATGTAAAACATGACAACAAACTTGATATTGTCTCTTCTCGATCCTTGTTTTTCCATGCAGCAGAAATATATAACAGTGTTGGCTCAAAATAATTTTCATATATATATATATATATATATATATATATATATATATATATATAAATCACAAACACTGATACAAATGAAAATTTTTCTTCTCATTTTCGGTCTTATTCACCCCAATGAAACAAATCATAGTTTCATGAGTGCATTCTCTTCTACAGGACTGGACCTGCTGCAGCGAGACACATTAGCATCTGTCGCTAACTCAGGTTAAATGCTAAATGTTTGTGTGGTGACAGACATTAATGAGTATTATCAGCATGACCCCCTACCCCCTCCCTCAGTACTGGCGGTGGGCCTGTAAGAGACGAGATAGAAATCGTCTCCATTTATTTACCGTTTATCTGCTACACAGGCTCTCCACACCAGTAGACCACACATACACACACAAACCCCATTTGTCATTGCTGTGCATGTAATCCTCACCCAGATTGTCCGACAAACATATATACAGCACGACTAAATAAAACACTCCCTTCAAATGCTCACCACCTGATTTCTCTTAAAGCACACACATATTAACAATTCCATTTAAAGTGAAAGTGTCATGTTTTCTGGTCACAACTGCAGAGACAACTAAAAGTAAGCCATTATTAGTTTGATATCCCATCAAAGTCTGAATACAACTCCTTTCATACTATATATGCAAAAAGCATTTCAAATGTGTAGGATGCCCGAATACACAGTATTCATAAAACCAAAGGCAAAAAATACCTGGATGGCGCATTCTTTGCGCTGAAATTCTGAAGCGTGTGGCCACAGGAGAGTCATTACATTTGTTAATCGTGAGGAATAGTAATGCAGCTAATGAAGCGGATCACATTACAATGCGACACGACAGTCTACTTTTCATACTATTATTCATTTCACACCATTATTCATACTGTATGCACACATACTTCACAGAATCAACTACACAGAACACTCCAGTCACAGAATCAAAACAAACGAATCATACCAGAGAACTTTTTAGAGCCTGCTCACTCCCATGAAGCACTAGTTTCCCAACACTGGCATATTTTTCAATAAACATAAAATATATTGTTTCTATATCTATAATCAACATGTTTAAATCTTTTAAATTTACACATCACCTTTAATTTACAATGCTTCATTTGATTTTAGCTTCCCTCATTAATGCCGCTAAGTACTCTTGTCTGATTTTCAAATACTTTTTTGCTCCAAATCAAAAGTTTGTAATGTTGTGATTCACCTAGTAGCTGTTTGGTTTGGTTCATGGTTTATTAACTCTTGTTAACAAAACTGTGCCTCTAGTAGGGATGGCGAAAACTAAACATTTTCTTGACCGACCACCGAGCCTCATTAGCTGGTTGAAACCGGTTAACCGATTAGTTTAAAATATGCCACGCTATTTGAAATAACAGCCATTTCGAGCCGCGCCTGCATCTCTCTGCCGCTCTGCCTCCCGCTCACACACAAACTGCTCCGGCACCGCCCTTCCACTCACGTCACTTTTTTTAAATCCCCTACAGCGCGAAACATGAGTCCCGCAAACACGCCGCCGAGGAGCTTTTATGTAATCGGAGGACAAATGGCTCATTAGTTTAGAAATGGGTTGGGTAAAAGGTGATCGCGTTGAAAATAAAGGCGTTAGTCTAGCGTTAGAAGCTCATTTAAAACATTGCCGCGGCTCATTTAAGAAAATGACAGCTCCGAAGAGATGCCGCTTTAGTTTGAGGTAACGTTAGTGCTAACAATAATAAAGAAAGATGATCATCATCATCACCTTATCTGTTACCACTGAAATGTAGATGTAATGTATTTCCAAATCTAAGCCTATCTTGTGCGGAATGTTGCCTAATAGACTGCAACACGATGAAACCAATGGATAAAACAGGCACCTTCAGAATGCGTAAAAGACGCACCGGCCAAGGCAGGTCTAACTCACTGTGTGCCTTCCAATAACGGACAGAACAAGTCGCGTTTTCAGGTGATACATCATAGATGATGTAGGCCTACTGTATTTAAGCACTGTATCACACAAGTTGCAACTTACATCTGTGTCATTCTTTTTGGTGAAATGGTCCCACAGACAACTTTTCTTTGCACGCTTCATCCTGTCGTCTGCCCTGGCTCTAACCTCAAGTGTTTTAGCCTGTAGCCTTTACTTTTCACAAACCTTGTGAGCGCGTGAACCCAAACGCTGTGAACTCGCGCCAAATGTTTTTATTGGTTTATTAAGTACAAACAGGCGAGTTATGAAAAATTGAGTGTGAGGGATTTGTTCACTTCACAAAAAAATACCTTGGAATGAGATGGCTAACTGTAGTAGCGTTTAGTCCACTGTCTATAATAGCCTAATTTAGAGATAATTTTTATTTTTAACCGACTACCGACACCTATGATCGGTTAACGTTGATACAGTCAACCATCGGTCAAACGGTCATCGGTTAGCATCCCTAGCCTCTAGTGGCACCAAACAGAAATTACATTCTTCACCTTTAAGTGCCGAAATAATTCAAGCGAAATCGTAAAACAAACTGATGTGACGTCATTTGGGAACAGCAGTTATTGAGAGTAAAGCGCGCAGCACATATTTATATAAACGGCGCAGAATGTTCGCTAACAGTATATCGCTGCTCACGTGCTTCGAACTTCGTTTATCCCCTAAACAAAGAAAGACAATAACTTGGGCATCCGTATATTGGGGCCTTTAAGCATACACACTAAAATAATGACACATATGCTTATTGCTCATGTTGTCGAGTGTGTGCGCCTTCTAGCATGTTCATCTGAGCTGAATCTCCAGCTGAATTACACTTAAGCTTCGAGACTCGATCAATGATGACGTGATTTTCAGTTCAATTCTCCATCTCTGGTCAGTTCTTCCAGTAAAGGCTGGGGAGCAGGAGACAGGTTGATGGGAGTATGGAGCGAGAGTGTGTGTGTGATTAAGTCTCAGCAACGTCAGCACTTTATCGACGCTTAAAGCATTTGGAGATCAAGCTTTCACAATTTTACTGGTTACTGCTTCCATCTATATGGTCTGCAGCCTCCATTAGGGCTCAGGCTTTTCCCAGAAACCTAATCCTTCTGGCCTTTGAAGACGATGCACCAGCTTTAAAACGAAGGCCCAGAATTCACCTCTAAGTGCAAGAGAAGACATGGGATATGCCGTCGGCGTGGAAGAAAAACGGAAAGCATGATAATGAAGACTTAAAATGGAGGAAAGATCATTTACGTGGGTTGAGTCCTGGGTGGTACGTGGGCTGGTGAGCGCCTGGTGCGGTGACAGTCGGAAAGGGAAAACTAGGCTCCGTGAATGTGGCGTTACTCCCAGTCTGAGAGATGGCAGTGGGTTTCGAGTGTGCATGTAGAGCGCCGAACAGTTTGTGCAGTAAACACTTTCTTTCTGAGAAAGTCTGTATGTGAGTGAGTGTGTATTTGGGACTTTTTGACAGTAGTGTGTGACAGGAAAACCGGCAGTACGCCATCCCGGTGTAACCAGCAGGTTTGTCCTCCCTGACAGGCTTGCCGTGTAAAGATGTCTTCAGTATATTTTCTGTCTCTCTTTTTGCTTTTTTTGTCTCTGTCTCCCTCTCACTGTCTGAAAGGGGAGCAGACCTAGAAAAAGCAATACATGAAAGCAATCTGCCTTGAAGAGCTGATGTCATGTGCTCAATATATATCTCCCCTCCATTAAAGACTCAAGATGAGCCATTAAACAATAGCTACAGCAGTTTCTTTCATTCTGTTTTGTATTAACTCTAACGCTGTGTCCTAACCAGACATGACCTGTCCAGTTTTCTTTTCTTGACAGGTGCTGGGTGATTGAGTTGACCAAAATAAATCATTGTGGATGGGGTTTGCATTTAACTGGTTTGGGGAAAATAAATCACGCCATACTAATCACAGCCAATCAGAACACAATGTATGCTTAAAGGCAGGGTAGGTAGGATTCCCCCAAAATACTTTTTTTCCAAATTTGTTTAAACTGTCTTTATATACCAATGCATAATTAAACTGTAAGTACTCTGGAACAGAAATTATAAAAATCGAGTGTCTGTAGTCCTCTCAGGACTGTAATAAACACAGCTCATTATTCCATTCGGGACGAAAGAATGATTGGCTGGGGCGACTGTCACTCTCCCTCGCTACCATGGATACCACCTCTGCTGATACAGGAGCAGCCCAAATGTGCGCACCCGTTTGAAGAGGCACGGAAGCTAGTAATAACAATTATGGCAGAGAAAGAACAGTACCTGCATATAGAGGCAGCAAAGTCAAGCAAGTTAAAAAAAAGGAGGACAGTATTTGAAAAGGCTATGAACAAAAAGTCTTTGGATAAATCAAGAAATCATACGAGAGTCAATATCGGCGTGGCTTTCCAGCGGTGGAGACAACTGAGGGATCTCAAGGGGCTGAAAAGTGACTCCATGATGGCTTTATTTCTGCTGGACAGGTAATCTTGCTGTTTTCATTTTGATGGCATTTATTTTTTCATGAAGCATGTAGGCCTATCACTAGCACACGTAGCTACCTAATGTAGCTACCTAATGTTACGTAGCATAACTAACGTTACACTGGCTTAGCTATGACAGTGTAACTTTGCTGTCGACTGGTATAATGTGTTAGTGAGCCAGGGTTGAGACAATAAATAAGCAATAGGCCTATCTGCAGTTGAAAGCTGTTTTGTTGAATTTCGCCAAATCTAACTTTAGGTTAAAAAGTTTAGGGGATCTATTTTTATACCTAGCTTTACCCTCTGCCTAAACTTTGTTCCTATGTTCACCGTGAACTCTACCTGCTCCGTTTTTTCACGTTTGGTTTGTTGTTATTATGCTCTACATATGTTTACCTATGTCTTTATGTTGTATCTGTATGTGTTATACAATATATGTTGTGTTTGTGTTATATTATCTTGTGTCTGCAATGCAGTTGTGAGAAGGTGTCTGCAATGCAGTTGTGAGAAGGTGTGTGAGTGTATGTTACCAGAGAATGTCTAATATGAGGAGAAGTTTCACTGGCAGTAAACTTCCGGGTTCTAAACTGGTTGCAGTTCCACTCTGGCTCCATATGAGGGCGCTCACAGGACGAGTGCAGAATGAATGGAGGTCTATGGAGTTATACCCCTAATAATCCACTTTTCTCAGGATATAATTTTTTGTCTAGTAATTTGAATGTTGTTTTCGAAAGGAGATGCAAAGAAATTACAGATAACTGGGTGTTATTAACTGATAACTGGTATATTATTTTTTAGAGTCACTTATTTGCTTTAAAAAGTCTTTTAAAATGCCAATGACGTCATACACATCGTACGACCAGAGAACTGCTTTACGGCAATCCTTCAGTCCTTTTGGTGCTTTCGCGATCTGCACTTTCTTTTCTCTCGAGGCATCGACAACACCGCTGACACAGGTAAATACACGTGCTAGAAGAGTTTTTGTTTTGTTGTTTTAAAAGACCACGCCGAAAATACTTCGGATGCCACAATGCCATCAGGCGGTATCTCTGGACGTAATCAGTCATTCACTGACCAATCAAAGTCCATTAGCAGAATGCTAGCGTGTTATGGGCAATCACAACTCAACCTATAAGAAATCAAAAGGACATAAGTACTTGTTCATTCATCTTTGGACCTATAACCCATGTTGAACTTGCAAAATCTACATTCAAATCTGAGATTTCTCAACGGCAATCGGGTGAAAGAGATAAATTTAGCCGTCTAGCCCCATAGACTCCCATTCATTTTGCACTCGGACGATCGCCCCCCAGTGGAACGCTGGTGGAACTACAACCAAAATTCGGTACAATAGGGCTTAATAGGGAGTGGCCAGGCTTTGATGTTACTCAGTTTATCTGTAAACTGTAAAGGACCTGTCCTTGAGCCGACGATGCGGTACTTGTCTCCGTAGTGTATTCCTCATCAGAGCCAACAGTGCTTTCATTGTGGAAGCTCTTACATGCAAAATACCTGTATATGTTATGAATCGTCTCGGTTACGTATGTAACCCTCGTTCCCTGAGTACAGGGAACGGAGACGTGTCGTCGGGGGAGTTCCCTGACGAATTGGGATCACGCTAGGGAGACCAATTGCCTTCGAGTGAATTAAAACGAGCCAATGAAAATTGGCATGCAAGATTTGCATTCCGCGACCCGCCTACCAGCGCGGGTATAAAAGGCGGAAGTAAACATTGCGCAATGCTTTTCGCTGAGGAGCCGAACAGTGTCCAGTCCTCCGCGAAGGTACAGCGACATGGCGAAGGGACGACACGTCTCCGTTCCCTGTACTCAGGGAACGAGGGTTACATACGTAACCGAGACGTTCCCTTTCGTCCTGGGAACTCCGACGTGTCGTCGGGGGAGTTCCCTGACGAATTGGGATCCCTAATAAAGCGCCATGGTGCTGGCCCCTTCCAGCGCCCGGCTAAGCTACCCTGCAGCAGTTTCTTGAAATAAGTTGCGGGAGCTAGCACGGGAACCACACTGCTGTTCCGCAAGACCCGCACAGTGGACATTGGATAACACTGGGAAAGCGTTCCCCAAGAGAGGGGGAAAGCTGCGGAAGGCCCAGCCTGACTGACCAGGAATACACATATGTACTAGCCCAATGGGGTAGTGAAACATATGGCAGTCCCTGAGGTGGTCCCAATCCAAGGGAAATGGGAGCGCACTCAACAGGGATGACGAACGAGTCCGTCAAGGGGAAGACACGGCTAAACTGCACGTGGCATGATGGTTCACAGTAGAGATCACTGGAGCACCCAGTCTACTAACAACTCCTCACTAGAGGTAGCAGACCTGGCGCCGGGCGGTCCGCCACGCCCAGCACCGGAGGGGTGAAGGAGGAACTCACGAGGCTCACCAACGTAGGGCGCCATACGGAGCAAGAAAGCACGTATCCGCTGTTCGAGGCGGAGTGGCGTAGCAAGCCGACACAACTTATTCCCTCGACCCACTGGCCGTAGCCAGAACTCGGGAGGAAACAGGTTCCACACGAAGGCTATAGAACCTAGCGAACGTGTTCGGTGTCGCCCAGCCCGCAGCTCTACAGATGTCTGTCAGCGAGGCGCCTTGAGCCACAGCCCAGGAAGCGGCAGCACCTCTAGAGGAGTGAGCGCGCAACCTGGGAGGACAAGGCTCACCCAGAGACTCATATGCTCGGGTGATAGCATCCACTAACCAGTGGGCTAACCTCTGCTTGGAGACGGCCTTCCCCTTCTGCCGGCCTCCGTAACAGACAAAGAGCTGATCTGAGGTTCTGAAGCTTTGCGTTCTGTCAATATAAACCCGCAGGGTGCGGACAGGATAGAGAAAAGCTAGGGCTGGGTCTGCCTCCTCCTGGGGCAGCGCTTGCAGGTTCACTACCTGGTCCACGAAGGGAGTGGTAGGAACCTTGGGCACATATCCGAGCCGGGGTCTCAACACAACGTGAGAAAGGCCTGGCCCGAACTCTAGGCACGATTCGTCGACCGAAAAAGCCTGCAGATCCCCGACCCTCTTGAAAGAGGCCAATGCCAACAGGAGCGCTGTCTTAATGGACAGGATATTAAGCTCTACCGTCAGCAAAGGCTCAAAGGGAGGACTTTGAAGAGCTCTAAGTACCAGAGCAAGGTCCCAAGAGGGTACCGAGTGCAAAACACGAGGTGGATTTAACCTCCTGGCACCCTTAAGGAATCTGATGACCAGGTCGTGCTTCCCCAAGGACTTACCTTCCAGTGCATCGTGATGCGCGGCTATTGCGGCGACATACACTTTGAGGGTGGAGGGAGACAGCCTTCGCTCCAACCCATCTTGCAGGAAGGAAAGCACGACTCCGATCGGGCAAGTTCGGGGGTCCTCCTGACGGGAGAAACACCAATCGACGAACAGGTTCCACTTCAACGCATAGAGGCGCCTCGTAGAGGGGGCTCTAGCGGAAGTGATGGTGTCTACCACTGCCTGTGGCAGACCACCTAGAACCTCCGCGTCCCATCCAGGGACCAGACATGGAGTTTCCAGAGGTCTGGACGCGGGTGCCATAGAGTGCCCCGTCTCTGAGAAAGAAGGTCCTTCCTCAGAGGAATCGGCCAAGGAGGGGCTGTCACGAGGAGCATGAATTCGGTGAACCAAGTCCTGGTGGGCCAATACGGCGCCACAAGAAGGACCTGCTGCTCGTCCTCCCTGACCTTGCACAGAGTCTGTGCAAGAAGGCTCACTGGGGGAAACGCATACTTGCGCAGGTCCCGGGGCCAGCTGTGAGCCAGGGCGTCCGTGCCGAGGGTCCCCTCGGACAGGGAATAAAACCACTGGCAATGGGTCGTGTCCAGAGAGGCAAACAGGTCTACCTGTGCGACTCCGAAGACACTCCAAATCAGCTGGACCGACTGGGGATGGAGTCGCCATTCTCCTGGCAGGGGAGGCAGCCGTGAGAGCTCGTCTGCCACACGGTTGAGCTCCCCTGGAATGTGAATGGCACGAAGCGACCTCAGATGCTTCTGACTCCATAGGAGGAGGTGGGAGGCGAGTCGCGACATACGACAGGAGCGTAGACCACCTTGATGGTTGATGTACGCAACGGTCGCAGTGCTGTCCGTACGGACCAGTACGTGCTTGTGTCTGAGAACCCCTTTGAGGCGACGCAAGGCTAAGCGTACTGCTTGCAACTCTAGGCAGTTGATATGCCAATGCAGTTGAGGCCCCGTCCACAGACCTGAAACTGCATGCCCGTTGTACGTGGCCCCCCATCCGGTGGCAGAGGCATCTGTGAAAACCACAGCATGCCTGGAAACCTGGACTAAGGGCACTACGGCCCGTAGAAACGCAGGATCCGACCACGGGGAGAAGGTTTGGCGACAGTGCGGGGTCACTTTGACCCGGAACGTGCCGCTGTGCCACGCTCACCTCGGGACTCGATCGTGAAGCCAGCGCTGAAGCGGTCTCATATGTAACAGGCCGAGCGGCGTTACTGCGGCTGCGGCTGCCATATGCCCCAGGAGCCTCTGAAATTGTTTCAGTGGAACCGCTGTCCTGCCTCGAAAAGACCTGAGGCAGGTGAGCACTGACTGGACGCGTTCCTCCGTGAGGCGCGCAGTCCGGGCGACCGAGTCCAGCTCCATACCGAGATAAGAGATCCTCTGCACGGGGCAGAGTTTGCTCTTGTCCCAGTTGACCTGAAGACCCAACCGGCTGAGGTGCCGAAGCACCATGTCCCTGTGATCGCACAACACATCTCGCGAGTGAGCTAAAATGAGCCAGTCGTCGAGGTAGTTGAGGATGCGAACGCCTTGTTCTCTCATGGGAACAAAGGCCGCCTCCGCGACTTTCGTGAAGACGCGGGGTGACAGGGCCAGCCCGAAGGGTAGGACTTTGTACTGATACGCCCGACCCTCGAAAGCAAACCGAAGAAATGGTCTGTGTCGAAGGAGAATCGAGACGTGAAAGTACGCGTCCTTCAGGTCGATCGCTGCAAACCAATCCTGGGGACGGATGCATTCGAAAATGCGCTTCTGCGTGAGCATCTTGAACGGGAGTTTGTGCAGGGCCCGATTCAAGACCCGCAGGTCCAGGATTGGCCGTAACCCACCGCCTTTCTTGGGTACAATGAAGTAGGGGCTGTAAAACCCGGACCTCATCTCGGCAGGAGGGACCGGCTCGATCGCGTCCTTCGCCAGCAGGACATCGATCTCTTTCCGCAAGACAGGGGCGTCCACCGACCGCACATGGGTAAAGTGGACGCCCCTGAACTTGGGAGGCCGGCGTGCAAACTGAATTGCATAGCCGAACCGGATGGTGTGGATGAGCCATCGGGACGGACCCGGAAGCGCTTCTAGCCAGGCTTCCAGATACCGTCCCAGTGAACCCACCCGAACCACCGGCGTACCCGCGGAGGGGCAGCGAGGTGGAAGACAGGGACCCGGCTCTGGTGGCGTTGTAGCGACCGAGAGCGGGGGTCTGGGTGCGCCTGACACCAACCTGCTTCCACCGAGGGGCAGACGGCAGAGAAGGCTCGTGGGCGTTCTGCTGCGGACTGCCCGGTGGCGAGGGGAGGGGGAGAGACGAGGAACGAGGCCCTGACTCCTCGTATGCTGGTCTCTGCGCCTCCGGGCCCAGCTGCAGACCGGAGCGACGCAGCTGAGGCTGCGTCACTGCTATCTGCAAGCTGGGGAGAGGGGAACGGGAGTGGTGCAGCTCGGGGGCGGCACGCACTGCCATTCTGACCCTCTCGGACGGAGGAAACTGGTCTTATTATACTGCCAGTCTCGACCGTGAGGGGAAACGAGGGACGAGGCCCGGGGGCATCGAGTCCTGGTATCCCCTCACCCAGCGAGAGACGAGAGTGACAAGGCCGTAGCCCTCACTGCCATCTGAGCGCTGGGGCCCGTGAACGACTCAGAGGAAGTGGACTGCTCAAACTTTGGGTACCGCTGATTACTGGATAACCAGCGGCGGAACAGAAACTAAATTCTCCACCCGGCCCTCCCCCGGGGGAAGGAGTGGTGATGACACGCACTCCCAAAGAGCAGATCGTCACATACTCTGGGTCGCTCCTCTCAGGGTTGCTTCCCTTCCCTTGGGAAAAACAAACTCCGAGCGGGCTGGTTTTGAGGTGCTTCTGGACCACCAGTGTGGACATCGTCTAACCGAGGGCCAGCGCTGTGACTAATCACGGTCAGTCACTAAGCACAGCTCAACCCCGAGTTAGAACTACGCACGTGCAGTGGTAGTGAGAGAGGAAAAACTTCTGCAGATTTAGGCATGTTTGGCTTGCCATATTGGCACCAAAACGCTTCCATACTGCCAAAATTCTTCACACACATCCAGGCGCTTTAGAACAGCCCAGGAAAGTGTGGCTGTTAAGTCTGAATCTTCAGCACGAGAACACGACATTATAGTAGGAACTCAGCATCATTTTCAGAGTATAACAGCCCTCTCTCCGATGTAGCGATCGACATCTGTCCTCCCTGGGGCCCCGAATGAAATGCTTGGTCCCTCATGAGAAGGACCAGAATCCCATCCGAAAGCCTCGACGGCACACGGCACGCTGAGCGGCTCAAGCCTTTACGAGAAAGGGGAGACGAGCAGCACGCCGACGTGGTCATGCACTCCTGAGAGAACATGAACCACCCACGAACGAAGTCTCAACACACTGATTAGGCATGTGAAACAGTGATCGTGGCCGTCAACCAGGCATGCAAGATAGTGAACGTGGCCATCGCTTCGATGACACACGGCACGCTGGGCGCTCAAGCCTTCAGGCAAGGCGAACAACGTGCCGACGTGGTCATGCTCTCATAAGAAAGCATAAACCACCCACGAACACAGTCTCAGCATGTTTGCGATGCGCTAGAGGAGTGAGTGGTTCGTGCTCACTGAAACCCTCAGATCACCAATGTTATTCGCCAAAGTAGCCCTCCTCTGGTGCACCAGAAGAGAAACTAGATCGGGAAATAAGCAAAGGGACTCACCTCATAGAGGCACGCGAGTCTTGATCTTGACCACGCATCTTGAGCGCCGAATGACGCGCGCTGGGTTGCCGTGACAACCCGCGCTGTCAGCCGGCGCTCGACGGCACACGGCACGGTGAGCGGCTCAAGCCTTTACGAGAAAGGGGAGACGAACAACGTGCCGACGTGGTCATGCACCCCTGAGAGAACATGAACCACCCACGAACGTAGTCTCACACACGGATTAGGCATGTGAAACAATGAACGTGGCCGTCAAATAAGGACAGGGAACGATCGCATCCAGAAACACACGAGTGAAACGTCATCCTGAAAAGGACGCGATCTTCACTCGTGTTGCTCTTTCAGGAAGAAAGTACTCTCTCTATCGTGCTGAAGCACACAGGGACCCAACGCGGCAACACAGCGGGGAAACTGCAAGCCCGCTGTGCGCACTCAACCGTTTACCAGCTGTGAAAACAGCTTTTGAATTAACAGCATATAGACGCAGCCGGCAGACAGGAACCGCGCGGTCGCTGAAACGCCATCTCACCAACACAGAGAGATCCCCTCCCGAAACAGCAGACTCGTAGCAGTAAGAAAAATACAATCTTAAAGCTCACTCACTCAGAGAGGACACAATCGGTCGGCTCCGAAGCTAAAAGCATTGCGCAATGTTTACTTCCGCCTTTTATACCCGCGCTGGTAGGCGGGTCGCGGAATGCAAATCTTGCATGCCAATTTTCATTGGCTCGTTTTAATTCACTCGAAGGCAATTGGTCTCCCTAGCGTGATCCCAATTCGTCAGGGAACTCCCCCGACGACACGTCGGAGTTCCCAGGACGAAAGGGAACTTACAAATTCACCTTCATTACAGTGTAACTGATAGTAACGGCAAACGTGTATCAATGAAGCTATTTATAGCTTTGCCTTATATTGAGTTCGATTCAGTTACGAGCTAGTAAAATATTTTAAACTTTACCAGTATCAGTATATACCAGTATATGCGAGCTTGATAGTGAGTACTAACAGCCATATTAATTGTTTATATTCATACTTGTATATTCATACAACATAAAGTTAGTTATTTTATTACTTGTGATTCTGACATGATGTCACTACATGCACTGGGCTCCTCTCTGCTCGGCGCTGGTAAACGCGTCCGACTCTTCTAGCTGAGCAAACGGCCGGGATCGCGCGTTCATGTGTTTTGGGGTCGTGGCTTTGGAAGGAGCCGAGAAGGGAGGTGGTGGGAGTTAATGGAATAATGAGCTGTGTTTATTACAGTCCTGAGAGGACTACAGACACTCGATGTTTATAATTTCTTTTCCAGATTACTTACATTTTAATTATGCATTGATATATAAAGACAGATTAAACAAATTTGGAAAAAAGTATTTTTGGGGAATTCTACCTACCCTGCCTTTAATATGTGGAGTGGAAATTTGAAGGACAGACATTTTACGCTTTATTCTGCATCACATTATAAACTCAATTCACTATTCAAAGTACAATTTTTCAACTTGTAGATTTTAAAGATTGAAAGAGCTGTTGAAAGCTTAGCGAAGGTGTCGTTAAAGTAAGGCGAATGAGGTGTAGATCGTTTATAGCCTAACTTTAGCTTTTTACTTCTGGCTATTGTATTTTCAAAATTCAGTTGTGTCGATTTGTGAAGATTATCTTGATGTGATGATAAAATGTGTAAGAATCATAAACTTTTGTTGGTTACAGCGCTTATTTGCTGCAATAATCCAAAAGCCAATGGAAAAATTCTATTGACTTTTTGTCAAGAGAACCAGGGTGATGCTATCTTATGACATAACGTCATCAGTGCAAATCTCTATTGATGGCCATTTAAAAGTAGCCATGTATTCTGAAAAATGTTTTTTGTAAGCAACATAGAAGTACTTCCAGACAATATCCAGAAGATTCTTTAGCAGTGCAAGGATCTTAAAGGCATTGAATGGACATACATGTTTCTCTGTCTCCTGCCTTTCACGTCAGATAGCTGGTTGTATAAACGGTTAAAGACTAGTCTTACAACTTAGTCATCACATTTTTTTCTGTGTAAGTTTCAACTGTTCAAGTAAGTTATATAAAAAAGTAAATTGGTCTAATTTGATACTAGGAAGTAAGACTGATTGCCCCTTGACTCAACGCTAGTTGGTCATACTAGTACTTAAGACACAGTCTTAACAAATGAACATAAGGGAAATGTTTACGCAACCGGCCCCATGAATGACTTTAAGCCAAG
Organism: Siphateles boraxobius; assembly: GCF_051911475.1. Classification (NCBI taxonomy): domain Eukaryota; kingdom Metazoa; phylum Chordata; class Actinopteri; order Cypriniformes; family Leuciscidae; genus Siphateles; species Siphateles boraxobius. The sequence goes on from NW_027508866.1 coordinate 14,452,210, forward strand.
GGCTCAAAAACAATTATGTGGACAACTGTGCATCCATGAGCAGCGATGATACATGTCAAATCACAAACTCACATGTCAGTAAGATTTCAGTAAGTCTCTTATACACACCAAGGCTGCATTTATTTGATCAAAAATACAGTAAACATTAATATTGTGAAATATTATCACAATTAAACAAAAACAGTTTTCTATTTTAATATATTTAAAAAAATAATTTATTCCTGTGATGGCACTTTCATTTCTCCAGTCTTCAGTGTTCAATGATCCTCATATGGTGCTGAAGCAACAATTCATATTATTATCAATGTTGAAAACAGTTGTGCTACTTAATATTTTATTTATTAATTTTTTTCAGGATTCTCTATTAAAGTTCAAAATAACAGCATTTATTTGAAATAGAAATATTTTGTAACATTATACAAGTTTTTATTGACACTTGATAACAAATAGCTTTTTCCAGGTATTATGATATAGACCATGGACATAAACAAGACCACGTGAGCATGAACAACAGACATCCCAAGTCTCCCGGAAGTTCCGGGAATCTCCCGCATATTGATTGCGGCTCCCTCCCAAATTAGTTCAAATCTCCCGGAATCTAGAGCTCGCAAGCTCACAAACCGCGTAGCGCGCGCTCGGCAGAGAGGGAGAGAGCGAGAGACCTTGAGTGTATGTGCAAATGTGTGTGTGTGTGCCTCATGAAGCTCATGTAAACCCCCCAACAAAACCGAACAAAACCACCCCCCCCCCCCAAACCCCCCAAACCGTCACACACACAAAACCGAACAACCCCCCCCCCCCCCCCCCAAAAAAAAGAGATACCTCCCTAAAATGACTTCTTGCAGGTTGGGATGTCTAGAACAATAATATTAGCCATTATATAATAGCCACTTTTCAACATCAAATCAAATTCTAATTGAAACAATGATGCACTACCTTACATCGACATTCCAGCTAAATATTCTGTTGCACTCAAAAATGTCACAATATGGAAATTAAATGGGTTGCGAAAATCATTTCTTGTTGTTTTTAAAAGTCACCCAGTAAGGAGGTGAGCGCAGCCTCAAGTGACATGATGTAATGGCCAGTTTTTCAGTGAAATTTCGGGAGAGGGAGGAATCACCATTGTAATCGTCTCCAAGAGCTCTGTGAAAATGAGGTCATCGGGCACGCGTGTGCGTACGAGTGTGCGGAGCTGTGTTTCTTTGCTGTTGGCACCTTTGGGCAAGTGAGAAGAAGACCGTCCATGTCTCCATGACATAAACCTTCAGTTACTGCTAGCAATCTCCCAGCTGCTCCCACTCAAACAAGTGTCATCCTTCTCTTCCTCTCTCTCTCTCTCTCTCTCTCTCACTCTCTCTCTCTCTCTCTCTCTCTCTCTCTCTCTCTCTCTCTCTCTCTCTCGTCGCACTCTATCTATCTCTTGTTCGCTCTTTTGCTCGCTGGTGTGCTGTCTGCGTCTGCTGCATCATGCTGTGCACTGAAATATAGCTTTTAATAAAGCGTATGGATGGTAATCGCTCATCGAACCGGTAATAAAAATGGAGGATTCTGGGTGTTTGGTGGAGGTAGAACTGTGGCTGAGGCTAACAGTCAACTAGATGAGAATACAGCTGCCTTCCCACACAGAGCACAGCTGGAGTTAAAAGATGTGTGTGCATTTATGTAGAGCTGTTGGCTCTAATAGACCTTTCACAGTAAAAGAGGGTCTGCCATGTTGTTAGTGGTGCGAGCTACGGCAAACATCACTACTACAATTGCTCAGACCTAGGCCTGAATTCAAAACAAACCCCTAACAGTAAGCGCTGAACTTGGGAAAGATGTTAGGTATAAATTATGCTGCAGACATAAATGATACCTCATATCGTATGGTTTAAAGTTGGGGTACTCGAAGTCGGACTTGGACTCGGGTCCAATTTTGAATGAACTCGGACTTCTCACGCTCTCAGGTGAATTTGAACTCGGACTTGGTAACGTAAAAAAACGTTAGATTAATTAGCTGCGCTGTACTTGGTAGCCTTGTCCGCCTAAATGAATTATAAATAAACATTTAAAAAAGTAGGCTATTTGCAGTATATTAAATTGTTTTTTGACCTAATTATTTTGCACTGACATGACTCACTCGAGTCTGTCGGCTCAGACAGTGCTGCATCACGTGCACTTGTGCAATATAGCCTATGATTTCCGAAAATAGTACTATGTCAACTAGCGATATCAGCACAAGAACTGTTGAGGACTATGCAACATAATTTAGACAATTGTTTTTGTCATATGTTTGTCAGACACTATCATTTCAGCCGCTCTGTGCATGTCCTCGCACAGAGCGAGGCTGAAGCTCAGCTTCGCGGCTGAGACATCAATAGACTATTCATTTAAAGTTTTTACTCTTAAACACACAAGGCACATCCACTTTAATAAAAAAAAAAAATTTATAATTAAACAAACCAGATCAAGACGAGAGCAGAAACTAAATAAAGTGCATAACTGAAAAATAAAGCATAGGCTCAAAACAAATACAAACGGTGGGCACAGCAATTGCACATTAGGCTCCAAAATAAGAAAAAATTAAAATAATAATAAAGTGCCCAAATCCAATAAATAATACTAGAAATAAATGGTCACAATAATATAAAAGCGAACCATAAAATGTTTCCAGCGTGGTCTGGGGGATGCTACCGTCATTGTGTGCGGTTGCGCCTGCAGTTATAAAACGATTATTACTAATTGGCATATTTCAATGTTTTATGCCAATTCTGATGTGTTCATTCATATAGGCTACTTAAAACAGACGGGGCAACCTAACGCAGACAAGTTAGCTAACCGTTTTTAGGTGATATGCCATGTTTGATGTCGAGCTGTGATATGCAAACTGTTGTTTGCAAACTTTGCATTCGACTTTTTTCCCATTTTCTATTTTCATAAAATGGTTCCACACTCCCGATGTCTTTGACATGGTAGATTACTCTGACAGTAAATTAAACGCTAAATTCAGCAAACCACCACGGATGATGCAGACCAATGCCTTAGTTCTTTCCATAGACAGTAAAAGAAATGGAGACAGCGACCCCCTTGATTTCAACGGAGAAAACTGAAGCCCGATTAGAGCACTCACTTCCTGATGGCTGAGCGAATGCGCAGGCTCAAACTGAGCTTGACGACAGTCTGACAGTTGTAAATCTTCTAGTAGCTGTGCCAAGACAAATCTGAATCACCTAATTCCTCAAAAACGTTGTTGAAATATTTTGTCCCGTTGCTTTTATGGACTCTCTATCTATAAGCTTCTCCCTTGACTTTATGCCTCTATGTCCCTCCAATTGCCTCATAGACAGTAAAAGATTCCCTGGGAGCTTCTCCTCCTGTCTATACGGTAATTTCTCTATTGTGCGACAGAAAGTCGCGTGGTTATGACGCAATCGTTAGCCTATTTTTACAAAAACGGCTTCTACAGGGCCATAATGTAAGATAGAAAGTAATGGAGCCTTTTATACATTGTCATGTTTCTTTAGAAATAAATAATGGACAAATGAAGTCTTTGGACGCCTCAGATGTAAAGTTATTTGCTGTCAAAGTGACGGCAAAATGAATGGGAGTCAATGGAATGCTAACAGCAGGTGAAGTTCTGCTACAATGGCGGCCCCCCGGAGGCTTCAGTTTCCGGCTGATGGATTGGTGGGTTGGGCTAATCCAAAAAAGTGAAAACAAGGGGGGAGGTGTTCTGAAGACAGACTGTTACCTGTGAAACAGGGGTGCTCTGAAAACACCCCCATTAGCAATTAGTGATGAAATGAATATAATGAAATTAACGCAGCAAAAAGTCGACCAATCAGAATTTTAGTTGAGCCAGAACGTATTGACCAATAAATCGAGTAGTCGACTGGGAGATTACAGCCCTAGACAAGAGTTTTAGTGAGAGTGCAGAACGCGGTAAGTCATGGCTTAAAGGGAGCGCTATTGATCTAAATAATAGTTTTGTTTTTCATGGTTCTAGAGTACCAGTGGTTACGTTCACATTGTAAATTACAAAGAGTTATAACTGCATTTAAATGTGGGAGTAAATCCGCAAAATTTAAGTCCTGTGAGTCATGAAATTGCGATGATTGACATAGTAACCATAGCAACATGAGAACGTGATAACCATAGCAACATTTTGGCTTCTAATAATGTTATGGTTTTTGTTACATTTACACTTTAAGGTCCTTTCACACTGGACGCGATTTTGACGCACGAATAATTCGCGCAATGGTTTTATTTTTTGATCAGCTGTTTGTGTAATGAGTGCTTCCACACCGAACGTGAATGTGCTGAGGCGAAAAAACTACTTTTATTTTTTTCGCTTCGATGTCGATTTTTTTTTACTTTTGCAGCGACAGAAAAGACTTCAGCCAATCACATACAAGGAAACAAAGGTAAAGCTTGTTGACGCTTTGGCCGCTCTGACGTAGCAGCATTATGTGCGAGAGAAGTCACAACATGAAATGTAAACTAAAAACAAGCAATACAATGAAACTAGAAACCTTTTATAATGACAGCATTTTTATATTGCCTATTCCGCATCTCAACGCACGCATACCCTATCATTTATGAAATGACCTTTTGCTTATAGGGATCAGTTACAAAAGAACGAGGCATGGGATAAAATAGCTGGGATAATTGGTGTCTCCGGTGAGTTGATGAAGTGCATGCTGATGATTTATAATATTTTTGACTAGGAGGGAAATAATTGATTAGGAATATTTTCAACATTCATGGTTGTGTGTTTCATATTATTTTTGCATGCATGTATAGGCCACACACCAGAGAATGCGAGTAAAGCGGAGTGGGGTGATGCTTAAATATAAGTTAAAAAACGTAAACATACGTTTCATATGTATGTTTAAATAATATAATGTTATTTTTTTATTTTCATCTATGTTGATTAGCTATATGAAAAGGGAACCGCATGAGATGAGTAAGATAGGATAAGATGCCCAATGTATCGAAAACATTTGGAATGGGTCAGACATAATTTTGGCCACTTTTTAAGTTTTGTTTTGTAGAAGCCTTAATTTAAAGTGAATTTCGTTTTGTATAAATTGTATCTTAATTTTAATCAATGTTTCATCAACAAATTGCCTGGATTAATAAATAAGAAAATATAGTAGACAATATAATTAGGACACGGAGGCGCCGACACGTGAACTGGAGCGCGTCTCATAGCCTACCGAAAACTGACAGAAAACACTAGTTTATTAATAAACAATTCAAATGTTTAATGCATAATCCTTACTTTGGCCGGTTCTTTGTGGCAAAGTTTTAGCTTCTTTACAAGATTAGCATACTGCCCTTCAGACTCTCTGTTCTTTAAGATTGGGTGCACACAAAACCTTCTTTTCTGTCTTTTAAAGAAAATGAAAAGCTCGTCCATGTTCTCTCAGCTGTCGGCGCGAAAGTTTTGGAATGTTGAAGCTCTGAAAGTCGCAAATTCGCGTCGCGGCTGATGTGAATGGTTTTGACGCGAACTATTCGCTTTTCCGTTTCGCTTTTTCGTTACGCGTCCGGTGTGAAAGGGCCTTTAGTCATAAGTTTACATACACCTTGCAGAATCTCCAAAATGTTATTTTTATTTATTCTTTAATAAAAAGGATCATAAAAACATTGTTTCTATTTAGTACTGCCCTGAAAAAGCTTTTTTAAGATTGTATGATTTTGAGATCCATCTTTTCACACTGGGACTCATACACAACTATTACAAACCCTGCAAACATTTAATGATGGTCAAGAAGGCAGCATCCATTAAGAGCCAGGGGCTGTAAACTTTTGAACTGGATCATTTGTGTAAATTGTTCTTATTTTGTTTAAAAATTAATTAATTAATTTAGTCCTGCCCTTCAGAGGCTAAATAAGCTATTAGCATGTAAAACAAAATAAGAATAATTTAAACATCACCATCATCTTGCTCAAAAGTTTCCCCCTGGCTCTTAATGCATTGTGTTGCATTTTTGAGCATTACCTTGCAGACTCTGAAAGATGTACAGTAGGTAAACGTATGACTGCAACTATGCATTGCAATCGTTTGGTAAGTCTTAAAATATTAATTTAAGAGCTCAGTGGTGAAACCTTTCGCCGGAATTTGATTGACAGGCGATCTGACCAATCTCATAATGCAGATATCCACCATTTTTGTCTGACAAACAAACCAAACCAGTTAGTAGATTAAAATCAGTGGACTTGAACCCCGAAAAATGGTGTGCACTGTGCATCGATTTCTTTTTGCAGTTCTGGTGTTCATTCATGTTTAATTTGTGTTATAACTAGAAGAGATTATCAGTTCATGTGCTGCTTGAACGGAGACCCTAGACATTAAAGGACCACAAAACAGTATTTATTGTTTGCATTTCATAAAAATTGAAAAATTTGAAAAGCTGACACTTTATTTGATACCAAAAGTAACCTGCTCTGTCTTGTATGTTGGCACATTGTCAGTGTCCTCTTTGCTCCGCAATTATGTTTCACTGTGTGAGAACATGATGTGTGGAGTGAGAGCGGAATGGCTTGTTGGATGTAGCAACAGTAACTGTCTTTGTGAAAGGTACATTTCAAATCATTTAAATCTTTGTGGACTCGGCCGGACTCGGATGTTAAGGACTCAGACTCAAGTCCGACTCGGCCCTCTTTGGACTCGGACTCGATTGTTAAGGACTTGGACTCGATAAAGGTGGACTCGGACCCAACACTATTATTATTATTATTAAGTTATCAGACATTTTTGCCTGGCACAAAATGAAACCGGTTGAAGGAGAGAACCAAGCCATATCCAGAGGCAGGAATATCATAGGGGCGAAATCTGACAAGAACATGTCCAGGTCATAATAATGAAAGTGCATAATAATGAAAGTGGGAGGAAGTTGAAGGTTGCTCATTGATACCAAGTTTAGGCATGAAACTGTAGATGGCACAGGCTGATAGGTCTTTACTCAATTTGGCAGAGATCACATTGTCATCTAGCGCAGCTGATCGGTTGCTGTTGCACCAATGAGCAAATTCAAATACCATTAGTGTTGCTGTTAGCAGTCTGCAGCGTGCTTTCAGAAACCCTCCACCTTCCCCAGCTCCACCTGTATACATCTGCTATGGTTTGTATTATATTTTATACAAATATCTAAATTAAAAGGAAAGGCCTTTAAGGAAGGCCTTTGGAATTAAAATAACCCCACATCATCACATACCCTTCACCATACCTAGAGACTGGCATGAGGTACCTTTCATAAGATCATCTCTCAATGCAAATCAAACCAGCTATTAGCCTAACTGAAATAACACCATGCCAATCTCTAAGTATGGTGAAGGGAATGTGATGATGAGGGGCTATTTTAATTCCAAAGGCCAAGGGAACTTTATCAGGATGCATAGTATCCTGGATCAATGAAACAACTGGCCTTTAAAAATAAAAATCTGCCTGCCTATATGTGAATTTAACATAGGGTTGTCATGACTTATGCAACCTATATTTTAAGGAAGAACATTTATTTAATCACGACACATTATTCATTCACAAAGAAAATTGGTGTCCTTAAGGGTTGGATTTTTCCTCATTTTTTTTAATTAAGGCATTAAGATCAATTTCCAAAAGATGATTTTTTATTCCTCTTTTTATTCAACTTTAGCATGGGTGTGTTCACTTATGCTATCCACTGTATCCATTACTATGCTAACCTCTCCGAGAGATGTCATGACAGAACTATAGTATTTTGCATAAAAATTTCAAGACTATTTTTTTTTTTTAAATCAATTGAAATTGAAATCAATTGAGTGAGCCACGGAATAATTTATTCAACTTATTCGTTCAAAGCAGCTGATAAATTCAGTGACGAAACGCAGCTTTGTGTGCCTCGGAAACGCACAACAGTTCTGCTATGGATTTGTTTGAAACTATTTTCATTGCCGAAACAGAGCAAAAACCTGGGTTTAAAATAGTGTCAAAAATGTAAATCACTTAAAACTACTTGTTTATTGAACATTTGTATAAAATCAATATTACGTTTGCTATTGTGTTCATATTCGTGAAAACAGCTCCCTTGCTCTTGTGATGCTGCTTAATTAAAAATTATAATATAAAAATATGATCTCATAAAAGTACTTTTTTGCAAACATATCTTGCATTTTGTGTCCATTTGTATTAATTTGTGACATTGTCCCATTCATTTGTAACTCGGAACGTAAACAAATAAATCAGACAACGCACACGCAATTTGATGATATCCCCGCAGTTGTGATCTTGAAATAAAATCCTTTTAGTCTGAGACCGAGACAAGATTGAGTACAAATGCGGTCGATACAGAGACCTTCAAATGAGAACGGCCTTGAGTACTAACAGAAAAAATAAATCATTGTGATACAGTAATAAGTATTGTATTTGTATTATATTATTGTATTAAAAAATACCCTTGAATATAATGAGAAATACAAAAACTTAAGTAAAACATTTTGGCCACAGATATTATTAATTGTCATGAAAAGAATGCTGCAATGCTAAAAATAAAAATAAAAAAAATTCTAATGGTCCTAAATCGATTTGGTTTACTTTTAAAATTTAAAAAAACAACACCTCAGACACGAGCCACAAAAGTGGAAACAAAAATACGTTCAGCACAGATTTTGATACACATTTGTGCTTTTACCAGATTTAAGCAAGTCCTTTTGCCCCTGTTTACACTTGGTATTAATATCTGTTTTGGTTGATCGAATCACAAATGGATGACAACAAATACAGGTGTAAATGTCACATTATGTTCAGTTAGTTTCATTATCATGGACTTTTAGTTTGTTTTCATGTTCATCGTGTGTTCCTTTCAGTTTTCCCGCTCCTCATTATTAGTTCATACGTGTCAGCTGTGTTCTATTAATCATCCCGATTTGTGTTTGCTATATAAGTTGGTCCCTCACATTCATTCTCTGTCCAATCACTGTTAGACTGCGTGCGTGCGTGCGTGCGTGCGTGCGTGCGTGCGTGCGTGCGTGCGTGCGTGCGTGCGTGCGTGCCCGTCCGTCCCACTGCTTGTTTGCCTTCCTTGTGGATATTTATAATTAGATGTCATGTTGGAACTTCATTCTTCTGTCTTTCTGAACCAACACGTGAAAGTAAACAGGGTCTCAAGCGTTTTGAGCTTGTCCACTTCCAGAGGTAATCGAAAATGCATACCGAGATGCTTTCATATTGTAAACGCTCATGTGGTCTAATGCGTTCTAACAGCCAAAAAGACAGCCTAATCTCCACCTACTGACCTAATGCATAAACATCTTGGGAAGCACTCTAGCCAGACTGGAATAATGCTTTTTCAACTTTAGTTAGTGTGTAATGTTGCTGTTTGAGCATAAAAAATATCTGCAAGGTAACAAAGCTCAAAGTTCACTCCAAAGGGAGACATTTTATTTAACAGAATCCACTTTTCAGGAACTACAATGAACAGCTCGTTTGGACCACAGCGCGATTTTTCCGGGCTTTATGAAGTCATAATGTTCCTCATTTAAATAATCTCCACCCATGTAATAAGCAAAAATGCAGACGAGGCCTGGATGAGCTGCTGCTATATCAAGACACGCTGTTTTTTTCTACAACTCATTTGTTTGACCTTTTTGTTAAAATTTATTTTAAACACTGTTCCTGAACATTATAATCCCGAAGTTTACCTGTGCGCTGCACGTTTAACGCAGAACAGTTTCCAGAACCACGATGCAGGCTACACACAAAAGCTTCTCCTGAAATTAAGCAGTTTCCACTTTGTCGGGACAATCTGTTGTTGGACCACAACTTGTAAGTATGTCTTATTATTTGTAGTTGTGTTTTCTATTAACAGTTCTAATGATAAGTTTTATGTTGTTGCTACACTGGCCTGTTAGCCAACATTAGTGTTGATATACTGTAGGGTTTACTATAGCTTTTGTAAACTCTCGCTTTTGTAAGGCTTAGGAAAATTAGCCATGTTTTTGTGATCGATTACTGCTTGTATAACCATAGTTTTCCTACAAATATCACAATTAAATGAGGGATAACATTGTATCTATAATGTATAAGAAAAACATACCACTCTGAAATGTCCTGTGAAATCCGTGCTTGCAAAGTCTGTGCATGAAATCCGTTCTGGATGATCCTCTTGTTAATGTTTTGAAATTGAACATTTGAAATTCCCGAACACACGCTAAAGCACTGCCAATCACACGCTGGGTCAGCTAATTAATCACACCACATTTCGTATTTCGGAAGGAGGGGCTTCATTGAAAATAACGAGTTCGGGACAGACTGGGAAGAGAGGAGCTGTAATAATGTAAAATATGTGAAAAATAATGCGTTTTTTGAACAATCAAGCATGAAAGCATATTCTAGTACACCCCAAAATCAATACTTCATAAAAGGGCATAATAGGACCCCTTTAAACTTTATCGGCTGAAGTCCCAAGTTTGGTTTGAAGACGAAAAATGTAACAAGCAGGATGTTCTCTCACCACTGATTTCTAACACACACTCACAGTCACAGCGTGGTCTCGCGGCAGAAACGAAAGATGCTGCTCTCCGTATGTTTATCCGTCGTTTCAAGGCGTTTCGTATGTAAACTGCGCAAGCTTATTTTTTCCATTAGATTGAAAGATCTGGAAAAAAAAACATACTTTTACCCGCCAATAGACCCTCCCCTTGAAGAAATCAGGGCAGAAGTGGTAGAAAGTGGTCAGGGTCTTGGTGAAATAACACAAACAGAGCATAAGTGCTGCATAAGAAATAAGTGCCGGTATCAGTGCCCACAATTAATTCTTACTGAATTGCCCCTAGTTGTTTAGAGTGATTCGACAGGGAAAACAACAAGACAAATTTTCTTATGCAGCTGAACTGTACTGTACTTTGGGGGAAAAGAAAAATATGGGAGAGAAAGAGAGAGAGACAGTATAATGGGAGATTTGCCCGCAGGAGATTGTCATGATCCACAGCATTGGTTACAACCCTTGTCCCAGTAAGAAATGAGTGTTTACACTATGTGTGTGTGCATGTCACCTTAAATGATATGATTGCGGCAAAGTGGCTTTAGGCACATATGTACGCCTCTGAATGGATTTACATGGGTGTTTGTGCTGTGATGCAGATGTTTATATCAGGTATTCCAGCTGTCGTGCACTGTGGGGAGGTGGACAGTGTCACAGCTCTTAAACCACCACACACAACACTGTTGCGGCCAAACAAATCAATATAACTGAAATCTGATCTGCCCTGGGCTTGGGTTCAAAAGATTCCACTGACTAGACAAATACAAACACATCTGATCCTGTCACATTGTATGTATACACACACACTCAGAAGCTGCATGAATGCAGTGTTCTAGATTCAGATGTGTTTTTGGCTGTGTGCTCTACTTTTCTGAACAGCTGGATGGTTGTGAAACTGTTTGTTGGTGAACAGCATGAGTTCAGAGTTCATTGCAAATGTGAAGCAGGCCGATCCACAGCTATCATAACATGCAAATTCAAACAGTCACATTTAACACAAAATATTTTTGCTCTTTTTTAATGGAGCTCTCAGTTACACATTAATTTTGTTTCAGATGTTTCTCCTAAAATTCCTTTGGAGGAAAAGTCCCTGTAAGGCAAAGTCAGTTCACTTGGCGGCCATCTTGATAACAGCCCCAGGCAGCTATTTTCTAGTACTTGTACAATATAGAAAGATCAAAATCTCCAAAAAGAAGTTGTCAAGATTGTTTCGATAATCAACAATGAAATCTGACTATAATCCCAATTTAGCTTAAATCAGGCTAAAAAATGTGTTTGTCAGCTAATGGATTCTAGAGTAAACTGACCAAAAAGCGATTAGGCCTATCTCATTTATATAAAAGGCTGGACTTCAATTCTTACAACCACCATCTTTCATTAGTCTCTGAACAAGAAGAAATCTTATACATAATGTCACTGGGAGAAATAAAAATAGAAGCAAATGAGACAATTGTACAGTAATGGCATAAAACTAAAATTAATGTGAGTGGAATATGTTAATTTTAGCTTCATATCTTTACTGTACAACAGCTTGATTTTGGAATAATTAGATTAGAAAGTTTTAGTAGCCATTAAAATAGGCATGAAACGGAAGTTGCATTAGTCTGTTCTTCCCTGTTGTGACAAATGGCTTCTCGAAACAAGAAAAAAAAAGTAGGGCTATACTTGATTTTGTCCGTGGGGAATTGATTGGATGGTTGTGGTTTGCTATTGCTGTGATGTCATGTGAGTGACAGGTTGTCCCGCCCTCATGTCAGTAAACACGTCAGCAGAGAAGAGAAGAGATGTCGCTGCAAGAGGGAGGGGAAGTTATGTGATTAAAGATTATGAGGGAACATGAATTTAAAAAAAAATAATGATATGCACGGAAAAATGGTAGTCAAATACTATTTGCCTTACAATAATTTGTGATTGAAGACTATGGTGCAGGGTCCAAAAAAAGTTGTCAACCGTAGATGAATTAAGAAAATGAATAATATAAGAATTTTTTAATTAAGAATAAATATTATATATAAATGTGGCGAGCAGGACGGGGCTGAGGGCCGTTGGAGAACGGCGCGAGGTCGGCATCCTTGTATCTCTCACGGAGGAGCGGAAGCATAAAAGGAGGAGTGACGACAGTGAAGATCGAGAGAGGACCAGGCCTGGACTATTTTATTTGATGTTTTGTTTTATTATGTGTGGCGGAAGTCTACCGTGAGGGGCTGCTGTCTTTACTTTCATTTTGTATTTATTCATTTAAGTCTTTAAATGTTCGCCGGTTCCCGCCTCCTTCTTCCCATAATGTCTAACTGTGTTCAAATAAGTATCAATCATAAGAATGTATTTTACATGATTTAAAAACAATAAAAAACTAAAACAATTGTCCTTTTAACTGAATATATAACTGTGCACAAAATTTTACTTAAAGTTTTAAATGAGAAAAAAATACTGAGTTAAAGAGATCTAATTTGCAGTTTTTCCATCTTTCCTAAATCGTTTTCAAATTGAAACCTGATCAAATCTCTAACTGATATAACAGACTTCTTGTCATATCAAAAACGTTGTCTATGAAATTGGTGTAAGATTCCGCCAATTTCCTTACTTTTTATCGGGGTATAGTTTGAAGGCATTTTGTACATTCTGGGCACGTTTATTCAAAAACTCTGCATTAGAATGGTGATGAGGGGTGTGAGGAGCATGTCCAGTGCGTGTATGCATGTGTGTCACGGCCGGGTCATCAATCACCGACATCATTGATTGAATATTGATCAGCACAGGGCATAATTCAGCATCTCTATTACACGCAGCCACACCATCAGAACAACAGCAGCAGAAACCTCTCTTTTCAAATAAACAATAGAGCAAATCGTATATATTTCTGCCAATTAGAAGAGAATAAGAAGACAATAGGCATAGGAGTGTATGCATCTTATGTACTGTACACACACTCTCCCTTACTGCCTTTCCATCTTTTTCTCCATCTCTCTTTTCCCCTGCTGAAGAATCCTGATCCAATTTTCACCTGATCAAGAGCTGCTAGGATGGCAGAAATAGCAGCATTTTTTTTAAAAAGTTTGTTCTACCATCAAAATCAGTTGGCTCCATAGTTCTTCTGCAGCGTCGACCAACTGTTTTTTTTATTTATTTACCTTCGCCGACATCACTACCCCCAAACGCATCATTCTCCCAACCTGCAGTGCCACTAACCGAATCTACATATAATGCTGCCAAGCTTCAATTGACTTTTGGACTGTTACCATCCTTTTGTTTAGCTGCTCACCTTATGGATTGTATTAAAGGGATTTTTTATTTTGGAGCGCAGCCTTGAATGAAGAGAAGTGAGCTTTACGCTCCAATCTGCTTGACGAAACACGTCTGGATGAAATTAAATTTCCCCCGACGTGACCGAGAAACGGCCCCACCTCTGCCTCTGAAGCATAGTCGTACATCACGTTTTTTCAAATGCCACATGCCTGCAGGAAATACCAGTGCTTGTACGGCAGAGAATGAGTCAAGTTACGTTTTAGGTGAATATAGGTTTATGCTTTGTTTCTGCGTAAATGAAATGCCACATTGCAAAAGCTCCTTAAACTTTGGCTTTGTCATAACACTCAAGTCTTGTTTTCTGCCAGCTGCACACTAGAATCATCACACATAATGTGACTTCTGTGCAGTCTTTTCAGTGTAAAAAAAGGAAAGGCCAAACACAATTCAGTATGCAAATAAACGTAAGAAAGAAGACCAATTGCATGTCAGAATGCAAACATTGCATTGATGTCATTGCTTTTGTCTAGATTTTAAGTTGAGATTTTTTTAATTTTTATTGTGGAGATGCAAGATTTTTAATCTTTAATCAATAATAATATTAAAAAACAGATCACACTTAATTTTAACGATTATTTAGGATAAGTATTTAAATACACTGCAAAAAAAAAACATTTTTTTAAAGTCTATACATTAAGTGATCAGAGCTGAATTTGCATTTGAAAAGATGGATAAAAGTAGATTGGCAAACCAAACAACATGCAGAATGTGCAAAAAAGAATGCTATATCAGCAGACAATTCATTATTTGAGAATTCCTACCTAAATATTTAGGAATATCAATGTAATGTTGCCTTGCAAGCACTGTAATAAAAATGAAACAATATCGCCTGTTAAACTCTGGAAGTAGCATTGAATTAGCATTTCAAATGAAGTATTAATGACATTAAATGCTTAAGCTAACTGTGGCTTATTTGTTCAGTTAGTTAAATTTCTAATTAAAAAAAAGAATGATAACCTCTATGTTGTAATACAGGAGAAGATTAGAGGTGAGAAGGAGCTTGTCAATGGAAACCTCTAAGATTAGCTTTGAGCTGGATCTAGAGGCCAGAATGAAGTGCAGAGAACATATCATAACACAAAAAATATAATTTTGAGGCTACGAAAAAAAAGAGTAAAGTGCAAGTGTGATGAATAAAGTATGCTTCTGCTATCTATCTATCTATCTATCTATCTATCTATCTATCTATCTATCTATCTATCTATCTATCTATCTATCTATCTATCTATCTATCTATCTATCTATCTATCTATCTATAAAATTTAAGCTTGATCAAAATTAAATTGAGTTGTTAAAAAAATCATGCTGAGTGAATTAAGTAAATGCTTTAATAATTTAATAAGTTGTAGTAATTGAAACATTTAGTAGAATGCTGAATAAAAGGCAACCATTTTTCTTTATAATATAATGCTTACTAATTTTTAACACTCAGCATATAAGTATGTAGGAAGGAGAACCCTTGCAAAAGGATCATCATATTGGTGAGTTTTCCAGAAAGTTTGAAAATGCCTGAGAAAGAGAGAGAGAGGAGCGAGAGATGAGATAATTACAGTTTCTTCTAATCCTCCGGCTGTAAACTACACACACATCCCCTTGACATGTCCAAAAGTCCCACACTAAACACCCACCAAATGTTGAACTGAAATGCAGTGAGGGTGCCAAGACCAGATCCATGAAATCCCTCTCAAACCTGTGAATGATTCTCAGTGCAGTGACTGTGTAGGAATCCCCGTCAGTGATTGTGTGCTGGACGATTTTCTGATAAGTCTCACTAGCAACGTAACAGCGCTTAACACATATAAACGCGTATACACCTCCACAACACTGTCAGATGCATTAATCACCTACTGTAGAGGCGTTTTGTTTCTCTGTGAACAAATGGGATTTGTGTGTTTCTTTTAATGTTGTAGACCCATCTTAACACTGCAAAGGTGGCATAGATGTCCCATCTAAAGCATTAACACACATTAAATGTCATATGTCTGCACGCAAACTGCAGATCCACTGCATTGCTGTCTGTGAGAATATCGCACAGTGTGTACAACTGTATTCCCATGAAACAAATGCTTGCATATTCCCTTGTGGGTAAATGCAATTCATCTTCATAATTATGAAAAAATATCTTCTCTTGCTATGTGGCCCCAGATTTGCTTATTATCTCTTATTAGGGAAGAAATATTTCTGTACACAGAAGCTGTTTCTTTCAACTCATGTGCAAATAACACATGGACTTTTGGATGTTTCTAAGTTTAATGTGTGCTAATTCTCATAGATTCAGATTTAGAATCACTAATTATATATCTCATTCATTCTTATTTATGATTTTTACATGTGGACCTACAGCTGAAACTTCAAAGAGTTGGTAGGGAAGAATAAGCACAAATTAGATATTTTAATGTCACAATTTAGACAGAATGAGATTAAATGGAGAGCAAATGAAGGCTTGTGCTTCTAAGAAAAAAAAATATTTTAAACGAATCTCAAACTTCTCAAAAGATATTTCATGATATCTGTTCCAGTGGAATCACAAAAATTAAAAGAGAACTAACATGTCATAGTGTGATTTAGATATAACAACCTATTTTAGTTTATTTTAAAAAGCTAGAGCAGGTTTCAAACTTGAAATCACTATCTGAGCCACATCAATTGAGCTGCTCGAAGACTGAAATCCTAGAATCGCTCCTGCAATGGATGCATCATCCGACTGCAATCTACAGCACTTAGTGAATGTATATCTACAAATTAAGGAAGACTGATTTACTGACTCACTGTAATGGACAGGCACATTAACACACTCAAAGAGTACAGAGTTGCTAAAACGCAAAAGTGCTATTAGCATTAGAAGACCTCCTGTGTATATGGTTTCATCGTTAAAGAGCTTTCATCTCTCGAACAAACACACATCGCCTGCCACACTCCCATGACTATGACAACCCATTTTGAGAGCTGGCACAGTGAGACATTACCCAGCAGTCTCTGCACAACCCATTTACAAACTGCAGCGAGGCCATTTATCAGAGACTTTAGCACATGCTCAGATTGTTGCCTGTGCAGTTTCAGTAACAATCACTGACTGGAGCATGTTAAATATCCATCGCGCTCGCAGGAGTTCTTGCTCTTTTTAGCTCTACCGTTTTGTATGCACTAAATGCAACTAATCTAACTTAAACCCTGCATGTGATCATGAGCAACAGATTAGGTTCTTTTACAGGAGAACAAAAAAAGAAGGATATCAAGGTTATCCAGAAAACGGGTTATATGAAAAGAGTGTCTTATTTGGAGGTATAATCCTCTAGCCTTTGTTTTACGTTCCACAAACTCTCTGTAACACACTGCTACAGTAAGTCCAGGAAGACGACAAAATCGTACAAGATGAATACAGGTGATTAGTTTCCTTATCGCATCGAGAAAGGGTGAGCATGCGAATGTACGTTTTTGTGTGGGTGAAAATATGTTTATAGTGAGTGAGAATGAATATGAATGGAACATTCCACAGATAAACGTATGTTTCTATGAAACTTACCATCCTCTGTGGGTACGTAGACGTTGAGGTAAAGGCAGTCCTCGCTCTGGTTCTGTACATATGCTGCAGCTGCATCCAGGTTGTCGGTGAACCATACGGGAAGCATGATCTCTGGCAGCACTCCGTGGATGTTCTGCGGGCACACTGGTGCAAACTGGGTAGCATTACGGATCTCCTGCCAGGAGCCTGGTGCTTCCGGGGGCTGGAAGCGCCTCTCGCCCACTGGCGGGGTGGCGTAGGGGACGCCCAAGTACTGCTCGACCGGGCCTAGAATCTCATTGTTCAGCTCCTTGCGTACGCCCCGAAGCTTCCCGTAGCCTGTGGTGACCATAGGGTGCTTGGTGGCGGTGAGGTCTGCCCGCTGGCAGGAGGACAGTGCCAGGCGCAGAGCCAAGCCCAGCAGCCACACCAGGCAAGTGTCAGATATGCGGCGCGGGCAGGAGCGGGCCGTTTCCCGCCGCAATTGTGCCACGCCCACCAATGACATGCTTTGACTGGGGTGAGTGGTGCCCCAGCGATGGGTAACTATAAATGAAACGGATAAGGGTGAAAAGTTTCAGGCTGCTCCAGTGATTTCGAAAGTAGGAAATTTGCAGAAGCGAGGGTGTGTGTATCCTCAGTGGAGCAAAGAAGAAGACTGCCGACACTGAGCGGTAAAGAACTTCATCCTGATGTTAGTGCAACATGCGCTTCTATTGCGATTTGCTCATTAGTTCCCTACAGGGAGAGAGAGACAGAAACAGAAAGACAGATATCATTAACTGCAGACAGTAAAACATGCATACCAACACTATCAAACACAATAAAAGGTAATTACAGTATTGCCTGAGGTTTAAAAATCATATCAACCATAAACATGTGAAACATGAATCTAATTAAATATCATTTGTTCCACTGCATATAATCTTTCTCTTAATGTTTGTTTAATATCTTGGTTGAAATATCTTCTTTTTCTGGAGTATTCTCTAAGGCGCATAATTACAGATGCATATCTGGACCATGGGCCGTTCTCTCTCCAGCGCGCTGTCACATCGTTGAGAGGTGCGCAACAGCAACACATATTCACGCTCGGGTACCGGGGGGTGTGAAATACTGAGTGTGTTGCTTAATTGACTTCCTCGGAGGAGATGACAGCACAAGTGTGTTCATTTTAAGTTCCCCCCGACGTGCTGTTGCTCTAGATTCTTGGTTCCTGCCTCCCCTCCGTTCCACTTGACTTAGCCGTGCTAGTTTCAATCTCGCTAGAGTAGATGGGGGCATTTGGGCGTAATAACTGTCTGCCGCTGACAGTCTATGACACAATCACCTTCCCCCCCTCTGCTAAGCTAAAGACATACATCTACAGGCGGGAATTAACAACATGACATAATGATCTACGAGGAACGCAAGGAGAAGTGTTTACCGCCATTTTGGCATAAAAAGACGTTATGAACGGGGACTGGGTGTACTGAGACAGAGCAATTTAAAATCGACCTATAATTAGATACTTAATTCTGGAGTTATACGGGGTACCAGGAATCAGTGATTCAAGAACGATGATATCATACATGATTGGTCCTGGAAACTGCTTACAGAGTGAATAATCTACAGTGGACATCATGTATCTGTGCTTAAAACATATGCATACTAGAAGCATCCACTAGAAAGCAGTGTTATTTTAGTATAATTTATGCTACTATATTTTGAATTAGCTTTTATATTTAGTTTTCAGTTTAATATTAGTTTAAGTTTTTGAAGTTTTTTAAGGGGTGCTTTTGAGAGTTTTATTTTTTTACTTTTTTAAATAACTTTAATTTATTTTTATTTTTAGTCATTTTAGTATTTCAACTTAAATGAAAATTAGACATGTTGCTTTAGCACCTATCTGAAATAAGTTTAAGTAATGTTAACATTTTTATCTAGTATTTGTATTTTATTTTATTTCAGCTTTATTTCAATTATTGCATTTTACTTAATAGTTTTAGGTAACAATAACAATACTGTTATGAAGAGTATGTAAAAATACAATATATACACACAACATGCAGTAAACCATGAGTAACCCACGTGAAAGCAAAACACTTTTTTCTTTTTATACAAGATTAATACACTGATTAATACACAGGGAAATATGTGGCATGGATGTAAATATGGTAAAAATGTGTTGCTGCATTAAACAGTGGCATGCAGAGGTGTTCTGAAATGAGGCAAAGTCCTCTTTTTTAATGTAAATTCATGTCCCAGTTAAACTTAATGTTGTCACATTTTCCTGGTTAAATAAACATTACTTTATATTAAAAAAAATAAAATTCCATTTTTAGGATTGTTCTATTTATTACAACAAAGTATAAATCTAAAGGCAGAAACCATTTAAACAATATATTTAAATTTGTGAACTGATGTTCAGCTGTTCTTATTAATAGTCAACTTGTTTTCAGATCATCAGTCATGCTCGGTAAACACAGTCTGTCAAAGACACGAAGATGTATCTTTAATTTCTCGAAGCTGATTGCTCATTAAAAAAGACCACAGTCATCATGTTTTCAGGCCATTTCAAGTTTGATTTTGATGTGACAAAGCGGTGATATCTAAATGGCTGAGTTGTTTACTTACTTTTTAATTAGTCTTCCCATTAACGGCATCATTTTTGTTCATTCAGACTGACACGCGGAACGCACGCGTAAACAAGAGGCGGGATTTAATCGCACTAACCAATCATATCCAATCAAAACCAATCATTTCCAATCATAGCGTAATGGAGGCATTGCCTCCTCTCATGTGACTTCCCCCCATTCATTCTCAATTACCCCCCACTAAACCCAGCGCATGCTTTAGGGGGTCTGTTAAAAGTCAATGGGCTCAGGCCAGGGGAGGCAAGAGAGATGTGGCGTCCTGCTGTACCTGATGAGTGTTACTTGTACACTTTTTAATGTCACATTTTGCACTTTTTATTTTTGTAATATGGAGTATTTTCTCATGCTATTTTTTTTTTTAAGAGGCGGCACTGCCTCCCAAACTGTGTTCTTTTATCAGGTAAAGTTTATAAATGGTTTACACACAGCCCAATTTGTCACTTTAGCCCAATACCGCTCGTCATTTAGATGTCTTTATTGGCTTATTAAATGTCTGTTTACATTTTGCCATCCAGAATCAGAGGAAAACCTGACAATTTCAAAGTAGTTTCTGAATGCTGAAAAAATCTGTAGAATAGAAACAAGATAGCTGCAAGCGTTTAAAAAAGAGACTGTCAGTTGGGGTTTAAGGACCAGATAAAAAGTTTGACTGCCAACAGACACAAGTCAAAAAATAAAAAAAATTTACTTTGTAAAGATGTAGGCTGACTTCTCCACAGCAGAATGCCAATCTGTGTGGGAGTTGCGAGTGTAGTTTGGAGACCATGAATGCTAGAACCACTTTAAAATGACAATCGTTGTCCCAGGATCTACATCGACAAATTCAAGAATGAAGTAAATGTCTCCTCGCAGGCCCTGAGCAAACTGCTCCCTTCTGCTGATCAAAGCCTGGAGACTTTATAGAGAAGTAAATGTATGCTAAAGTAAATGTGTGCACAGCCGCAGAGAACAAACAGCCAAACTGAACAGCTGCGGAAAAATATGTACATTTGCACAGGCAAAGCAGAAACCATCATAGTGGAACATCTGGGCATCATCCTCGCAAGAGATTCTACAAAGAAATCAAGAGTCAAGAGCAAAGACAGAATCATCCAGTGTATGCTGTTCTTCAAGCACTCGGTATCTCCATGACAACCAAAGCACATCTAATTAAGCTAGCGGCACCAAACCTGGACACAAAACACCTGGAGTAGAAAATCACCAACAGCAGGAGAACCTGACTAAGAGAAAGATACTCTGGGTTTAACGCAACACCAGACATGTGTGTCAAAATCCAGAGCTCACAACCAAATGTTTCTGCACTAAAATATAAAAACAATTTCAATTACAACATACAGTGAAAGCATATAATAGCATAAGATTTAGGATCAGACACACGTCACAATAGACCCTTTCACACAGCGCGTTGATCCCGGGAAATTGCCGTAAAATTTCTAGAGTGCGTTCTGTGTGAACGCAAATATGTCCCGGGATTGATGCCGAGATGGGGACCTAGTAACATTGTCGGAATCAGTCCCGGAACGTGCCCTGTGTGAACAAAAGCCAGGACCAATGCCGTAAGGAGTGTGTCGTAGTAATGAGGCACGTGCCATCGCAATGACGTAGTTATCGTGCGACTCTGTTGCTCTTAGAAGAAAGTTTGTGTTCGTCATCAACAAAGAAAGAACAAAAAAAGTCTGCAAACTGGAATGAAGCAGAGGCCAGGGAGCTTCTTACTATCCGCACGGAAGCTGAGATCGTTCACCAGCTTTGTGGAACGGTACGCGATGTGTTAGTGTATGACTGAATCCGGGAAAAAATGCCACAACATTTGTACCACAACATGTTTTCGACGTGTACGTTACATGTCACATCCTGACGTCACGTGTCTTTACGGGATCTTTACGGGATATGTGTGAATGCACTCACAGATTCCGGAAAATCACCGGCAGTGAATGAAACGGGCTTATGATTTCAGCTTAACATACTTCAAGAACATTGTGCATTTGCGCATGTACACAATAGACATCTGATATCAACAACCCCAAAGTAACTGAAGGCACGTAAAACCGTGAGCAATAAATAAATGCATTTATGCAAGAAGTAGCTATGTACTGTAAGTAGCCACTTAACGGATGCTTTCATCCAAGAAACTTACAATTAGGCCATTAAGATGCCGCCAAGTTGCAGTACAGTTGATTCCTAGCAGTTGTTCCTACTTGAGTGCATCATCCAACTGTTTCAGAAGGCCATTCACTGTCTCCACTCCTATTGGTAGTCGTCACTCATTTGCATTCAATTACATTCTGTTCTTTGTTGCAATATCAACAGCTGCTGTCACTAATATCACCACAAAGATCACAATAAAAATGAGAGACTTCCAATCAAATTCCCCTAGAGCGACATTGTCTTAAAGGGATTGTCAAACAAAAATGAAAATTGTGTCATCATTTAGGCTACTCACCCAAATATAATTTCAAACCAGTATGACACACTGACACACACACACGCTGATATTTTGAAAATTTATAGCAAAAGAAACCTAACCGAACATCAGAAGAGATGATATCTGTAAGCTGCATGTAAAGGAACCTGTAATATTATGAAGATCCTATTTTTGCTTGCGTGTAGATGGGTGTGTTGGAACACCAAAATATCCTTATCTTATCAATATTAATGAGACACAATTAAGGCCAAAGATTCACCCTCGCCTGGTGGGGCTGCAATTGAACTTCATAAATATGCAGTTTTTAGCTGACCCCCCACCTTCAAATACACAGCCACACAAATACGTGCATAACCTGCTGAGGTGCGGTTACATCACCAGCAGCGTGTGGTAATAAATCAAGAGTGTATGAAGACAGCAAGAAAAAGACAGCATGCTCTCTCAGCTCCCCAGGTAAAAGGTTTCCGAGCTCATCAAGATCAGGTCCTTGTTATGATATACGCTCAGTAAGCTAGTGAAAATGTCTCCCAGTCATGTGATCAAGATCTCTGACATGACAAAATGCACCCTTCAGACACTAAATGGTATGTCAAATTGTGCTAACGGGCAATTGACATGACATGTCAGAAAGTGACAGCAATGTGACATGTGAAATACTCAGTCTTAAACAGATATAAAAAAACAAAAAACACTTTTCTAAATATTTTATTACTATCATCATACTCATCATCATTATCATCACACTTCTTTTATTATGTTTTACATGTTACTAACTATTATTGAGACGACACTATGTGGAAGTTTGCACATAGTTTGTAATGGATTTTTTTTATACTTTCAGTGTACACTTCAGTTCAAGCTCAAACGGTGCAAAGCATCACATAGTATCTATTATATAAGTATATTATATTAAGGGACAAACTCTCCAAATGAAATGCACTGATGGCAATTGAGCCATCGTTACAGTAGCAACAAAACGTTTTGATATTTCACTCATTGTCGCCTATCCTTGCAAAACACCAAAGACTAAAATGCTCTCGATCGATTGGTTAGGACACGCACATATTTCATTTCCTGTAAGGACACCAGGGAACTTCCTAATGCTATGGGGGCCGCATGCAATCGGTGATCCAAAACACACAGTTATGCACACACTCACACACACACACAGTTTCTCTGAGGGAGAGTCCTATTGATAAAACTAGATATGGTCAGTTCATAAATCACTCACAGACAATTTCTCGTGCGTTTGTGTATGTGAAATGGCCTAACTGAGTGTAAGAAGCCCACGCAAAGCCCTTGTTGATTAGCTGCGTGTGGGCTAGGTTAGGCCCTCAGGGGCAGCAGTAAGTCTGTGAGTAAATAAAAAAAACGTACGCCCCTCTTTCTGCTTCTTGTCGACGGATGCCTCAGTAGTTTGAAGCAGATTTTTTTCCGAAGCAAATGCAGTCCTACTGGACCTGCCAATAAAGCACTCACTGCTAGAAGGACATGCAAAAGGATCCTAATTGAGTGGACTGTGTGTTTGTGCGCTGAAATAACACACCACTCATTCTCCGTCCACTACAGTAAGTGACTATGATGCACATTTCCCGTTCGGCTCGGGTCCTTATGCTTGATGCATTCAGCAGCGGGCTTGGGCTCAGATCCAGTTTAGATTAATGCAACTCTTGAGGTGAGTTCGATAAAAAAAAACTGCGAGGGCACGTAGAGATGATTTGAATTGCAAGCAGAATTTTTTAGCATTTGCTCAGTCCATATGAAAGTGACCCTGAACTGGCTCAAAGGGCGAAGTCTCTAATCCAAGGCAATGAGATATAGAGATCCATTCATCTCTTTCCAAAATAATTTTTCTTTCATGACATCATAATGTTCTTTTAGTGCTGTTTGCCAAGTATTGTACTTCAGCATAAAACTCATCCTTGCTAGACTAACATTACTATTAGGGTGAGATGTAGGACGATACCTCCTTAAGAACAGTGTGTGTTTCGTGTGTACATGATTATGATGCATTATGCAACGTATTAAGGGAAATAAATCACAACATTTGATAATTTATAAAATTGAAAATCAGGATAATGGGGTAAAATGACCTCCTATCTGAAGCAAGAAGCATCCTGAAGTAAACTAATTCCGACTGATTTTTGCCGAATACAAGAAAACACAGCTTATGTAACTTTTAATGATTGTTTTAATGATTGATGTAAAATACAGAGTCAAATATTCTTCGTAAATGTAATAGAATAAATTCTTACAATTTAGTTGAAAATAAAATAACGGCCGAATCAGTCAAAGAGATTGCATTACTGTACACTACAATTTTCAATTCAAATAATTGCAAACTATGAAACAAGATTAAATGATGGCACTCAATTGGCCTGTAGTTTATGATGAATAATGATGTTTGAAATAGTAATCTAAATAAAGTAGATTATTAAATAATTCCATGAATTATTACAATTAAATAATAAAGTAAATACAACAAATTCAATAATAAAATCAACAGCAACAACATGCCACTGGGGGTCTTTAACTTTTTCCTGCAAAATAAAGGAAAAAAAATCCATCATATCTAAGTTAATCATTATGTCCACAAAGCCACCAAAACAAACAGACATAATTTTAAAATTAAACATAAAATATTCACAGATACCTATTCTCTACTGAAAATAAATTAAATCACTTTACCTCAGGCAGGCACTACTCATGGTTTTTTCATAAAATGTCAAAATCAATTTATATGATGTTCTTTCTTATAACATAATAAACATTCCTATTTAAATAGCCATTTATCTTTTCAATCCGTTATCTAAACATTATCTATTTACCAGCTGTAAAATCCAAACTAGGTCCGACCTCTGTCATCTACAAACAGCATCGGATAACAACTGCTGTCACAGTCTTCACAATTTAGCACCGCTTCACTACGTGATCCTGTAACGGCTCCAACCTTCTCCATCAGTCTAAAGTGGTTACTATCACCTCCAGGTGTGACCGCCTGCCCCGAGCCATCAGCCGCTGCTGTACATCATCTACAATCTCCTGCCGAGGATCTGGCACCGCCTAAACCAAACAATACCCTGGAGGGAACAGCACGATTCTGACAACTGCAGGGGGACAGTCAAGTGCCAATTAGTGAAATGGGGTATATGGAAAATGCTTTTTTAGCTACATGTAAAATTCTTAATAGTGAAAGACTCCATTAGCTATTATGGGACAAATCAATCAGTCAGCAAACCACATCAAATACATTCATCATAAACTAAACAAGCTAATGGGCAATACCAAAGGTTGCTCGGTTCAGGGTTGCTGATGATAACAGAAGAAGTTCAATGTCTTCAAGATGTTCAACAATGTGATGTCTGGTGCATTTCCATGAACTGGTTGAAAGAAATTATTCTTTTCATTTTATTTCTTTCAGTTCTGGCTTGTCAGAACTGGCCAAGCTGAATATTACATGTATACATGCATACACACACACACACACACACACACACACACACACACACACACACACACACACACACACACACACACACACACACACACACACACACACACACACACACACACACACACACACACACACACACACACACACACACACACACACACACACACACACACACACACATACATATATATTGTTAATAGTTCTGTCACCATTTCTTTGAATTTATGGGTAAGGCAAGGCAAGGCAAGTTTATTTATATAGCACATTTTATACACAATGGTAATTCAAAGTGCTTTACATAGAAGAAATTAAAATAATCAAAAGAAATCAGAATAATTAAAACAGTTTAGAATAAAAGATAAAATACAGAAATAATCAAATGAAATCAGAATAATTAAAACATAAAATAAAATGCAGTGCAAACAGTCGGACAAACAGTGGCACAGTGCTCATTCAGTAAATGCACAGTTAAACAGATGTGTTTTGAGTCTGGATTTGAATGTGACTACTGTAGAAGCACATCTGATCTCTTCTGGAAGCTGGTTCCAGCTGCGGCTGGCATAGTAGCTAAAAGCAGACTCGCCATGCTTAGAGTGAACCCTTGGTATTTCTAGCCGATGTGATCCTAATGATCTGAGTGATCTGTTGGGTTTATATTCACTGAGCATATCTGCAATGTATTGAGGTCCTAGGCCATTGAATGATTTATATACCAGTAATAATACTTTAAAATCAATCCTAAATGTAACTGGCAGCCAGTGTAAAGTCCTGAGGACTGGTGTGATGTGTTCATATTTTCTGGTTCTGCTCAGAATCCTAGCAGCAGCGTTCTGTATGAGCTGCAACTGTCTTATGGTCTTTTTGGGAAGGCCAGTGAGAAGTCCATTACAATAATCCACCCTACTGGTGATGAAAGCATGCACAAGTTTTTCTAAGTCTTGACTGGAAACAAAGCATCTAATTCTTGCAATAATTTTCAGGTGATAATATGCTTATTTAGTTATTGCTTTGACATGACTACTGAAACTAAGGTCTGACTCCAGAGACAGACCCAGATTCCTGACTTGATTTGATATAGTACATAATGTGTAATCTGCGTCAAGCTTTTTGCCTTCACTGGTTCCTTTTAAATCCTCCTGCAGAAATATTAAAGAGATAGTTCACCCAAAAGTTTACTCACCCTCAAATCATTCTAAACCTGTAAGTCTTTCTTTCATCTTTGGAACACATGAAGATCTTTTTTAAGAAATCTGAGAGCTTTCTTTCCCTCCATTGACAGCCTACGCAACTACCACTTTGACGTTTCAAAAAGTTCTAGAGATCGTAAGACTAATCCATATGAATTTATTGGTTTATTTAGATAAATTTTTATATAAGAGACACGGTCGCTTTATATGATGAACAGATTGAATTTAGGCTTTTATGCACATAAAAACATTTATCAACTCACACATCATAATGTGTAATCTGCGTCAAGCTTTTTGCCTTCACTGGTTCCTTTTAAATCCTCCTGCAGAAATATTAAAGAGATAGTTCACTCAAAAGTTTACTCACCCGCAAATCATTCTAAACCCGTAAGACTTTCGTTCATCTTTGGAACACAAATGAAGATCTTTTTTAAGAAATCTAAGAGCTTTCTTTTCCTCAATTGCCAGCCTACGCAACTACCACTGTGACGCTTCAAAAAGTTCTAGAGATCGTAAGACTAATCCATATGAATTTATTGGTTTATTTAGATAAATTTTTATCTAAGAGACACGGTCGCATTATATGATGAACAGATTGAATTTAGGCTTTTATGCACATAAAAACATTTATCAACTCACACATCAGTTATGGTAAAAGGAACCTCAAGCATGTTCGCTTGACGTGCAAGAACCAATTAGGTTCATTCTCATGTGTTACACAGCACGTTTTAGCTTCAGCAAGAACCAATGAGGTTCATTCTTGTGTTACGTAGCACGTTTGAGTTTCCGCAAGACATTTGTTCTCACGCAGCAAGCATAGCTTGCATAGCTGTCAACGGAGGGACAGAAATCACTCAGATTTACTTAAAATATCTTCATTTGTGTACCAAAGATGAACGAAAGTCTTACGGGTTTGTAACATGAGGGTGAGTAAACGATGACAGAATTTTCATAGTAAAAGTAGGCTATTCGATATAAACATAGTATAAGTATTCGATAAAGTAAAGAAAAGATAAGAAAATTTCACGTCAAATTACACAGATTTTATCAAATGTTGAATTATGTTGAGTTCCATCTACGGCTGTCACAATATCAGATTTTTAATACTGTACAGTTATTGTGGCCAAAAGAAGTCAAAATAACAAGATCATGGGTGGGTTACTTCATCTTTAACTTTATGTTTTTTAACCATGTCTGTGATCTCCTCCGACATGAATTTGTGTGTATTAATAATGTATCAATATTTCATTTTTTTGCCTTTCATAGTTATCGTAACGTTAGGGCCCCTAACATGTCACCCACCTCGGACACTGAGCTAAACGTCACAGTCATTCAAAATGAAAAGTGAGATGCCTTGAGTCAGAGTACTAAAGGGCTGAGATGAAGTCTCTAATAAAGACATGAGGCTCTCATGGCCTGTACATTAGTAGCCAATAACGCAGCCTGGCTCCTCTCTGGCGAGGTGGGGGTCTAAATGCCCTTAAGCGCAGCAATGACCACACATGTGATCTCAATCACATATGGATTGTTAATAATTAGCCATTCCTCTCGCATGAATGTGATATCTGGCATTAATTTATCTGTGCTGGGAATCTCTGCGTGAACGGCGCTGAGCTGGGCCAGGTCCATCTGTGCACACGGTGCCCACAGCCTTGTCTAACTTTGTGTCAGCAACGAGTGCCCACAGCACCTTCTGTCCTGCTGTCACAGCAGAGAGGAGGGTTGTTTGATGGAGTAACGGCCCTTTGGACAGACGCGGGGGTGCGTTCAGCCGGACGAATGGTCAGAGCCAAGTGTGAAAATGCACATCGGAGCGGTGGCATTTGAACAAATGGGCCACCACGAGACCCTGACGTCCCGCCACTGACGTTGTAGACATGACTTCTGGCCATGCTGTCAGAATAGGCCAGTCCACCAGGGTATGTCGGCGGTTAACTAAGCTCAGAACACCCTACAAGAAGACACATGGGATTATTTGTGCAATGTTAGCTGTCATGTCAACACGGGAAAAAACAACTCAGTGTTCAGAAAAAGCACACAAACATATGTCCAAACATAATGTGCAGTAAGTACATTTCCAGCACAATTCTCAAGTAAAACGAACATGCATAAAAATGACACTGCTAACAGCAGTGTTGGGGAGTAGCTAAATTACAGAATGTCACTTATCAAACATTCAATGACCCAACAAACGACAACTGAACATATTCATTCGGCAAAAACAAGCACTGATAATCCAATGCCAACGTCAGTGCAGTGTGTATTAGCCTTAAAAGTATCACTACTACTAACTTAGCTGTGGTTCAGGTGCCATCAAAACAGAGTAGTAATGTACACTAACAAAGTAAATAAGGTCAATTTGGATTTTGTGCGTACTTTAACATGTTACGTATGGCGTAGTGGGACTGCATGCTACCTTTTTGATGTCTACCATTTTTAACACTACATCGTATTGCGCATGTGGCTTTACTGCAGAGTGAGCTAAACAAACATGCTCCGTAAATGTGCTCTCCCATATTGGACAATACGTAGAACAGATTAAAAAACTCCATTAAACTGATTAAAAAGTCATTGATTTGAGTGATTTGATTATAGCAGAATGCTTAGCTAAATGCTGCAGTTCATCATGTTTTGAACTCAATTATAATTTTTATTTATTCAAAACCCATCTTTTGTTTGTGAGCCAAAATGTGGCTCTGATTAAGTTAGAAATAATCATCACAAGTTATGTTTAAAAAGATATTGTTCCCTTAAGTAGCTTCAGTGTAGTTAGCTACTGTTTCTTAGCAGCTTGTAGTGTAGTGTATATCCTTTTTCAAAAAGGCAGCTTGACTTTAGTTTAACTGCTTTAAATTATGAGCAGCATGTAGCTTAGCAAGCTAGATTCAAAGTAGCTTCCCTGATGCTGGCTTACAGTAATATCAAGTATGGGGTAATTCAACTTTTTTTTTAATGATATTCTTTATTAATCTATTCCTAGTTAATCCACTCCAAACTGTAATGCCCTGACTGAGGGAAGTCTGGAATGATTTGCAGCTAAATCTATTCTTAGCTGATCTGTTCTTGACAGCGCCATTGGAGCTGGAGGTTAAGCTGTCCGTGAGAACAATCATTTTAGAATGGGAGTTCATGTTTCTGTGTTAATTTCAGGGTGACCCCATAATTACTCTGAGACATTGCACTGTCATCATTCGTGAGTTCAGAGCCTTATCCCACAATTCAGCCTGCTAAAATGATTTTGATAAAGTACTGTATGTGTGCGAGTATTTTTGTATGTGCAAGACAGAGCTATTCATACTGGTCTGGCAGAGTCCGGCTTAACTGTGATAACAATAAACTGTTTCCATACACCCTAAATAACAAGAGAGCAAGTTTAGGGCCAGAAACAAGATAAAGAAGATGGATAAGGCTGTGTTCGAAACTGCATACTACCATACTGGTCATACCATCTATGCAGTATGAATTCATGAATGACTTACTACATTTACAAAAACTGATGTGGAACAAAAGTGGAACAATGTATCCCACAATGCAACTATGTGACGGCACCAATGTAACAGGATTCGAACCGGCGTTTCCGGCATGGGAGGCACACTAACAAGGTCGCTAAAGATCCTCTAGTGTCAGTAGTAGTGCTCTACTCTTAAGGTCCGGGAAGTGAGGTTTACTCGCACAGCTCTTACTAGCTGCCCTCCGTTACACTAGCATACTGCATACAGAGTGTACGCAAAACATTTTACATGTTTCATGAAAAAAGCAGTTTGACTGTAGTTTCTTATGTGTGTATGTATATGTGAGAAGGATATATATTTAACAGAAATATGAATACTCTCAATACAATATTTAGAACAGTGTGCTAGTATTCCTTTCTATACAAAGCCTGTTTGAACACTTTGGGTTTATTCCAAAATGCACCCCCCAGGTCACAGCATGATAAAAAACAATCAACTAAACAAACTCATGAATAATCAAATAAAAGTCATTAAAGAAGGCTTTAAACGAAGCAGGAGGAGAAGCTATTGATGAATGAATGAAGGAGACTCAGGACACGACCCAGCGGGAAGACAGATAGGTGTGAAAAACAAAAAAGAGAAGAAAAAACCCACAACAACACACATCTCAACCTGTTTGGTCAGACAATCAATATATCACCATGGAAACCAGTTTCCTTTAATTTAGAGAAAAACATATAGAGAAATACAAAGCAGATTACGTTTATAGTTTCTAATAATACATTTGGCAATTTACTAATTTAATTTCACCTTAGAATTTTACCTAATGTGCTAAAAGAGTTCAGTGAGGACGTTAAGTTAATAAAACTGTATGTTTTCCATTAGTCAGTCTGGTCTGTAACGCCTACCCTACAGCTGACTGCTGTGACTCACGGCTTATTCACAGCACTGCCTTTTAGTTTATTAAGTCCTTTTACACCAATTTGTTTCAATCCCACCTTTTTACACCACATGAGGACAAACTGTCCAGTTTCGTTGTGTGGGTTGTATGTGAGCGTCCGTGTGTGTGTGCGTGTGTGTCTGAGAGAGAGAGAGAGAGAGAGAGAGAGAGAGAGAGAGAGAGAGAGAGAGAGAGAGAGAGAGAGAGAGAGAATATGTCTCTTTCATTCTCAGAAACAACCTCTGCTTTCATATTACTGTGCATTTATGTGTCAGAGTTTGTAAAAAAAAAAAAAAGATTTCTAGATACTTTAACCATTTACACAATTAGAAAAGACTAAATAAAATGGAAGGGAACCCCCTTTATATTCAGCACCTGACTAAATTAATTTTGGAAATTGTGCCTTAAAATGTATACATATTCCGCACACACACTCCGTACACACACACACACACACACACACACACACACACACACACACACACACACACACACACACACACACACACACACACACACACACACACACACACACACACACACGTTTAATGCACAGGTAGTTCCAAGTCAGTTTAAATCACCGCTCTATATTAATACGCTGCTTTTATTGAAGCACACACACACACACATACACACACACACACACACACACACATCACTGACTCAAACCCAGAGATCAGAGATCATTCTGCACACACACACACACACACACACACACACACACACACACACACACACACACACACACACACACACACACACACACACACACACACACACACACACACACACACAGAGATACATTCAGGAGCAACGAATGCTGTCCCATGACTTTAATTAATAAATGAACTTTGCTGCTACTGAATCACTGCATTATATTATTCAGCAAGGAGGTGGTGGTGACATCACTGTTTTTGAAGTAATTCAACTCACAGCTTCATTGCTGAACAGATGCAGGTAACTCACACGCACATCTCTCTCTCTTTCTCTCGATAGGCTAATTCATTCAAGTAAATTTTATAATTCAATCAAATAAAGTTAACCATTAGTCCAGTCATTTTAAGCCAAAATGGGGGTCAACCTTGAACAAATTGCAACAGAAGCAAACTCAACTGAATTTGTATCCTCAATATGTCCTGAGTAAGGAAAAAATAGCCCCGAAGAATCCCATTAGGGGAAAGTTTCGA
This sequence comes from Siphateles boraxobius, assembly GCF_051911475.1. Classification (NCBI taxonomy): domain Eukaryota; kingdom Metazoa; phylum Chordata; class Actinopteri; order Cypriniformes; family Leuciscidae; genus Siphateles; species Siphateles boraxobius. The sequence continues at coordinate 14,484,804 of NW_027508866.1, forward strand.
AAAAGACCAAAATATATCCCATTCATACGCCTATTCATTCTTTTTCTCACATGAAAAGGGTAAAAATTGTAACCTTTAGATATCATCATGAAAATTACTGCGTTGATTACTTACATCAAGACAAACAAAAAATGTATTACAAGTTTTTTGAAATTGTTTGTTAACATTGACAAACGGTGCATAATATAATTACTTATTAGCTAATTTGCATAATTACCCAAACAGTTCTAAACATTGGGTATAGCCAGGTGAAAATGTCTTGGTGAATCTTGTTGACATATAACAGTAAACTATTTAATATTAAGGTCTGAATGGAACCCATTTAGGCTACCCATAAACATTAATGCAGGAAGAAGTACTTTAGAAACCAGCCTTTATTAATTATTATGGCAGAGATGGGGTTTGGGGCTGGGTCAGTGGGACTGTTTCTGGGGGACGAGTCTGAGGGAAGAACAGGAGACACGGGTACGGGGAATGCAGAAGACAAAAGGTAGGTGAAATAAAAAGTGTCTGGATCAAAAAATCTAATTACGTACACAATCCACTCAATGCCCAAACCCCATCTCTGCAATAATAATTAATAAAGGCTGGTTTCTAAAGTACTTCCTGTATTAATGTTCATGGGTAACATAAATGGGTTCCATTCAGACCTTAATATTAAATAGTTTACTGTTATATGTCAAAAAGATTCAAAAAAACATTTTCACCTTGCTATACCCAATGTTTAGAACTGTTTGGGTAATTATGCAAATGAGCTAATACGTAATTATATTATGCACCGTCTGTCCATGTTAACGAACAATTTAAAAAATCTTGTAATACATTTTTTGTTTGTCTTGATGTAAGTAATCAACTCAGTGATTTTCATGATGATATCTGAGGTTTAAATGTTTACCCTTTTCATGTGAGAAAAAGAATGAATAGGCGTATGAATGGGATATATTTGGGTCTTTTTCGAAACTTTCCCCTAATGGGATTCTTCGGGGCTATTTTTTCCTTACTCAGGACATATTGAGGATACAAAATCAGTTGAGTTTGCTTCTGTTGCAATTTGTTCAACCTTTTTTCATAAAATGACTGGACTACATACCGCACTACTTTATCTCTGTGCTAGATCTAACGAGACAAACTGAAAAAAAAATCGGTTATCTTCATCAGCTACAAGTCAAACTCAGCACTGCAAACATAAATTACAGCTTTAACTTGTCAATGCTGGCAAATAACCATGGTATAAGCAGGATAATCCATGGCTAGCTGTGCATTAAACTCAAATGCACTCCGTGGAGGCTTCGTGTCGGGTCATTCTTTGCCTCCACATCGCGTATTAAAATAGCTTTTATTGCACAGCTAGCAATGGATTATCCCTTATATGAGCAATATCACACGAGTAGCGGTGCGATATTGCTGTATCAGCACGGCTGTGTATATTCGGCCGTAGGTAATCACAGCGTGCTGATATACAGCCATATCGCACGGCTATGAGTGTGATATTGCGTTTATACAGCAGTTTGACGGGACATGTGAGTAAATAAATAAGAAACAACAACGGAGTGTCTTTAAAAACCCTCTTTTGTGCAGAACTCTTCCACCATGGATTCAGTTGACAATTGATCCCAAGCCTCCATTACTAATTCTAAAACGTCACTTTAGAACTAATGCTTTTTCTATTATGTAGAGTATTATGAGAGAGATCGACTAAACGAGTGTATTACCTGCTTCTGATATCGATGTCCATAATATTATATCCAGAAAATCAGTTTAAATGTCCGCTGAGAAAAGATTTCCATGACAGCGCTTAAACAACTTCCTTGCTCTGACTCAATCATAATGACAGTCTTTGCTGTCATCTAATGGGGTAATAATGTAACTTTCACTGAAGTCCATATCATGATCCTTTCTCAATACCAAATACGGCAAATTATTAATATAGAATAATATTTATTGAATGACAATTTTTAAATTAACGACAATAGCCATTATAAAAGACAATAGAAAATAAACACAAGCAAACAATTCAGTCAAACGTACAAGCAGCACTCTAGTACAGGATTCAAGAGAAATATAGCCTAGCCTAAATATAGTTATGAAACTTAATATTGCCCTTACCCAAAATCGATTTGCTCTGGAACAAGTAATAGATTAGAGACCAAAGATTGCCTGTTTGATATACAACAAATTAATTATATATCATGTTTAACCACTATCTACATAAGAGCCAGCGGCTAATTCCCGACGGACAGGCCGAGATGACGCTGTTCTCTGCGGGTACATGAGCACCACCTGGAGCTCAAACCTGTGAAAGAGTCTCAACAGTTCGTAAAATAGGCACTAAGATTATATATTAGTCACATGAGGTCTAAATTACTACATGAGGTCTAAATTTGAGGTCTAAATTACTACATTCAAACTTAAAAAACTCTTAAAACTACATTTCGTGACACACCTAAAGTAGTATTTATCGAAAATATGGTGGATTTGCTCGACTGCCATGACAAGTGCCGCAAGCGGAGTGTTACATAGGGTGAAACGGTTAGAGAGCTGTTACTGCGCAAATATCGCGCGGCTGGAAAGGGTTCTCAGCCAATCAGATTTGAGATCCAGAAAGAACCGTTTTATATTTATATATAAATATAAAACCAAGGTTTGTCCTTGGTATAAAAAATAGTGTATGTGCTGTTATAACTGTAAAGCTATAACTTTTAGCTAGCTATTAACTATACCATGCATAAAACAGATTATCAAATCCTAACTGCACATCATGTGCTGTTATTAGGGATACATTTGAAGAATAGATTAGTTTGTGCTTAATGAAATAGCTTTTCAACCACAGAGTATCATTATTCATGTGTTATAATAATTCAAATCACAGAAGGACTGCGAAAAAGAGTTAATGTATACGGATATAGGGCTGGGTATCGAGTTTGATACTTTTTAGGTACCGACTGAATTGCCTCGATACTATCGAGTATCGAAACATGTCTTGCTTTTCGGTATCAAATTTCGATACCTAAAGGGGTTCATCTCGTCAATGTCAGTGGAACAATAAGCATGTAACATGATTGGCTGTGGCGGAAAAACACTAGTTCTTGATATTTTGTGACTTTTTCTCATTCATCATGATGAACATGCATGCAAAACTTCAACATGCTGATGTGTTTGACATACAAACAAAATTACTATTACGTTCATGATGTTTGCGGGTCAATTTGACCCTCATAGGCAGCCATTCAAAAGCAACTGTACAGACAAAAAATAAAAACATTTATTTTCTGTATGTAAGGGCACTTCAACTCCAGTTCTAACGTGCAAGAGTATCTAAAAGTGCTCTAACCCTAACCAAACACACTTGAAAAAGCTAAAATCACAGTGTTCAGAATTATTTGCAAATTACAGATGAAAATTTTTGTCAGACACAGATAGTAAAATAAGCTCTCATTTCAATATTCAAGATATCTAAAATACCTAGCTTTTAACCAAAACTTTTATGTAGGCTTTTCAAAGGCAGCTTCACAGAGCCAAAAAATAAATAAAAAACATTTATTTCATGTATGTTTTTGTTATGTTTGGTTTCTCACTTCCCTGTGAGTGAATAATGAAACTAGGGAACTAGGTCTTAGGAAACTAGGGAAAGTTAACTCAGGAAAATGAAAGATTTTCATTATACAGCAAAATTGTATTGTTCAGTTACGATGTTCAAAGCATAAAATGTAAAAATGTATATGCAAAAAGTTATTTTCCAATTTTGCCAAAAAATTGACAAAAACTGATTTTGTTTTAAAAAAATTTTTAAATGGTTAATGGTTTGAAAAAATTTAAGTTTTTTTTAGGTCATGTAATATTGTTTAAACGGATTTCATAAAATTGGTATTGAAAAAAGTATCGTTCAGTATCGAAGTCAAGGTATTGGTATCGAATATTTTGTTACGATACCCAGCCCTAATCGGATATAGCCTAAACATGATGTCTACGGCAGCAATCAAAATTCTCTTTCTGAAAGTAACTTACAGTAATGCTTCAAATTTTAAAGGGTAAGTAAACACTAAAACAACTTTTTTTAGTTAATGATCTGTAGGAATGTAGCTTCAAAAATGCTTTTCATTGATTCGAGTAAATTTTTTGACATTTGGGTTTAAAGTGTTTTAATTCTATGGTGTAAAAACGTTTGAGTGCTGCCCTCTTCAGGTTGACGGGGGCTACTGCAGTTGAATTTTCCTATTGGAAGTTGTAGAACCCTCCGACGTCAGAGAGTACCAGCTAACCACGGCCTTGTCTACAGAGAGATGCGTCTCAATTATTTGTCATTGAACAGTAAACAAGTGAAGTCTTTGTGAGTCATTGAATCATTAATTAAAACAGATTTTTAAAAAATATTTCAAATAAGTTAAATATTTTTAAATAGACTACAGCAATTAACATTTAGTCAGAACCTCAATTAAATTACATGCTATTTTATCTATCATGGGAGAATCATGATCACTATTTCTTTTTAAAAACTCTGTCTATGCACCAACAAACACAGATTTTCCTCTTTTTCTGTCTTTTGTATCAAATTCTCTCTCTGGCATCATTAAATCCAGCCCCTGTACAGTATAGGCCTGCCAAACTACATGCAGACAGTCATGCCAAATTCCCCAGCAGACCCCACACACATCCACGGCTTAAAAAGCAGCTCCAGCTCTCGCCAGCACCCCTCGCCGATCCTCCCACCTCAGCGAGTTAACCGACACATGAAAGCAAGTGAGACGGGAGAGGAGAGCCAGGCTGTAGTCTCCTGAGGCCACTCTCTTCTGTTTAGAGGCACCCACAGCCTTCTGAGGGAGGGATTAAACCTTCACTGCTAGCCAAGCTAACTGGCCCTAACCGAGGAGTTCAGAAGACAAAGCTTTGGCTAAAAAGACCAAATTCCCCAGTGGCACATGCTTGCATCTGTGTGCACTTCCGTATGAATGAATTCAGTGCTTATTATGCAGATTTAAAAATCGAAGAGTTTCTGGAGTTAGAGAGGAGATGATTACAAAACATACAATGGTGTTTTTTGTATGATGTTCCTGAAGCTAAACTGGTAGAATATGGTGCTGTTATGCTAAAGGTCCTGAGTACATACTGATAAAATGTGCACGTCGCTGTGGATTGAAGCATCTGCCAGACCATGAAAACGTAACACTACTTGTTTTGGACACTACAACGATTTGAGGTACCTTACAGCAGGGGTTTTCTGATTAGATCCAGGGTTGCGATGAAAGGAAATTATTTTTTACACTTCCGTTTCACCCAATTTAATACCATTTTTTCCCCCTAAAGATAGAAATCAGGAGATCCATTATATTTATTATTCTATGGAAAATGAACAACCCTTATAGTTCTGTGAAAACACATTAATAGTAAAATATTATTTAAATAAATAAAATTATCAACTGAATTGATAGAAGATATAAATGAATACATTTTCCAGATAATATTAAAAATAAATACATAAATACAAAGGATAATAAACACTTCATTCACAGTTTTAGTGGTCCTTGGCATAAAAAAAACCCCAACCCTATCCATCTTATTTTTAAATGTAAAACCAGTGTCCAGTGCCATCCACTTCCATCTATTTTAACTGTACAAAAACATCCCATTATGCTGCTTGATTTTGCAAACTGGTATTATATTCATAAAGACACTGGTTTGTAGCAAAAATTGTTTCACCATTTACTGAATTTTGTTACTCTTCTAGTTATTTACCTATAGCAGCTAATGAGTTAAAAGTCTGGGACATTCACAAAAAATAGCTTACTTCCACATTGCAAACTAAGGTGGAAAGTACTGTTTATACCATGATATATGAAAGTGTTAATCAAATGGCAATTAGGGGTGGGAGATATTGACAAAAATGAATATCTCGATATTTTTTTTCAATATCTCGATATTGATATTCAGACGATATTTTTGCAATCCTTCAAAGAAATGTGTGCAAACTGGCAAAGAAGGTCCAGTTGGTCTTTTGACTTGCTGCATTTGACCTATTATTGTATAGAATTACTAGTACATAAAGATATGAGACATTATTGATTTAAACATGAACCAAGTTACTGTACTAAATATTTATTGTAATACAGTACATTTTTTGTACAGTCCTTTTTCAGTACAATATATGTACTTAATAAATTAACTTTGTGCTTTGCAAACAGTACACTATTAGTACTAGACTAACAACAATGTGACTACCTCTTTAAAAAAAAGAGATGTGTTTTGCAAAATGTAAACATTAGCAGTGCGGTTTTGTTCAGCACGAAGCCTTTCATACTCTTCAAACTGTGTTTTGTGCGTGGTACGGAGATGATGGAAGAGGTTGGTTTGTGGCGCTCTGCTTTACGGCGATCTGCTTGCGACAAATTCTACAGATGGGCGACGTTTGTCGCTCTTCTTTTTTGTCAAAACCAAACCATCTCCAGGCTAAAGAAGCTGACTCACGTCTCGCTGTTAGCTCTTCTGGCACTGGTTCTGAGGATGACTGTGTATTTTGGCTTTCCTCGTTCATTTTTGTGTTGTTGCGTAACATGCGCACAGCACGCTGTAATGACGTAAGATGTCAGGGGCACTGAGGCATTATGGGCAGTTCCCCGTATTAATAAAAATGTTTTAATTTGTACTAAAAAAAAGTTTTTTCTAGAAGTTAAAGGAAGCCCTGTTCGGAGGCTTTTGGACTCAATCACGATGCAATCACGAAGCTCGCCATTTGAGGACGCCACAGACATTTAAGAAAAACTTTTTAACTTCAGACTTCAGTTTTCTGCAAACAACGCATATTTTGCCCTTTTCTAGCAGCTATTTTATTAATCGTACATCGGCTTTACTCTTTACATTTTTGAATTGTTGCTTCAACCTAAGAAACATCATAACACACAGGTAAGAACTTTGTAGTTGTATTGCAAATTAGTAGCAGCTTACTCTCGTGCAATTGAGGAACGATCGTGATTTTGTACAAAAAAACCATAAAATACAGTCAAACAAACCCCTACAGTATTAAAATCGCTACATATAATTGTTTAGAAGGTTATAGTGTGCGTTACTTGTTTTCTCTTTAACTTCCTTCAGCTCTTTTCATGTTAGGGGAGTAGGATTGTACAAATTATGAAATATTCGATAACCCCAATTTTGCATATCGTCCAGACAACAATTTGGATATTATCGCCTAAACAATATATCGCCCACCTCTAATGGCAATGGCATAATATTCTCTGAAGTATCTTTTTTGGTAAGGGAAGTTGCTACTTTATAATCATGAATTGACTCTTGCACATTTGAGGTTGTCACAGTCAGCTGGGGATTTCTAAATGTGTCCAAAATTGTGTCTACATCCACCTCCATGGGCTCTATCTTCTGCACCTACTTCACATTTCGTTCATTTCTCTCTCTCTCTTTCACCCTTAGAGGCGAAATGAACCTGATCTCTGGCATCTGGTCTTGTTAGATGGATGTAAGGCGCATGAGGAGAAGTTGTATGGGTGAGAACCAATAGAAACAGGTAAAACAGAGCCATGCACGTTGCTGAGATGTTGGCCGTTCCTGTGAGTGTATGTAAACCCTGAGGAAAGGGGGGGCTGTGATTTAACTCAGGGTCTGGGACAGCCTGGATGGGCCCCATCCATCTTCCAAAGTAATTACGCATTGACGCTCCCCATTGGAGGGGGACGTCGGCCACTCCATGGCTTTATAAATCACCACTCGCTACAAGTAGCAGGCCAGAGGGAGAGAGATGAGCGCTTTAACAGTAGCATTGTGTTTTTAAACTTAAGGTGGGAAAAATATCAGCAGCCACTGACATGCAATATAGAAAATGTCTTTTTTGTTGTTGCTTAGCCTTTTAGTTTATGGGTGTACAATAGAGATAGATTGTAAAGAGAAGAGAAATTCAACTCACTGTATATGAGCATCACTCAGTGAACTGTAACAGTGTACTTTTCTGCCTTTAACATCACACTCATGTCCTCAGAGGATGTTTGGACATTTTCTCAGCCATGTTGTCTTTCAACACAGTTACCACTAAACACAGGACGAGTCAAGTTCTCGGGCGTCCTGTCTGTCTCCGTCCCTCTCCAGACAGAGTGATTGGTGGCACTGGTCCCAACTGGGCTGGCATATTGATTGGGGGTCGGGAGGCTGGCCCGGCCCGATTTGTTTCCCTCAGAGACAGGGCTGTCAGTCAGCCATGCTGTACGCCTGGTTTAATGGCAGTAGCTATGTGAGTGATTGAAGTACATGGGTGATCCCTCTGCTAACATGGTGATATGCTATCAGCCTTTTGGGACTTCAGCTATTCTGTCTTTCCCTTTCAAAATAATGGGTTGTGAGAGAGAGAGTGAAGAAAAGGATGGGATGGGGGGGGGGGGGGGGGAGGGGGGGACCAACCTTTGGTAAAAGGCGGATTCTGGTCATGTAATCAAGAAATAGAGACATAATTCCTAGCAAAGATATTAGGGACTGAAAAGCCAAGAGTCTGTCTAGACTTATTCTTTATAGTCAAAATGAAGAGCCAAAAACTACATCTCCTACCGCAGAGAAATATTTCCGATTTTAAGCCACGCTGTTCATGAACTTCAAATGTGACCAGAAAAAAATGAATGCTGTACTCTAAGTGATGACTTGTTGTGCAGCAATCAAATGCAATTTTGGCAGCAAGAGGAACTAGCAGATTCATTTAATTTCGGGAGCTGGCCCATCAACATGCCTGCTCTAAATCTGTCGCTGTCCAGCGAGGAAGAGGTGCTGAAACGTATATGGCCATGCTGGCCAGCTTTGAGAGTTATGAAATCTTTTTTTTTTTCATGTTGTTTCTGTCACAAAACATTCTGCATTACTTGTATACAGCGGGCTATAATTTCCGAAACATTTAGATGCACCGACATAAAACATTGCTGTGAGCAGCAATTTTTCTCTCGTCACTTAACCTTTCTTGCATTATACGATGGTCATTTTAATGATTCTTACACACGACTGAACAATGTTCAGGTACTAGACAATTACACATGGAATTTTAGCTTCCTGTTAAAAATAAAACCCAAAGTCTACAAGGCACATTAAAAATTTACTGAATACAAATTTATGGAGCCATTAGTTCTATAGCCCGACTTAAAGGTCAAACGAGAAGTAATGCAGTTAAATTTCAAATTCCTCAGCATCAACACCAGAGCATGTTCGAAAGCTCTTTTGTAGATTAAATTTCTCTAATCAGTTTAAACTGATCGTTTAAGCATATAATATAATCTGAGGGAATGCATAAATAATATTGCACAGCAAAGTTGAACACATGCTAAATATATAAAATCTCTGCTTGATTTGAATGTCAATGCTCGAGTTGATGATGAGCTCTCAGTCAGTTAACTGATCAACTGATGCATTCTGAGTATGAATGACACAACCATGAAGATAATCAATAGTTCGTATTCATTATTAATACAGGTTCATAATGCCACCACTATTCTTCATTCTCACATTAACACAGGAGACATTAACGCCTGCTGTTTGATGACACGCATGATAAGAAGTAGTTGTTCAAGCTGATCTGGAAGTGAAATGCTACTATATTTTCACACACCATCCAATGCACCTGTCATTACTGCCTGTTTTTCAACAAAAAAAAAAGTTCCCAGAGCAGTTTGCGCTCACTCCATCTTTAGCATAAATGGAAAAGTGCAAGAGTTGTTTGCCAACATATTGAGAGTGACACAAAATAACAGCATTACAAAACTACAAAACGAAAACTGGACTTAATTTTTTGCAAGCTTTTAATCCTCATAGAAAAGCGACAGCTGCACATAGTACTCATGTTGATAGCGATACATAGAGAAACAAGACAACTGAACTTGCCACAGGATATATTTTGCTTTTTTGGTGCCCATTACATCCTAAAAGTGCCACAGGATCTACACAAATAGAAATGGAGGATCTTAGTTCCATTTTTGCATGAGACCAAACCTGAGTACATAACAGACAGAGTTGGTCTTGCATGTAGGTCCATATTCCAAAATTCAAAAGTCTCTTAAATCTCTCGAAGCTTGGTGGGCGCAGTCTGGGAATCTTCGACCATTGAAGACGAGGGGTTAGGGGGAAACGGATCATGCTGCAGAGGGACTAAGACAATCAGAATTCAGAATGAAGAGAGGAATCTTGGGGAGGTTTCTTGATGTGATTACACTGGGCAGCACTCGACTATGTTTAACACTCAAGGGCGGGTGGGTCCACACTAAAACCCAAGATCAATACGCAATTTTACAATCATCACCTCGTCCATAATTGGCTTGAAATGAACCTGCAGAATGTCAATATCAGTTCGAGAGTGTCACCGTTCACTTGAGTCTTCTTGTACCGGCGGATGAGTCATTAAACATACACCCTTGACAAACTCCTACTATTCAACATCATTTTTTGGTGCAGTTTCCACTCTAAAAACACACTGCAACAAAGCCAGATGCTCACCTTCGGGGCAACTTACTGTGCCTGAAATAGGACACATTTTACATTCTGTAATTAATTCGTAACGCTGGATTTATGCCATTAGGGTAAGATAATGAAAGAAGGCAGTACACTTAAAGTGCACAGAAGCTTTACTAAACCCGAGAGCTTAACAGAACGGATTCTGACTAAATCAAGGAATACTGGGCAGAAAAGGACCAAATGTTTTTCTGCCTGTCTGTCTGTCTGATCCGGTCACTGGCGGGTTTGTTTGGAGTTTTTCCACGACTAATGAACCTCCATCGCTCCTCTAAAGCTGCAATGTAGCCCCAGCTGTGATTTGGGTTTCCAAACAAATGAATAATTAAATACAGTTTTCAGAACAGCAGGGAAAAACTGCATCAGTCTTTTTTTACAAGTGACATGAATCTGTTTTCCCACCAAAATGTTCATTGAACATGTCATCTAAAAAAAGTTATTCCCCGAAAACCACAGGCTGAACCGCCGACTTCGCTTGTGTGTTTCTCCTTTTACTCTGGTCCTTTTCCTTCATTTTCTCCCAGTTCCTTTCAGATTCATGCTGCGCACTGAAGAGTGAGGGAGCGCCATGTTCTAGGCAACTTTAAAGCTCGGTACTCATCCTAAAAAAATATCTTACTGACGGATTACAGGTTCTTTCAGACCTGAGCAAAAACTCAAGATGAGTGGACACTCCGACCTTTTCATTGCTATCCGAGATAGAACACAGATGTGGCATTTAGCATGTCTATCTGTGGATTCCAGACTTCTAAAGGACAGGGATTATTTGAGAGAGAGCTATAAAGTCAGTCCAGAGCTTCTATAACAAAATGTCTCTGCATCAGTCACGTAGGAAAGCCAGGAAAACCTGACTCAGCACTCTTCTGAAAGGTACGCGAGGTGCTCCCTTCTTGCAGGTACACACCTTTCCGCTCCAGGTAAAGTTATGAGAGGAGATTCCTGTAGCACGGAAGCTTTATTAGCGCATCTCAGAATAATGGCAGGACTCTGAAATATAGATCTAGACGGGTGGAGGCTGTCAGGTTCAGCCGATGATTCATTGCTTGTGGCATTTCAGTCTACAGTGAGTGGATCTTACTGCACATGCTGGGACAGAGATAATGGCACACAGATGTCTGAGCACATCAGGCCACATAATCCAACACAATCGCAACTTTACAACAACACATCGGAGTTCAGAAAGCGTGTACCGCGATCAGACATCACAGCAGAAAATCAACCGTTGCCAACTCACAGGTCATGGCCGCTTTGAAAGATGTAAAAGAAGGGTTGTGCAACACGTCAAGGAGACCGATGGTTTATAACGCTCCCTTTTTATTGCATAAACATTCAGAAATGCTTATCTGGACAATTGCATGCTCAAATGCTGTGTCCTAGGACGAAGAGATAAATGTTGAATAAAAACTGTATTTTAGCACAACATCACTGACATTGCATTTTCAAGACTAGGCAGAGGTCGGTCTTTTGTGGGAGATGAAAGCTTTCGAATAAATTCCGCATGGACACAGAATACTGTCTGACAAATACTGTTGTGCATGTGTGAATGAACAAAAAAAAAAAAAAAACGTGCTGACCTTGGATGTTCCTTGGAGTGAAAAAAAAGGGAAACATTGTTACCATCATCATGAATTCTTAATATAGGCCTAATTATCACTCTTTTGCATAGGTGAATTTAAATACTCCGCATCGAGAACCATTGTTCTGTTCTCAAAATTACAACTGACCATCATGGACCGGACAATAACACAAAACAACAAGGATGTTTCTGATTTATTCACAAACCCCCTTTTAAAGGGGCCAAGTCTAAAACCCATCTCTTTTAGCTTTCCCCAGTGCTCAGAGAATTTTAAAGTTTAATAAGGCTGCAGTGCATGTGAGTGCTTCCCAAGACGGCATACACACACTAACGACAGGCAGCACAGAAGGGCACATGGAGGGGGTTACATCAAGCTAACACTGCACTTTTCTTCATTATTTACCTGTTCTGAGGCCTGGGCCAGCCTGAAACACAAGCACTTCTCCATCCCTCTTACATCACAAATGCTCCAGCCCTGGGTACAGTATATAGCACTCTATGTTGTTCCACCCATAATAACGAAGACCATTCGCCCTGACTTCAGGGCATTCCAGCTGTGCTTCATCCATCTATCAACATATTGTAAGACTCATTCAGAATCAGGTTTGAAGTGGGCATTTAGTTGAGTGCAGAATAAATATGATTGAATGGAGGGATGAATAGAGAAAACAATGCAATACCCTAAAAATCCAAGTTAAAGCAGAGGTTGTGCAACAAATGAACATTATCTGCCAATCTGACTGGAATGGTATTTTTAGGTGACTAATATAACAAATGTTCCATTAGTCTTACCAAGTGTTTTGTTGTGGCTTCTTTGTATTCTGCAATTGCAATGTAAACACAATGGTCAGCAAATCAAATGTACAATATGATAACAAATATTGTATTGAATTACTTATAGAATTACAACTTTTCCTTCAAAATCCTCACTTACGTTCCCCTGGTCTGAGACTCATTAAAACTTTCCTTTCTTCTATCAGCTTTTTTTTATCGGTCAACATGATCGACAGCATTTTGACTTATCGAATGTTACTAAAATTCCGCAAATTATCAAAAGATCGGACCCATCCTTAAATACTTTTTATCTTGCCAGCCATAATTCCATATATTTTTTTGTCCTCTTTTGAGTGGGTCACCCAACCAGAGGGTTTCGTCTTTTTATTTCATGTAAGGCAGTATGATGGATGTGCACAGTAGCTCACATGAAGGCTCAAGGCCAAATGCTCCACATAGACATGCTCTGAAATCAACTACTAGTTTTTCCTCAATCCACGTGAGGGACTGCAGCAGAACTCCAGCAAAGAACGGAAAGCTTTGAGCAACACTCACCTCTGCTACATTATACTAGGACAGCAGACAGAAACGAAATACACCAGGTCATATTAGACATTAGACCGACAAAACAGCACTTGGGCTGAGGAACGGGCATATCCTCAGCCTTCAGGAGAACAGAGGACTCCTTGTCTGTCCTGAATTCTGCCATTGACAGAGCACTGCCCAACCACCACAGCATATAAATGTGCCCCTCTATGTGAGCCTTTCTAATATACACCTCCATACCTATGTGTGCATGGGCGTCGTGAGTGTGCAGTTGGGTTAGGTGGGTTGTCTTTGCTCCATCCTATCTCACACTTACGTAAATGCCATTAAACATTTAACAGGCAATGGGAAGTCTGTGGGTTGCGGATGTTTGCCTTAATTCAAGGCGCATTACCATTATCTATCAAGTGCAAAAATAAATCAATCCCCACGTTGCCACAGGGACGAGCGATGGATGCAATTAGAGGCGCAAATGGCCGGTAAAGGCCACGCGACAGAGTCGCGTCGAGATCATTTGATCTAGATCTGATGAACGCGTCGTTTTTCTTTGAAGCAGAGGAGACATGCCAGAATAAAATAGTTGGATATGCGGATATTGGCCAAGTGTGTCAATCATAGAAATCTCTATTTCTTATAAACAGGCCATGACAGTCGGTATTGCCTGACCAAAGCGCACCTCTTCAACACTTCTAATTAGATATCTCATTCGTGAGCGGTGCGCAAAACCGATACCGACGAGTTTCTCGCAAATGTCATGATGCAAATATACATGAATGTAATATAACAATAGACGACAGAAATGTGCTTACCGCGATGAAAGGGTTGTTGTCGACGCGTCTCCGGTTCTTTCCCAGTGATTATTCGTACTTCAGTGCTGAAGCCGGTGTTTATGCCATCGGTATTTTTTTCTGAGGTAATTCGTCATGAATGTGTCGCATGCTCTCGCTCATCAATTTACCTTCTTCACGCCAGTCTGTGTCCCCAAAACAATAAAAGAAAAACGGAAAGAAAGGAAAGAAGACATAAAAAGGAAGGAGCGAAGTGGAAAATTGATAAACGAAAAAAAAGAAGGGGAACAAACACCTCTTAACACCTCCTCCTCCTTTTTCTTTCTTTGTATCTGACAACACCCGTGTCTTCTGACAGCGAGGTTACCACATATTTTAGCACTATAAAGGAGGTAGGGAAATGATAAAATAAAACAATAACAGAAACAAATGCGTATAACGCATTAGCGGCTAACTCAGCGCTCTGTCGTCATGGCGACCCATTTCAGAGTCCGTTTGTGCATCAAAATACACCAAATAATAAAAACCATCCGGTGGTACGACTTCTCATCTGCTCTCAATCTGTCTCACTCACAAATGAGTCCTCTTCTTGTGTGAGCAAGTGGGCAAACAATTATGATTCTTTTTCGTTTCTCTCACAAGGATCTAATAATGACGATAATAATTATTATTATTCCCACTCGCGAACAATGACGATGTATATGCCTCTCAGATATCCATTCCGTACTTCACACACAGCTGTCAAGATTCGGGAGTCCTGAATCCCGATGTCCGTCTCTCTCTCTCTCTCTCTCTCTCTCTCTCTCTCTCTCTCTCTCTCTCTCTCTCTCTCTCTCTCTCTCTCTATACACACGCAAAAGCTATGGCAAGCCGCCTTAACATTTAATCGCCTACTTTCAGGTAGTTTCTAATTAGTCTTCAAGTAATCCAATATTGACAAAGTACCCTACATTTTTCAGTTTCTCTAGTAGCCTAGCCTAACTAAAGTAATGCATTACAATATTGCATTACTCCCTAAAAATTTAACTAAATGTGTTACTTAGTAACTTTTTATGAAAAGTAAATAGTACTTTTGCATTTTTCTCATCTGTGCTTGGCTTGTTTGTTTGTTTGTTTGTTTGTAAATGTAATGGCCCTTTCACACCATTGAAATGAATAAGTGTTATTCATGAGGAGAGTTCTTTGAAAGACCAACGACTGGCAGATAAACAAGCTACGTTTCTCTCCGAAACAATAGGAAATTAAATTGAATTTAATGTGGATTTTAACTGTGATGAGATGATTGACAGGGCAGTTTAAACAGTGACAGGATGCACGTAACTAAGCTACAGAGCTGTCTGTTAAAGATGCAATTATGACAAAGTAGTATGTGTCCCAAAGCTTGCTCTTCAGCTACACACTCAAAAGTATGAACTTTTACTTAAAAAAAAAAAAACAGGACACACTTTTAAAGCATAGTATAAGTAGGCCAATTGGGACACAGGCTTTATGTTTGCTTTGATGTTATGTTTTCAGGGTGATTTGAGAACACGAACAGCTCCTTTTTGTTGCACGATAAAACTAGCTCTTTTCAAGTAAAACATGTAAAACATACCAATGGTTGCTAGCGGTTGCTTGTAAGTTTTTGGGATTGTGACTAATAGCAAATGAACAACTGCTAGCATCTAATTGATAGATTAAACTGAAAAAGAAAGATACAATGCATTATTAGTTTATTTACTACTAATTAAGCAATAAATAATAAGAGTTTAGCTCCAACTGTAATTAAATACACCTGGACCAGATAATCAAGGTCTTCAGAATTACTAGAAACTTCCAGGCAGGTGTTATGGAGCTGGCTAGAGCTACGGTGGCCCTCCAGGAGCAGAGTTTGACTCTGTTTTAAGCAATAAATGTAAAAAAAGCTTGCCACATTCACATTTAACAGCTACTGCAGATTGATTGCAATTCTTAGCACTACCTCCGGTGGCTGTAGCGTCCCTTATGTTCACGTTTTCACATACTGACGCTTTGTCTGTACTGAATTTACATTCCGTGCTGCTGCTTTAAGTACTCTCATCCACCTCTAATTAATTAATCAACATGATTGGGACATGTGCCTCTACAGGGAAACATTTCTCCTGCCTTGAGGATCTGCATCAGCATGACGTCAGGAAAAACGTCAAAGTGAAACAGTCCTCTTTTCATCTTGCATCATGAGCTCACCATGACGTAGCAGATTCACTGATGCTATATGTAAAATACTGGTCAGGATTCTATCAAATTGTATCTAAGTTTGTGTGAGAGAAATTCAGAAAGGTGGTGCCACAAAGTATTGTAGTATACCATAGTAATGTAGAATAGGCTATACTTTGGGAATGGATTATAACCAAATTCGGTATGTGCATGGTCTTCTAAAACACTAGCAAATATCTTGATATGCTGCACTTAATCAACAAGCATGGTTATATCTTATTTTTCATATTTTTAAATGACAGAACAACTGTAAAGTAGAAATGTACTTTATCATAGCCTAGACATGATTTATTCTTTCTAAATTAGGCTATAATTAAATTATTCTGTCTTTCATGAGAACAAACATGACACAAACACAAAATCACCAACTTACAGGCTCTAATGTTGTAAGCAATAATAAATACCAAGAACAACTAATTATTTTTGTTTCTTTCATTCCTCACCCCCACATACATGCTTGATCTAATACACACAACTGATAATTTAAAAATATATGTAAGAAATTCACCTCTGTGCATGCGTTGTTTTGTTGTTGTTGTTTGTTTGTTTTGCAGATGAAGGTTGAAATGCAGTACTTGTAATGCAGTTCTTATTAGCTTGGATTTCAAACTAGTCTAAACAGAGGTGATCTGAAAGCCATTTGGACAACAAAACTAGAAAATATATGGTTAAATATCGCCCTCTAGTGAATATGACAGGCTATCATAATAGTGATGTGTTGTTAGTCAAATAAAATTGACAGGAATTGAACTATATATTAATAAAATTTAATTTAGAAACATGGTCTCAAATATCAAATGGAAGGAACAGCAATATTTACTCACCCTTGTTTAAAACCTGTATTACTTTCTTTGGCCTCTGGAACAAAAAAATATAATATAATATAATATAATACAATAATATAAATAATAAAAATAATAATCAGTTGTTAATAAACAAACAATGATTTATCAGTTGTTCCAGAAAATAATATAGTTATTGCTGTATGGAATACAATTGTGGACTATTAGACAATTGGGTCATTGACCAGTCAAATATTTATGTATACAGACTAACTGAGCAGAATACTTAACCACTATTTTCACCTCTTTCACTGATGAGTGCATGTAAGAATAACTCATTGTCGCCATCTTGTGATTCAAAGCAGTTGTTATGACTACTGCCTGTAGAAGAAAATAGACCATATTAATTTAATACAAGGCACCTAGATGCTTGAACCTTATAGCAGTCCTAATTAAAGCAATGAAATTAATTTATTGGAAGAACAACAAATTGGCGAGAGACAAGAGAGAACATTTAAAAGAGTACATAACATGTTATACTATCTACATATATTATCAAACTAATCCATACAACAACAAAATGCATATTATTCATATATGTAAGTGAATTTTGAAAAAAAGTATTGTCTTGTTGCTAAGCTAATAATTTGCTGTACTAATGGACTATTCTTTCTTAGCAATGTCCATGTATTTATTTAATTAGTGAAAGGCAAATGATATAGCCAGCTGGTCATTATCGTAAAATAGCCAGTTTATCTCTTGCCTTTAAATATTCTTATACCCAGAGAGAAGAACATAGTTTAATTGATTTTGGATTACTACTCATCATTATCACAAAACGGATACAATTGTCATACCAAATGCTTTTACCATTTAAAATGGTAAAACACCCAACAAGCATTTGTTAGCTGCTTAAACCACCATAGACAGGCCTACAGCTTGTTTACACAAGATACAAACAAAGACACAGATCCTTTTTTTACCCAGACATAGATCCCATATTTCCCACTCCCTATCTACACACACAATGTCTCAAGATCACTAGAATTTCATTAATGAACCCGGAGCTCTTCATGAGTTTGAATGTGACACCAGACAGTGTGCGAGATATACTTATACATATGCGTGACAGATAAGAGGAAAGCACTGCTATCTTGTTCAAAAAGTTTGACCTCATACCCAAAGATAAAAAAAAAGTTCAAACAGACTTAAGAGGGGTATAATGATGGCAGAACATACTAGCTTAACAACAAGCCAGCAAATTAAAAAGATAATCATTTATAATGAATGAGAAAGTTGTTTATCTGCCCTCCCTCGCTCATTACATTTAATATTTGTGCTAGATTTTTTTTAGTCAATTGAAGGTCTTGCTCCACATCACACCATAGGGGTCTCAGTATGTCTGTGTTCTCCGGAGCTCCGGGTTTTTAGAGGAGAGTGAGTCAAGCAACAAACAACAAACAACAAAAAACCTTGGTATAATTTAAAGGAACAGTACACTACAAAATATCTTTACGCACCAGCATGTCATTCCAAAGGTTTGTGTTTTCCCCAGCTCTTTTCCATATAGCGAATGTGGACGGTGGACGATAGCCAGGGGCTGTGAAGCTCCAAAGAGAAAAAAAACATTATTAAATCATCACAAAAAAGTCCATACAATCCAAGAACTATATCTGAGGTCTCTAGAAGCCATGCTCTCATTGTATGAAAAAGAGCAGTGTGAACATTTTGATAAATACCTTCTTCTGTGTTACACATTAGAGGCAAACCATATATGTTTGAAACAATATGAGAGTAAACAATTTAATTTTAGCTGAACTATACCTGGAGCATTTCCCCTAAGGGTGGCGCCGTTTCGCAGATCTTGCCGAATGCTCCACTTCTCAGATCTTTCCCTCCCACGCAAATTCTCTTCCCCCTTTTTTCCCGACTGTCTTCAAACTCATCACCCCCCTCTCCGTGTCTAATCCCCTTTTTCTCTCAATATCAATTGAATGACAGCTGTAAGCCTCTTAGGACCTTTTCCTATAAATGTTGTGGCTTTTTTATCAAAGGAGAGAAAAAGGAGATGGGGACATTCACCTCATTTCCCATTCTGCCTTTCCTTTCATTTTCTCACTCACTCTCACCCTCCCTCTCTCCTATCACTTAGAAATTTAATTGCCATAACAAATATGAGAGAGGATTTATCAGAGGCTGTGAAAACCCAGGTCAGTGGATTCTATAGAGTCTCAGAATCTGGATTGAATTGTAACATTACCAAA
The DNA here is from genome assembly GCF_051911475.1 of Siphateles boraxobius. Classification (NCBI taxonomy): domain Eukaryota; kingdom Metazoa; phylum Chordata; class Actinopteri; order Cypriniformes; family Leuciscidae; genus Siphateles; species Siphateles boraxobius. The sequence continues at coordinate 14,504,248 of NW_027508866.1, forward strand.
GAGAGGGGGGCAAAAGACCACAACAAGAGCGACTGTCATGCTATATATATATAAACAAACCCTGATGATTATTTGTTGGATATAAATAGGGTTCTTACATGTAAGATGCACAAATAAAACAATTTGTAAAGATTTGTGTAAAGCATAACTAAAGTATATTAAGTCAAATAAAACACGAAAGAATGAAAATAAATTAATTCAACTATAAATCTAAATCAGACGAATGTATGTTGAGGAATGTAAGAAATTGTAAATTTTTCCATAACCAAGACAGTGGCCAGATGAGAGAAATCTTGTTAAAGGATTTAAATCTAAGCTGAGAAACCCTGCAGAGCTTACATTTTCTGTTCTTCATTCTTCATTCACTGGTCTTGTTAACTGTACTGCAACTCTGATTCTAGTTTAAGATATTCATGTCCCTCTAGACATGAAAATTCTGTCAATGCCAGAAACTATGTAATGATTAAAAAAACACAATGCAATGCCACAAAAACTCTCCAACAGCAGTTGAGTTACTCTTGGTCTGCTACATTTTTGGCTTGAAAATGGTAACTGTCAATTTTATGCTAACACTGTTTATACTGTATTAGATCTGAGATAAAAAAAAAAGAAAAAATAACAAATTGAAACTCCTCTTCGTTTAAAATTTTTGACAGCTCAGTTATTTACAACTACTGTTACATCTACAGAATGAACATTTGGGCATAGTCCGGTTATGGCAATTGGTTTAATGGGTTTACATGACATGCTGTA
>NW_027508866.1:14507500-14657500 GCF_051911475.1 Siphateles boraxobius
AAGTTGAACTTCCTCAGCTGGCGAGGGAAGTACAACCCCTGCTGGACTTTTTCACAATTGAGTCTATATAATTGTCCAATTTCAGGTCCTGAGAGATGGTATAGAGCCCAGGAACCCGAATTGCTCCACTGCTGCCACAGTGCTGCTCTTGATGGTGAGTTGGGAGCGTGATGCAGGATTTCTCCTAAAGTCCACAGGCATCTCTACAGTTTTGCAACAGGTCTGTAGTCAATAGGTCTTGTGATTTTGTTTTTCTTTGGGGGGATAGGGTTGAGGGCGTTTCAAGCAGGAATGGACTTCACACAGTTCCAATGATTTGTTAAAGATCTGTGAGAAAATGAAAGCCAGCTGGACAGCTTAAGTTTTTTAGACAGGCTGGTGAAACACCGTCTGGACCTGGTGCTTTCATTGTCTTCTGACACATTCTCTTCACAGATCCGAAGTGCCAGAGGGGAAGAGTGGGTTTGCTGGAGGTATTGATGGTTGTGTAGAGAGATCATCAGAGTTGGTGTGAGGTATAAGACTGAGATCTTCAAATCTGAGGTAAAACTCATTCAGGTCGTCGGCCAGTTGTTGATTCCCTGCAGAGTTGGGGGATGGTGTCTAGTTTGTAAAGTCTTTTATGCCTTTCCACACTGAATCAGGGTTGTTGGCTAAAAAACAGTTTTTCACCTTTACAGTGTAGCTTTCTTAGCCACTCTAATCTCTTTTGTCAGTGTGTTTTTGGCCTGATTGTACAAGATTTTTGCCTCCATTCCTGTAGGCATCTTCTTTGGCCTGATGAAGCCATCTCAGTTTCGCTGTGAACCATAATTTGTTCTTGTTGTATGTTAAATAAGTCATGGTAGGAATGTACATATCCTCACAGAAACTGATGTATGATCGGACAGAATCTATGAGCTCATCTAGATTGGTGGCAGCAGCTTCAAAAACAATTCAATCAGTGCACTCGAAAAAGGCTTGTAATTCCCATTCTGCTTAGTTGGTCCATCTCTTTACAGTCTTTTCTACAATCTTGGCAGATTTAAGGGTAACACTTTACAATATGGGTGCACTAATAAGCATTAATTCATGCTTAGCTAATGCACAGATAATACTGAATTAATGTGTAACTAATGATTATCTAAGCTATTCATTAATGATTACCACATTAGGAACTAATTAAGAGTCTATATGGTTAATGTATTAGTTCATACATGAATTGTTATTAATTAAATATGTAATTGTGAATTAATTCCCTAATAACTCATTTTTTTAACTAATAGTGTTAATTAATATGTTAATTACCAGAATGAGCCAAAGCCTTGTATTTCAACTTCCAGATAATACAGGTACACATTATACATGATTAATTACTTCATTGTTAGTGCAAATTCATGTGTAAATTACTACAATTACTAAATGACTAGTTAATAATGATGTGCCTCAACAAGTAAAGTCATAACATAATGATACCTTTGCAAATCATTAGCTAATGATTAATTAAAGCAGACAACTGGTAGTTGAAGTGCATAGCTTTGACTAATTGTGGTAATTAACACAGTAATTTACACTATTAGTTAATAAAATATGTTATTAAGGAATTAATACACAATGACACATTGAATTAATAGCAATTCATGTATTACTTAATCTATTAATCATATAGACTCTTTATTAGTTGCTGATGCAGTAATAATTAATTCATGGTTTAGTTCTTCATGAATCATACATTAACTCATGATTATCTGTGCAATAGTTAAACGTGAATTAATGCATATTAGTGCACCGGTATTGTAAAGTGTTACCGATTTAAGTTTATGCCAGTAAGTCGGATGAATATGAACAAGACAGTGATCATAGAGTCCTCAAGCTGCTCTAGAGACAGAGCAAACACATCTTTTCTTGTGTTGTAGCAGTGGTCCAAAATATTTTTGTTTTTGGTGGGGCATGTAATCAGTTTGCGGGTGAGATTTGCTTGATTACATTCCCCAAGAATAATACTAAGAGAGTCTGGGTATTGTTGCTTTGTGTCTCAGATCTGATCAGCCAGCAGTTGCAGCGCTGCACTCACACATGCTTGTGGAAGAATGTAAAAACTTATGAGAATGAACAATGAAAACTCCCTCTGCAAGTAGATGGATTTACAGTTAATAAAGAGCACTTCTAGATCGGGACATACTTCTTTATGTGTTCGGGAGAGGAGAAGAAGTTCGTCCATTTTGCTGGGGAGGGAGCGGAGACTCGCTAGATGAATACTAGGCAGCGAAGTTCCAAAGCTGTGGTGTCGGAGCTTGACTAACGCGTCAGCTCTATTCCAATGCTTGCGCATCTTGGACAGCTTGAGCATTGCCACTACTCCTCTAACTACAATGTCCAACAAAACATCAGAATAATCAAAAACCAGTAGAATATTGGGTGGTGTCTACTGCAGAATGTTTAGCAGTTCATCCCTGGTAGAAAATCCCTGTATAAGAAAAAACTAAAAACAGGACAAACTAAACAGTAAAACAACTGGAGAGCTCCACACAGAGGCGGCCATCCACGGCGCCATCTTGAAATATATTTTACTGTTTACTGTTGACCGTTGCTAGCCTCTACTGTTGCTAGCACCGCAAATTATGCACACACATCCATTGCCTACATTTGTAAATAAAAACTTACTCTCCCATTCATCATGAAAATAACGTTTTTTTTCTTCTTTTCTTTGCCTGGAAGATGTCTTTACTCATCCTGATGCAAACATGGTATTTTAGCTAATACTGCCTTGTAGCTGTATGAGCATGATGACGTGCTTCAAATTCCTGATGGATTTTTTCTATTGTTGGTTGTTATTCTGATATATTATAATTACATCTGCATGTTCATAAATATATAACATTAACCTCACAGCCTATATGTCAAATAGATATTTGGTTTGCACTAGAGTGGTGGGACACCTGCACCTAGACACGACCGAAACGTAGCCCTGAATTGTCAGCTCTACAAGAAAATTCTGTGAAGGCCTTGTCGACCTGATAGTCATTGGCACAGATCCTCAGCAAAGACCAGAAGAACCAAACAGGTCCTCCGTACAGACCCTATGGCCAGCTTCGTCTCCTTACTGGCGTAATTAATCCGATCTTCAAGCAAAAGGAATTGGATAAATATTTTAATTCTACCAATCCCGATCTGAATTGTTATCCATGAATCATAAATCACACCATGTGCGTTCGTTGGCCAGAGGAGAACTGACCCCCTGACTGAGCCTGGTTTCTCCTAAGGTTTTTTTTTCTCCATTCTGTCACCTGATGGAGTTTGAGTTCCTTGCCACTGTCACCTCTGGCTTCCTTAGTTTAGGGACACTTAATATTCAACAATATTATTGATCTGAATGTACTGATGCTGTTGTATGAGAACTGAACTAAGCTCCATGATGACATTTAAATGTATTATTATTTATAAAATACACCATCAACTCTTAGTGCTTTTTGACTTGGGTGCATGTAAGCCTATTGTAGGTGACCTCCAAAACTAGAAACCTTTAAAATAGCAATGTATTGGCACTTAAATTCAGAGGTCACACCATGATGTATCATTTACATTTACGCATTTGACAGACGATGCATTTATCCAAAGCGACTTACATTGCATTTCAAGGTACACATTTTACATTCTTATCAGTTCTTAGCAGTGTTGTTTACTCGAGACTCGGACTCGGTCTCGGACTCGGTCTCGAGACCATATTTTAATGGTCTCGGTATTGTCATGGACTCGTGTGCATTTTGACTCGGAATTGACTCGTACTCGTACATATTAGGACTCGGACTTATTCACTCGAGACCCATTCAAAATATGTCATGATTATTACTGTATGTTAATAATTCTTTAAGTTGTTGTTTGATTGAAACGTCTTGCTGACTTTCTTGTGCGCAACTGCGCATGACTTGAGACTAATGGTGTGTTCACACCGAACGCGAATTTAATTATTTGCGCGAGTAGATTACATACAAAGTCAATGCAGAGACGCAAATAGGCGCATCATTCGCGTTGGGCGTTGCGAATGACGCAAATTGGGCGACGCGTTTGCCGCGAATGTCTTCCGCTCAAGTTGAAAAATTGAACTCAACCGAATGTTCAAGCGTCTAAATAGACGCGTATTTGAAGCTCTATTCGCGTTCGGTGTGAACACACTGCAACGTTCGCGGCGCGCAAATGCAGCAGGACCCAGGTCAGATGTGATGTGACCTCTAGCTCAACTATGTATTGAAAATGTCTGCCTTATCATCCATAATTCAGTTTGCATATAAGAGCCACACAGAATTTGTGTGCAGTATGTTATGTGTAAGAGCACTAACTGATTGTAATAATTAAGTCATAATTTTTAATAAAATTACCTTTACACTGCTCTGTGGCCTTTATACCATTACAATGTATGGTTCCATGGTATATTTGATTTACTGTTTGAGTATGGTGCCAATTTTATTGTTACCACCAAATATTTTACATATTCTTGAAGATATCTTTAGGTCTGGTTTCAGACCCAACCTAGGTTATCCAACCTCTCTGGTCTCGGTCTCGACTCGGACTCGACTCTCTTTGGTCTCGGTCTCGACTCGGACTCGACTCTCTTTGGTCTCGGTCGCGACTCGGACTCGAGTGAGCTGGTCTCGACTACAACACTGGTTCTTAGTCCTTGCTTTCCCTGGGAATCAAACCCATGACCTTGGCGTTGCAAGCACCAACGCTCTACTGTTTGAGCTGCAGGAAAGCATTTACCAATCTTGTATCAATTGATTGATGTATCAATCTTTAATCAGTCACGCGCCTTAAATCATTCTTCAAAATATTGTATTCTGCAGAAGAAGGAAGACAGACAGGTTTGGAACAACTTGAAGACGAGTAAATGTTGATAGAAGTTTCATTTTTTGAGGAACTATCCTTTTAAGTCTGATTACTTAGAAAAGTAATTGAAAGCCTTGAAGTCGCATGATTTGAGGTAGGGGAGAGCCGGGACAGTTGAAACACTTTTCAGATAAACGTTGGTTTGTAAGATAAGGTTACTGATCACCAACCCTGCTCCTGGAGAGCTACTGTCCTGCAGACTTCAGTTCCAACCCTGTTCCAACACACATGCATGTAATTATCAAGTAACCTTGAACCGCTTGATTAGCTGGTCCAGGTGTGTTTGATTGGGGTTGGAGCCCAATCTTAAAATAATCACTTAAACGGGCGAGCAAATGACTCTGGGCCGTAACTATCAGCTCTAAAACGGATATAAATATCCAAACTATAGTGAAACACTATATATAAGCAAGGTAACTTAGATCAGCAGTTTAAGACATTAAATTTGTAAGTACATAACAAAAGAACAATTGTATCTTTAAAATACAAATAAGTCTTTATTGATTATTCTAACACATAAGACTAATATCTAACACAATCAGACGCACACACACATTCATACGAGTTGCAGAAATAAAGAGAGTGAGGAAATAATTAGTTTTAAGAGTGAGATGATGAAATCCCAAGTTTCTATATGCACTTATAAGACATGACCTCAACAAACCATCAACCATTAATTTAACCCTTCTATCGTTTCTTAGGCGGGGTTATTAAATTTTATATCAAAGCACCAGTTCAGTTAAGAGTCTGGAGGCTACTTGCTTGTCTTTGTGTTCCTTTGGGGATTCCTTTTGTCTGCGTAAAAGGGTGTTTCCCGAGTTCGTTGATTGGCTGGCGGTCCCCTCGTACCTGGAAAGATGTCTTGGGTGGCCAATCACGTGGTGTGTTGGAGATGGATGGAAAGTCTTTGAAGTTGGAAAGCAGGCTTTGCAGTCGAATCATTTAAAGGAAACTTTGCAGTAGGGGTGTCGAAATTAATCGTTTCTACGAAGCATCGCGATGCAGACGAGGACGATTCGGTATCGGTTCAGTAATAGACCATAACCGGTTATACTGACGCTTTTCTGACGTCATTTGTCGCGTGTGTGCTTTGTCGCGGTAGCATACAATGGCAGAGGAGGCGAGACGCGAGTGCAAGTAATTAAAAATGCTCCAAATACTTTAAAAGCCTACATTATTCTGGGCACATTTCGTCTCTAATGAACAACCTGGTAAGCACGACCTTGAGAAGACACGCGCTGTGCGCGCTCATGTCACGCACACATAGAGCTGATTTAAGTATCCGAACCCAATGGTCAAATTACAATTATTCTGTGTTGTTATGCGTGATTATAAATGGATGATCGTTACCCTCAACAGCGGGCTCGGCGACGGTTGATGCGCGCATCTCTATGGTAACATTATACACTGATGAATGAGCTGCTTTTAAATGAACATTTCTTTAAAACAAAATTGATTTGACACAATTTACTAAATGGCATAAACAGGCTTTACTCCCTTGAAACTTAAACTGGAATGTCACTGTTTCTGTCAGTGCGACTTCCCGAACAGGCGAACATGCGCGCGCGCACACACACATCACTTTTGGAGTAAACATTTAAATTGCAGATGCAGTGCACCGCGATGTATCGCGATATCGAATTGAACTGAATCGATGACATGATAATCGTAATCGAATCGAACCGTGAGACCAGTGTAGGTTCACAGCCCTGCAAAACTTAACTTAGAATCGAGACTCTCAACGGAAAAGAAAATAAAGCTAAGAAACAGAAAGAAAAGTGAGACGAGAGTAGTTAGATGGCTTGAATGAAGCTGTTTAACCCATGTTCTTCTGATCTTGATTTTGGGTTCTTTTGTCTGCTGGTCTACATGGTTACTCGTCTGTCCGGTTACTCGTCATGGCTTCTCCGTGACTTTTGTAAATCTGCTAGCGAACAAATTCAACTCAACCAAACTCTTTAACTAAAAAACTCTGGCTTTGTTCAGGTCCTAAGATTTTAAACTCAGCTGTTTGTCCAGCCTCCTGGATGAGTTCTGACCAATTAGGCACTGTCTTTATTTGAGAGGAGGCATTTTCTTCACCTCTCATCATGAATCATGCTTTATCTATGATCTCCTTACTCTACAGCTCTAGCAGTAGGTACAGTTTAGACATGATTCCTATTATAAGAACACAAAAAATTTTACCCAGATTTCAATCAAGCCATTTTCTGAATTAAGAACATATGATCGTATTGATAGGAATCAAGACACACTTTCATTCAAACAACTAATAGTTATAACAATTACATGACTTGTATGTGATCTAAGCATAATAGACACATACAGAGTTTGTAGATACAATATAGGATTATGTAGTTGAACAATGTTTGATTAGAAGTCCGTCAATAAATGTTTTGGGATGATTTTATGTATTTTATATGTATTTTATATGTAAAGACTCAGCCTCTGTCGTTTTAAGAGATTTCAACCCTGGGGTCGTTCCAAGGTCCTTAAAAAGGAGGAGGTCTGTTTTAAATCTTTTGTCATGGGTTCAAACAACCTCTGCCGTTGTCTTGGTAGGTTCTGAGCCGTGCCATCTCTGAACCAATCAGTTTTTTCCAAACTATCTAACGTTGACAACGTTCTCCTTTAGTTGGGCACATCTCTTTGAAGCTTTAGAACTGGCTGGAGCCCACCTAGATTAGATTGGTGATTTGGGGGTCTGGAGTGTTGAGTTCTGTGTGGAATTATGTTTGAATGAATCACCTCGAAGATTCATTTGTGTTTGGTTCGCCCTCAAATCCTTAAAATGCTTGTTTTTATGCACAATACCTGACAAGTAACTTATGTACATATTGTTACAAACATAATTTGTCATTTATTTTAATTTAAAGTTTCAAATTAACGTTTTTGTTCTGTCGCCCAATAAACAATAGGCGATAAGCCTATGCACATTTTGCGTAATCTTTCTAATAGTCAATTTTGAAGAAGACAGACAAATCCGTTTACAATTCATTTTCTTACATTTCTTTCTTGAGTCATATTGCGTGTTTGCTAGTTGAATAGCCTGTTATTATGAAGAAAATGATATCAACTGGAAGACGATAAATTAAATTTATTGAAGATTGAACACTCCTTCAAGTTAAACCTGTTTTGCACTTAAACTTAAAAACTCTGGTGTTACACACTTAAGGGTGTGTTGTAGTACTTATGGCACATGAAAACATAAATACAACTTGTCAGTCAAAAAAAAAGTACTGCATTTACCGCACTCAAAAACAGCTTTCTGGCTCTAATTTTAAAACGGCATGACGTAAAGAAGAAATGTTTTTGCGGGTCTGGTAGGCATTGCGTGCTGTATGTGCTGACATAATTTGACGTACAAGACGTGAATGGTTTTCAAGGAAATGTCAATGTTTCATCCGTTCCGCGTTTCAATCGTCCCGGCTCTCCCCTATCATTCACGGGAGTTGTGCACCAAACTGCTAACCCTAAGTATGAGCAATTGTAGTACTTGCTGCAGCAAGAATCAATATATATTTAGCTTATAAACATGGTTTATATAGAGAGTGACAGAAAAACTTATCTTGCATTACATCTGTACATCTTGAGAGAAACTCACATATATCAAGTGAGCGACTTGGAGACTATCTGTTTTGACTGTTTACTCCATCCCGTCTCTGAGGATTGATGGCCGCTCTGAATTCTCTTTGGGAATTTTGATCACTCGGCAAATATGTGGAGGCCATTTTTAACATCAGGCATGGTGCGATTGTTAAGAGAGAGGTGGAAGCAATTCCCCACACTGGAGACAAGAACGGCATAGTGAGAGATTTAAATTTTGTTGTGTTAATTCTAGTTGAGCTGAATGTATTTAACTTTTAAAGCAGGGAAATCTTAATGATTTAATGAAATCTAAATTATTTTAATATGTGTTAATTTGTGATTAGTATTATTGTCGTAATTAAACTGCATAATTAAATTATGAAACCAGACTTAAGTTGAGGCAGAATTAGAGACTATAGTCTGACTCTCTAGTGGTGTTTTGGGACTGTGGTGACACTTAATGTTTTGACAGCATGGTAACTAAAACATTGACTGGTTACATAACTAGAACAGGCTGGTGGATCTGGGATGTCAGTGGGGACCACTCCCATCACATTCCAGGAAACCCTGTGTATTTAATCTGCTTATCCTCAGTAGCTTTGTGCCATGTGTTTGTGTGTGAGTGCATCATGTTTGTCCCAGCCATTCCTCCAAACTCAAACATCCTTCCTCTATCCTGTCAGTTCTTTCATCTCTTTAAAGCTACAGTGTGATTTTTTTAAAGTTGATTCTTAGCAAAAAACACACTTTGTACTTTCAAAATTATAAGTGCTTATTCATGTGTAATTACTTCCACCAACTAATCAAGTATACTCGTAAGTGTAGAATCTGCCATTCAGAATACATACGAGTGAGTCGCTCGAATGGCGGCAGCCATGTTGGGCCTCCATCTTGAAAATACATTAGCCAAAGAGGGTCATACCTGGAAATTCAAGCTTCGCCTTTCGCACTTTTATAGTCAGTGGCCCCGTGACGAATGCTAGGGGGAGATTACTCGCGACTGCCGGCAGATTTGAAAGCCTGTTGCAGATGGAGGATCACACCTGTTCTCCAGGATATGTAACAGAGTCGCCAAGGAAGCGAAAGAGAGAATTAAAATGACAACGCGGCCACCGTAGGAGTTAAAACGCCCTTGGAATGAGAGGGGCTAGAAAGTAATATTCAGTTGGTAGTCATACAATTTCCCCGCTAGATGGGAGAAAATCTTACACAGTGTAGCTTTAATCTTAAATCTCTATAAAAATACACTCATGGATCATCAATTCATAAACTCTTGGCCCTTCTATTAACCGAAACGCTTATTTGAAATGACCATTAACCAGTTAATAATGTTATTTTATCGTTCTGTTTAATATTTTAATTTGTCAGTAAACCAATCATGAATTCTAATAGTATCGCCTATGCAAATGTGACATTGACAGATACAATGTGAGTGAAATGCCTGCGCTCATCTTTCAAGTCCTCATTGGTAAGTCGCTGGCATTAGCTTTTGGATCTCGGGAGATTTTCCAAGGATATGTCACCAACCGTTAAAGTATTATAAAAATTTGACAATTGTGTCAGAATCTAGACGGAACGCTTGCACAGCTGATTGAGTGGCGAACACTGCGGCTTATGCAATGTCCCGTTCCCGCCTGAATCAATGAACGAGGCATTTATATAGTGCTTTCATATGTACTACTTTCAAATCGCTTTACAACCATCACCAGTGTGCAGCATCCACTTGGATGATGCGACGGCAGCCACAGTACAACTGTGCCAGTACGCTCAACGCACACCAACTATAGGTGGAGAGGAGAGAGAGAGAGTGATACAGACAATTCAGTAGATGGGATTATTAAGAGGCCAAGATTGGCAAGGGCCAATGGAAGGAATTTGGCCAGGACACCAGGGTTACACCCCTACTCCTTACGAGAAGTGCGATGGGATTTTTAATGACCACTGAGAGTCAGGTCCTCGGTTTTTAACGTCTCATCCGAAGGACAGTAACCAGAGATTTTCACTTTCGTGAGCGATCACTTCAACATTTCGGCAGTTTTGACACTGCGGGAACTGTATACAATCCTGCCATGAGATATCCCAAACAGACATGCCTTTAGACCAGGCCCATGAAGAAGCGCTAGCCCTCGTCGAGTGAGCATTTTACTGACGACTGCTTCTCAAATCTCTGAGTTCAATGCACGATTCGCAAAGCACTTGCTCTTGAAAGACAGGTCAGTTAATTTAGACTAGCTTGCTTCTCAGAATCACAACCTGTAAGTATGACTAATTATTGATGTATATATTTTCTACCAGTGTTTACAGAAGCATAATAGGGGCACTTTAAAGGAAGTAGAAAGAGACTTGGGCACGTAACCCTGTCTCGGCCGGAGAGTGACACTGTAGTCCCCGGGTCCAAAGCGAATTCAATCACTGTCAACGAGAACGCATGCAAATCTCCTTTGCGCTTAGCCGAAGCAAGGGTGAGAAGCAAAGCAGTTTTGAGAGAAAGCTCCCTAACAGCTATAGTTGCCAAGGTCGAGAATGGGGTTAGAGAAAGAGCCTTCAGAACCAGTGCCAGGTCCCACGGTGGTACAGAAGGTGAACTGTATCCTCGCCCCTCTTTGAAATCTGACCACTAGCACATGCCTCCCAATCGATTGCCTGTCAACTGGGGCAAAACGTGGCAATAGCGGCCACAAAAACCTTTAGCGTGTTCACAGTAGACTCCCTTTATCCAACCTGTGCTGTGTGAAAGATAAATCATCTGACATGGGACAGATCGACGGGTCGATATTGTAATCAGTGGACCCTTTTACAAATCCTCCCCATTTTAGGGCATAAAGGCGCCTGGTGGAATGCGCTCGAGACTCCGTGAGCATATCAAGCACACGGGAAGGCAGGGTGCCTAGGCCCTCTAAGGCCCCTGTAACAGTCAAGCATGAAGGCTCCAGGCTGGGGTGCCATATTGTGCCGTTCACTTGAGATAGCAGGTCTCTCCTGAGGGGAAGAATTAAGGAGCGTATTACGGTCAGAGTTCTTCAGGTCAGCTAGGGTTAACCATAGGTGACGGTGAAGGACCACCATGAATCCCATATATCGGCCAATGGCTTGAGCAGAGCGCTTTGTCCGTTGCCGAACGCATGTCTTTCACAGCCTCCGCTTCTATACAGCCACTGTCCAGGGACTACAGGAGCTTAGCTGTAGTCCAGAGGAGGTGTTGGCCTTGTCAGCAAGGTGGGCGGTCAGTCTGCACGGCTTGGACGGCAGGCTGAGGTCAACGCCAAGTGTGGGCGAGGAAGGGCACAGATGCATGGCGATGGTCTCCTTGACGGGGGGCATACGCACGTAGCCACGGGCTTCCGCGCTTCCACGTGGGACAAGATGGTCTGCATGGAAGCGAGGATGCGTGCCAACTAGGGTGCAGAACACGACTTCACCAGGAACACACTTAACGACTGTGAGGCCGATTATAAATATAATTTGATACTTATGACTGATAATACCCAAACACGCCAAGTCAGAGACAGTTGCGTTCAGTCGGTGTTAACAGTCTGTCACGGAACGGGTAGGGCAAAAAGGTGTGAGGACTCAAATGCAGGAGAATGATTTATTACAAAAATAAACAAACACAAAGCAAAAACCCACGAGGGGGAAAACACAATGAACAAAAATGAAACAACAACTGAACCTTAACATGAAGCGGGGAAAGGGGAATCGCGGGGAACGGGAGACATTAGACAACGATCCGACAAAGACTGCAAACAAGAGGAGACTTAAGAAGGGAACAAATCAAGAGGGGACAGGTGGAAGAACTCAAACAATAATCAGGTAACGAGGGGGAGGGATCAGACAACGACCAGAGCACATGGCCCAAAATAACAAAACACCCATGTGCAACACAAGACAGGACAGGCATGTGACACTACCCCCTCCCTACGGAGCGGCTACCAGACGCTCCATAAGACCAGGGCGGGACAGGAAGGAAACACCAGGGCGGGACGGGAAGGAAACACCGGGGCGGGACGGGAGGGACAGACCGGGGCGGGACGGGAGGGACAGACCGGGGCGGGACGGGAGGAACAGAACAAGGCGGGACGGGAGGGACAGACCAAGGCGGGACGGGAGGGACAGACCAGGGCGGGATGGGAGGGACAGACCAGGGCGGGACGGGAGGGACAGACCAGGGCGGGACGGGAGGGACAGACCAGGGCGGGACGGGAGGGACAGAACGCTTAGTCCTGGGAGGCCAGGGCGAAGCAGACAGTCCATCGGGCGGCCAGGGCGAAGCAGACAGTCCATCGGGCGGCCAGGGCGGAGCAGACGACCATCGGGCGGCCAGGGCGAAGCAGACGACCCATCGGGCGGCCAGGGCGAAGCAGACGACCCATCGGGCGGCCAGGGCGAAGGTGACGACCCATCGGGCGGCCAGGGCGAAGGTGACGACCCATCGGGCGGCCAGGGCGAAGGTGACGACCCATCGGGCGGCCAGGGCGAAGGTGACGACCCATCGGGCGGCCAGGGCGAAGGTGACGACCCATCGGGCGGCCAGGGCGAAGGTGACGACCCATCGGGCGGCCAGGGCGAAGGTGACGACCCATCGGGCGGCCAGGGCGAAGGTGACGACCCATCGGGCGGCCAGGGCGAAGTTGAAGACCCCTCGGGCGGCCAGGGCGGTGAAGACCCCTCGGGCGGCCAGGGCGGTGAAAACCCCTCGGGCGGCCACAACGGTGGCTCAGGCTCAGGAACAGCAGACACCGGCTCAGGAACAGCAGACACCGGCTCAGGAACAGCAGACACCGGCTCAGGAACAGCAGGTACAGCAGACACCGGCTCAGGAACAGCAGGTACAGCAGACACCGGCTCAGGAACAGCAGGTACAGCTGACACCGGCTCAGGAACAGCAGACACCGGCTCAGGTACAGCAGACACCGGCTCAGGTACAGCAGACACCGGCTCAGGAACAGCAGACACCGGCTCAGGTACAGCAGACACCGGCTCAGGTACAGCAGACACCGGCTTAGGTACAGCAGACACCGGCTCAGGTACAGCAGACACCGGCTCAGGTACAGCAGACACCGGCTAAGGAACAACAGACACCGGCTCTTGAACAGACACAAGAACAAACACAGAAACAAACACTGGCTCTGGCGCTGGAACAGGCGCTGGCTCTGGAACAGACATTGGCTCCAGCTCTGGAACAGGCCTTGGCTCTGCCTCCGGCTCTGGAACAGGCACTGGCTCTGCCTTCGGCTCTGGAACAGCAGACAGTGGCTCCGGCTCTGGAACAGACACTGGCTCCGGCTCCGGCTCTGGAACGGGAACTGGCTCTGCCTCCGGCTCTGGAACAGGCATTGGCTCTGCCTCCGGCTCTGGAACAGGCATTGGCTCTGCCTCCGGCTCTGGAACAGGCATTGGCTCTGCCTCCGGCTCTGGAACAGGCATTGGCTCTGCCTCCGGCTCTGGAACAGGCAATGGTTCTGCCTCCGGCTCTGGAACAGGCACTGGCTCTGCCTCCGGCTCTGGAACAGACAATGGCTCTGCCTCCGGCTCTGGAACGGGCACTGGCTCTGCCTCCGGCTCTGGAACGGGCACTGGCTCTGCCTCCGGCTCTGGAACGGGCACTGGCTCTGCCTCCGGCTCTGGAACAGCAGACACTGGCTCCGGCTCTGGAACAGGAGACACTGGCTCCGGCTCTGGAACAGCAGACACGGGCATGTCCAGGATCCGAGCCAGACGCTCCAAATAGTCCATAAGTGCCTTGGCGGCCACACGAATGGGCATCTCCTGATCTGTCTCAGACTGGGCAGACGGGACGTGCACAGTTTCTGACTGCGCAAACGGAGCGTGAACAGTCCCTGGCTGGGCAGACGTGACGTGAACATTCTCTGACTGGGCAGACGGGACGTAAACAGTCTCTGACTGGGCAGACGGAACATGAACAGTCTCTGACGTGGCCCCTCTTCTCCGCTGAGTCCTCATTTGGTCGGATCGTTATGTCACGGAACGGGTAGGGCAAAAAGGTGTGAGGACTCAAATGCAGGAGAATGATTTATTACAAAAATAAACAAACACAAAGCAAAAACCCACGAGGGGGAAAACACAATGAACAAAAATGAAACAACAACTGAACCTTAACATGAAGCGGGGAACGGGGAATCGCGGGGAACGGGAGACATTAGACAACGATCCGACAAAGACTGCAAACAAGAGGAGACTTAAGAAGGGAACAAATCAAGAGGGGACAGGTGGAAGAACTCAAACAATAATCAGGTAACGAGGGGGAGGGATCAGACAACGACCAGAGCACATGGCCAAAAATAACAAAACACCCATGTGCAACACAAGACAGGACAGGCATGTGACACAGTCGGTGTTTAAAATCTGCTCCAGTCATTGGAAACAGTCTGTAAGTTTGTTCAGTTCAGTCTTAGAATGTTTGAGATGGTTGTTGCGTCACAAGCGTGTCCCCGGAGTCATGTTAACTGTTTTGTCCATACAGTGAAAGTCAATTAGGTCCAAAAACCACACTGGACTCTTTTGACTTTCATTGTATGGAAAAAATTACCTCCCAAATCAGTGTAGTCTTGTGGCAAACACTGCCCACATTTGCTTCAGAAAATGTAAATAACATTTGATGCCCTCAAGAGAACCATAGCTATTGTTTTCTAAAACTGTTAATTGATTTATCCTTTAAATGAATAAAGAACTTGCAGTGAAATGTGCACCTTCAAACCTATTCTATCCTCTAAAAAATAAATTACAAATATTACAATAAAATGTTTTGATTGAATAGGTATAGTGGTTTTTTTTAGCAAGGCAAAACCCTGTTCTGTGCGGTTTTCTCTCCATGAACCAGCTGCAGTGGTGTGTAAGTATGACTCAGGTTCTCTCAGCAGGTGCAGGATGGAAATCATTAGGAGGACACCTTGCTGGGGGGTGGGGGTGTTCGCAGCCTGTTTATCAAGGTGTTTTTCACAGAGCCCGCTAGTGTTCCCCCCTCTGCTTCTAATGTAATCCATCCATCTTTCACACTGTCCTTGTTTTCCATCCACCCTTATTTGCCCCCCTCTTTCTCTCCTCTCTTTTTTGCAAGTATCATGCTGTCTCTCTCCCTCTCTCTATGGAGCATTGTTAGTCTTGTGCATTTATCTTAATTTACAGAGTAAAGGTATTAATAGTTGCTAGGGCAACATATGAAGGATGTTGTAGCTACTGTACATATTGGAGGGAAGAAGGGTGGCGGGGATTGATAGAGCAAATAAACGCTATAATCGAGTGATGTAGGGGAGATCAAGGAGTGTTGTGACATTGTTTCAATGTCTGTAATTGATTTAGACAACTCACCACTATACTTTCTAAATGTTTTTAATGTCAAGTACAAACAGTGTATTCCTCCAAAATTGGAATTTGTTGTAACACACAAAGTGTTGGATATTCAAATTTGTTCATACATTTTTTGGGGATCAAATTTCCTGGTTCATAATAATTTCCATCTTCCATCACCACACCCACCCTAAAGTCATTTTAAGCATTTTAATTTAGCATGTAGGTGATTTCACCCCTGTAGTAAATTTATAATTCGTCTAACCAATGATGTTACAACACTCCCTACTCTCTCTTTTCTTCTCTTGTTTTCTCTGTCTCACCTCATATTTCATTTAGGACTCTGCCAGTGTTGCCTTTTCTGTTCCTTAAGCCTTAAACTGTTTTTTCTGAAAGGGTTTGGCTTGAATTCAGAGACTTCAGTCCCTCTGTAATTGGCCTAAAAAATGAAGGAGCACTTGTGTGTGTGAGAGATATACTGTGTCTTAAAGCTGGGCAGAAGTGACTGGCATTTATTCTCCTACTTGCCTTCATAAGCAGATGAGAGATGTTAATTAAAAATTCTTAAATTATATATTTCTCTCACATCCAAAAGAAACGCAGGGATATGCAGTAATTGGCCAGCCCTCTAAAGCTTTGAAGTAAAATTGCTTGGGCAACGTTGGATGAATCTGGATTATGATTTGTCAGGATATTCCTGTCTCCTTTCTTTTTTTCCGTTCTTCCACTTGATCTCTTTAAGATGGCACTTGTCCCTCAACCATCCTTTCTCTTTTTCTCTACTTCTCCTTAGTGCTTCACAGCATGAGATGAAAAATTCACCATTCTGGTAGAAGCAGAAAAATCTATTTTCCATCACTCTAGTTCAGTGGTCTCTCCTCTATGGCTCTGAGACACTGAGTTTGGCATGATGTGTTCCCCTTGGAGGGTACACTTGCCACACTGGTGTGAGAACTCACACAGCTGTGCCACTGGGTACAGATAAATGTGGGCAGCAGAACTTATATATAGGCTTTAGAGTATGCTGTGTGAAATTGTGTGGAAGGAAGCGGAAAATATTTAGCCAACAACTGCAAAAGTAGAACCAAAACACTATAAGAAAATATTTTCTTTCTTTGATATGATAGAAAACCTCTTGTTACACCTAAATGGCTCTTTAAAGCATTAACATTTCCAAAATTGGCAATAGCATTACAAGTCTCACTATAGTAAACATTAATACTTCATTAGTTAACACTAACTATAAAAACTAAAAGAAAAAAATGGTGGCACCATGGTCATGGTACCAGGTGGTAATTTCATAATACTTTGGGAATACCATAGATTACCAGATTCTTGTAAAATGTTTTTTACATGATAAATCAAAGCAACTTAAAAATACCATGATTCATAGTAAGTTTAAAAAAATGAACGTGCATTCATATATTTAGAAATTGTAATGGAACTTGGATTTATAATTCATTCAGTGTTTGTTAAAGTTCCCCTGTGGTGAGAATCAAGTGTTTAATGTTGTTTATATACACTCACCTAAAGGATTATTAGGAACACCATACTAATACTGTGTTTGACCCCCTTTTGCCTTCAGAACTGCCTTAATTATACGTGGCATTGATTCAACAAGGTGCTGAAAGCATTCTTTAGAAATGTTGGCCCATATTGATAGGATAGCATCTTGCAGTTGATGGAGATTTGTGGGATGCACATCCAGGGTACGAAGCTCCAGTTCCACCACATCCCAAAGAGGCTCTATTGGGTTGAGATCTGGTGACTGTGGGGGCCATTTTAGTACAGTGAACTCATTGTCATGTTCAAGAAACAAATTTGAAATGATTCGAGCTTTGTGACATGGTGCATTATACTGCTGGAAATAGGCATCAGAGGATGGGTACATGGTGGCCATGGTCAGAAACAATGCTCAGGTAGGCCGCGGCATTTAAACGATGCCCAATTGGCACAAAGGGGCCTAAAGTGTGCCAAGAAAACATCCCCCACACCATTACACCACCACCAGCAGCCTGCACAGTGGTAACAAGGCATGATGGATCCATGTTCTCATTCTGTTTAAGCCAAATTCTGACTCTACCATCTGAATGTCTCAACAGAAATCGGGACTCATCAGACCAGGCAACATTTTTCCAGTCTTCAACTGTCCAATTTTGGTGAGCTCTTGCAAATTGGAGCATCTTTTTCCTATTTGTAGTGGAGATGAGGGGTACAAGGTGGGGTCTTCTGCTGTTGAAGCCCATCTGCCTTAAGGTTGTGCGTGTTGTGGCTTCACAAATGCTTTGCTGCATACCTCGGTTGTAACGAGTGGTTATTTCAGTCAAAGTTGCTCTTCTATCAGCTTGAATCAGTCGGCCCATTCTCCTCTGACCTCTAGCATCAACAAGCCATTTTCGCCCACAGGACTGCCGCATACTGGATGTTATTCCCTTTTCACACCATTCTTTGTAAACACTAGAAATGGTTGTGCATAAAAATGCCCGTAAATGAGCAGATTGTGAAGTACTCAGACCGGCCTGTCTGGCACCAACAACCATGCCATGCTCAAAATTACTTAAATCACCTTTCTTTCCCATTCTGACATTCAGTTTGGAGTTCAGGAGATTGTCTTGACCAGGACCACACCCCTAAAGGCATTGAAGCAGCTGCCATGTGATTGGTTGATTAGATAATTGCATTAATGAGAAATTGAACAGGTGTTCCTAATAATCCTTTATGTGAGTCTATGTATATGTGACCTTTCTAGGTCTTGAAATCTGCAATGACGTTGCTAACTATGTGGGGTCAGAAACCTCTCGGATTTCATCAAAAATGAACACAAATTCATTGAAAATCGTGCTTGACAGCGGTGTTCAACTTTCATTGTATGAAAGAGAATTTTGGAAATTATACTGAAAATCAATTTTGTGTTTCAGGGTGGTCAAAAGTCATTTTAAAAAAAGGACAATTTTCAGTTTGGGAAGAATTAATTTTTTAAAGGCGTAAGTTACAATTGTTATCACTTATTCTCTGTGTTAATTACAGAGGTGGGAATGTGTGATATTTTAAGTTATAATTAAAATCTTGAGTAAGCTTTACATCATTTTATAGAAGCGGTGGCTTATAATAAACGAACAGAGAAATCTATATATATTGTCTTACCTGACGTTGATATTAAAATGGCCAGAGGACCACGAAGTTTGTGAAAAACTAAGTAATTTCCTCTAGAATTTATAAAAACATTGTATGTAAAAAAATTGATTAAAAAGATTAAAATCGCAAAGTACATTGGTGAAAAACGATTTTTTTCTAACGTCCTCCAAGAAAACTAGTCCTGTCCGAATAGGGGTTTAAAGTAACCAAAAATAACCAGTTTTAAAGTCTGACATGTCTCATACACACATGGGCTGAACCAAAGGGTACTCAGAGGACACAGACATAAAATGTGTCCTTAGTGTGTGTCCATGTCTAGTTTTGAATGTGAAGTGATGTAATGATTTGTACACACTTTTGCTGGTGGTGAGCAGATGAGACAGGAGATTGCGGGGGGTTGACAGCCTGAATCACCTCATCATGTCTGTAAGGGCTTCATACATAGGTAACAGGAAGTGACTTAGACAGGGGGAGGATGGAGAATCATTCTGTAAAAGCTCTTGAGAAAATCTCTCTCTCTCTCTCTCTCTCTCTCTCTCTCTCTCTCTCTCTCTCTCTCTCTCTCTCTCTCTTTCTGTTACTGCAGTATGGCAGCTATCTCTCACCCACGCACTCTTGTGGAGCTCTAAGTATCTGGAGACTTATTTGCATTTTTTCAATCGAATCTGAATATCTCGTATTAGAATCTATATACACAGGCCCTGCTGGTATGTCTGTTCGGCAATGGCTTTCCTGGTGTGTATGAGTGGTGTTCTTTCTTTCATAGACTGTGACAGAGGAGGGTGGGTGTTCTCTAATGGATCTGAAAGGTGATCAGATATCAGGCACAACACGTGAAGGGCAAAAGGAGCACAATTAAGGAAAGCATCTAGCCTTAAAGAGAAACTCCAGCTGAAAATGGACATTCTGCCTTTGTTCTGTAATCTTGAGTGATCTTTCGACAGAAAATTGGTATATTTCTTTCTCCACAAATTCAGCAATTGGTTGTGTACCAATCTTTGAACTTAAGCATTGGACCTTATCATGTAAAATACCTTGATTTCCATTTTATAAGTCACAAGTAAATTGCCTTCTAATGTGGAAATCTGAGCCAAAAGGAGCAAAAAGATGAGGCAGCTGTCAAATGTTGTGCAATATAAGATTAATTTCTCAAACTTTAAATCATTTAATAGACTTTACGCTTGCAGAGTAAATGACAGTATTCAATTTCAGGGTCTTGGCAGCTGTTTCTGCACTGGCTTTGTACTGTCATGGCGACCTCGCAGGATACTCGCTGTTCCCATTTTGTGACTCCCTTGGACACTATATTCACATTATGTTTATGGCAGGTTATGTAATAGTCCTGTTAACAAGGAGATGGAAGGGATATTGTTTATGAAACGCAGGGTTTTCTGCAAACAGTTTAATAGACAGCTCATATCAGCCTAGACACTCACACAGATTACACTTACACAAAGTCTGCAAACTGACTGTTAGTCTGTCTGGAATTAATTTCACCTCTGCACCCAGGATAAAAGGTGAATTATTACAACACTTGAGAGCTTCATAATCCAGGCACCACGAGTAACCGAATCCCACTGAAGCTGAAAGAGGGATTATAGGATGTTGTACCCATCTGATGTTGGGTGACATCTGTTTGACCCAGCTTGCCAGGCATTGGGTTTAATTTGAACCATCATTAAAAACCCAGGGAAAACGGATTCCTGGGTCATCTTGCTTCACATTGCTCATAATTTTTCTGGGGGTAACAATTAAACCTGGGTATTCATATGCTGGCGTTTTACACGGTACATTCCTAAACCCTGGGTTGTGTCATTGTCATTGATTGGACGAACGCTGCACGTGACCTGTGTACATAAAGGCTCTAGCATTATAATATCCTCATATTATATATTGCTGTCTCTAAGATCAAGTTTGTCCTGAATGGACTTTTCAGACTCCAAAATAAGAATGAAACGGTGTCCTCTTTACTTTGACTGTCAAGTTTTCTGTCATCATTTGACATTTCTTTCCCTGAAACTCTCTAACATAGCCTACTGTTTATACAACACGCTGTGTTTCTGTGACCCTCCAATGTGGCGCCAAAGCAGCACTAACCATGGTCTGGAGCAGAGTTTCATAACCTCGGGTAAAAAGCAGTGCTAACCCTGTTTCTAGTTACAAGTGTGAAAAGTTCCTTTCCACAAGTTCTTTCAAGTCTAATGCTGACCTAGTTGGGCACTCCACATTCCTCTACCTCCACATTAAAGAAATGCCACATAGAGAAGTAAACAATGAAAAGTGAAGCGCTAAAGGGAAACGAATTAAAAGAAACATTTAAAAAAAAAGTTAAGTAACACTTTATTTTAAAGGGTTAGTTCACCCAAAAAATTTACTCACCCTCATGTTGTTCCAAACGAATAAGACTTTTGTTCATCTTCAGAACACAAATGAAGATACTTTTAATAAAATCTGAGCCAGTTCTGTAGTCTCCATAGACAGCTATGCAACTACCACTTTGACGCTTCAAAAACTTCATGAAGGTATCGTAAAACGAATCCATATGAATTGAGTGGTTTAGTCCAAAATTTCTGAAGAGACTTGACCGCTTTATATGATGAACAGATTGAATTTGTGCTTTTCTTCACATATAAACATTGATCAGCAAACACAAACAGAAACTCAACCGAACCTGCTTGACGCACGAGAACAAACATCATTGGTTCTTGCTAAAGCTCAAACTTTTGCTAAAGCTAAAGCCTAACACGAGAATGAACCTCATTAGTTCTTAAGGAAGCTCAAATGTGCTGCGTAACACACAAGGATGAACCTCATTGGTTCTTGCTGAAGCTTAAACATGTTGCATATCAAACAAGAACGAACCTCATTGGTTCTCACACTTCAAGCGAACATGCTTGAGCTTCCGTTTATGATAACTGATGTGTGAGTTGATGAATGTTTTATGCGAATAAAAGCCTAAACGAAATCTGTCTCTTCAGAAAATTTAGACTAAACAGCTCAATTCATATTGATTAGTTTTACAATATCTTTATGAACTTTTTGAAGCGTCAAAGTGGTAGTTGCGTAGCCGTCAATGGAGGGACAGAAATCACTGAGATTTTATTGAAAAGATCTTCATTTGTGTTCTGAAGATGAACGAAAGTCTTACAGGTTTGGAATGACATGAGGGTGAGTAATTAATTAAAGAATTTAAATTTTTGGGTGAGCTAACCCTTTAAGTATTTATTTATATGTTACATATACTTACTATGGTAATAAAAGTAAATTATGCATAAATACAAGTAACTAACCCTAAACTTAACCATAACCCTATAGTAAGTACATGTAGTTAATTAATAAGTACTTTTTTGTATAATTACACAGTAACAATTTCACCTTATAAAAAATTGCAACCAAAACTCATCGCAAAGTAAACTTAAAGAAAGTGTTGCAAAAGAATTGCAACATGAAATCTGTTGGAAACAACAACAAAAAAAGCAATACAATTCTCTGGTTTCATTTACAACATGCATTGTTTTTGCAATTAACTACAGCTTTTGCAACTGTGTCATCATTTTAACTAAAATGAGATCCTCATTGTGTTTGTGCCAGAAAAAACCTCTTCTGAAGGGGAATTACATAATCTAAAAGTTAAATTTTCAAAATTATATTGCACCCTTAAATAGCTGCACTGCAGTTAGCTGTACTGTATTAGAATTAGATGCTTGAAGCCTAACGTTTTTAAATTATAAGTATCAGATTGGAAAGCTGCTTTTAAAGAAGCTTCCCCAGGACCGATAAATACTGAATGTGACATTTTCACAGGCACTGTAGCAACTGTTTGAAAAACTCCTACTCTGCACAAAGGCTAATTACCAGTAATTGACTTTTCCCCTGGTGTTTAACCTTAAATAAATAATAATAAAAAAGCTTCAGAAGAGCTTTTAAATGATTTTAAAGCATTAAAGTTCTACTTTGTCAAACTCTTGTTTTCAGACATCAAGCAGTGTTCTGTTTCGTTGTTCTGAACAGGTACTGTACGTCTGTAGTTTATACTGTGTTGTGCCTGTTCATTTTTCACCTTTGAGCTTCAGAGTGTCTGCAGAGTGCTGGTGTGGGCGTCCAGAGATGTGTGGGACAACAGGGGAGACGAGACCAGACTCTGAAGCTGTCAGAGTTTAAATAGATGAGAAAGTGAAGTACTGCTCATCTTGTACTGACTCACAGATGACTGAGGTAGCTTGGGACGATATGAGGGGGTCAGGGAACAATGATGACTCAATCACCTGAAAGAAGCAGTGGTAGAGAAAGCAAGAGCAGTGGTTAAGGAGAAAAGACACCAGAGGAAAAACATTAGTGATAATTGAGACGCCAGGTGAATTTGCCCAGTCATTTTGAATTATTCATGCCTGAGTCAGAGTTAAAAAAAAACAGTTCGAAGTGAGAGAGACAGAGATGGAGAGAAAGAGAGAGAGAGAGAGAGAGAGAGAGAGAGAGAGAGAGAGAGAGAGAGAGAGAGAGAGAGAGAGAGAGAGAGAGAGAGACTGCAGAATCAAAGAAAAAGAGCAAATAAATGAATGCCGGAGAGAATAAATGAGTTGCAGGTTGTCTAACCTCACTCTGGGGATTCAGGCCTGAGTTTCCTATAAATTTACACAACACTGGGCATTAAAATCCTTTCCTCATTATGGCTCTTCTTTTAACTTTCAGTCTGTTGTCATGGGGAAAAAACTGTAAAGCTTCTTTATTATGAGAAATCTAAAAGCCATCCTCAAGTGCTTTCAGAGATGCTCAAGAGCACATAATACTAAACATCATCTCAAAACACCCACTTTATAGCAAACACAAAACAAAGAATTCAGGGTCCAACTACTTATCAACTAACCTTGAGGCTAGACACTCCAGCAGAGAAAGTCTCCCTGTACCATGAGAAATTAATGAAACTTTATGACAAGAGACATCACTATTCACAACAGTAAAGACTCTATAGTAATACTGAAATCAATAATAATGTAAAAAATGTATACAAAGAATGCACAATGCTGTATGAGCAAAGAAGAATATAACAGGATGATTAAACAAGCATTTAAAAGTGATAAAATGATACACACACAAACATGGGTGATTTTACAAACCCATTAAAGATTCACAAATCTTTCACTTTTGGGCAACAGAACTTAAAGATGAATCATTAGTCAACCATAATGAGAGTGCAACTATAAAGAGTTTAAATTCAGCTTTATCACTTGCCTAGAAATCTAGACGCTTTTATTTTACAGCCAGTGTGGTCTAGCAACTCTCCATTGGATTGCGAGCTGGAAAAACCAAACTCTAGTCAGGCCAATCACATCGTGTATAGAGTCGGTGGGCGGGCTTAACATAATGACGGCAGAGTTGCAACGATTCCGCATGGATTCCCTGCTACTTGAAAACAAAAAAGATTCTGCTGCTGCTGGCGAACAATGTTCTTTCAAATCGTCTTTGGCCGCGACTCCGGAAGACTTGGAGTTAAGCTTTTCTTTGAGAAAAGAACAAAGAACGGCACTGAAGTCCGTCGCTCTGACTACGTCACCTTCTTCGTTGCTCTGGTTCGGTGTAGCGCTATCCTATTGCGTGCAGAGGGAACTTGAAAGACAACCGTTTATCCCACCCCTCGGATTGAGCCCTGCCAATGGTGTGTTCCTGCCAATAGGCTTGTCAGGCTACTTTTTCACTGGAATCAGCCTTAAAAACAACCGCACAAGCACAGTACTGTCACAGTCTGTACATAATCATTTTTCCTCACACTGTCACTATAATAATGCTTTGTCCTTTATCATTTCCATTACAACTTTCTTTTTACTGTTTGATTTAGACCTTGTATCGCTATGACATAATTTGCTTCTGAAAAATCTCACTTAAAAATGGCTTTGCGTCATGCCAGGCTAATGCCTTTACATAACACCCTTCAAATGTTTTAATTAAATGAAAAATAAAGCATAAGTTGGGGGTGGTTGACATTCAGCAAATGGCGGATAGTTTTAGACTGTTTGAGAACATCCTACGTCTATTAATAGCTGAGCATCATGGCAGTGTTTACAAGTGGCATTTAGTCATGCTTGTACTCGATTAGACAGATGTGAACTTCTCGTCTAAACCCACATTAAAGCTAAGGCCCTGCACAATCACGGCAAATTACATCCGCACTCCCATGAACAATCTGATGCGCTGTGCCATTGTAAAGATTAATCTCCTTCGGTAATGCTGACCAGACTTGCAATGGTCTGGATTTCCCGACACTTTCACATTCTTCAATCCAGCTTGTGTCATGCCTGAGTGTGCGTGTTGTTAATGCTTTTAAACAAAGATGTTCTGTCACATTTTTTTATCCCTAGCTTAGTGTTCTAGGGGGAGGGGTATTTAAAAAACATGTTTCTTCAACTTCCTGTCTCTATTCACCTTAATTTGCATTCAAGCATTTGGCAGACGTGCCAAGCAAGTGACTTACAGTGCATTGAAGGTATACATTTTATCAATACGAGTGTTCACTGGGAATCGAAACCATGACCTTGGCATAGTTAGCCTCATGCTCTGCCCGTTACAGGAACACATTTCACAACAACAGGAACACTATCATTTCAAGGGGAACCTGTAAGATATTTCAAAATATACCAATACCCTTCACTCTTAATGGTTAGAAATCACTATATTAAAATGCTTAGAAATCACTTAATAAATTAATGTTGATGTGAAAGCAACCTGAAGAGACTGACAAACGACAAAGAATGAATGTTTCTGTTGGCTAGAATCAATTAAGCAAAATTCACCTGGCAACTGACTTTGGCAAGACATGCCAGACAGGAAGAGAATGCCAGACGATATTTAATGCAACCAAACAGTTGGTTTTTTAGGAGATACCTTACATACAACTAAGTGTAATGTCATGATCGTGTCATGAAGAAAGATCTAAGCCTATTATTGTTGGAAGAACAGAAATTCTCACTGTTTTCCATTATAAGTCTTTATATTGCAATTGAAGCAAGGCAGTATTCATCATAGCAGACTCTGAGCAAACAGAAGAGAGAGTAGAATGACTGACTTTAAGAGAAACCTTAGCTCTTTCTGCTGAGGAGGAACCTGATTTATTGGACGTCTGATTGAACCATTTCTACAGACAAGCAATAAACGTATCATAAACATAACAGCTGTGTCATAATGCCCAATAAAGCGAGCGTCTGTTTTTGTCATCTGAAAAATATCTGTACTTTGTCATCAGAGATCATCAAAGACACTTTGATACTGATGATGAATTATTGGACAACCAAGATGCAGCAAAACTTTCAATTGCTGTTACAACGGTAAATTGTTCTGTGATGGTTTCTAAAACACTATGCAGCCTGCATGCCTACACTTTAAGCCAAGCATTACAAACTCAAATGATCTGTGTCTGTCACAACAATATATATTGTTTGCAGCTATCTACAGTTAATGATGCATGGACAGGAGTTTAGTTACTTACCATTCTTTCAAACCTAACACAACTGCTCAGTATTAGAGATGTAAAAAGCTGCATGTGCTCCAGTCAAATGTAAATAATGGTGTCAGCTTGAGCCAGAATCAGACCCAGAAAGCAGCAATGAAGAGAGTCAAGTAGAACCTCCCCAAACACGGCTCTTACAAAACGTTTCTGAAAGGTACATTTTTTAATCATTATTATTATTCTATTCTACTATTATTATATAAGAATTTCGAAATGCTGTTACTTGAAAATGCTACTGCTGCTTGTTAGCTTTTGAGATACGGTTTTCTCCTGATTAAATGTTTAATATAACTGAATAAATGACTGAGTAATATCGTTTTTTAAAGTTATTGTTTTGTTCGATATAATGAACAACCGTTTATCTATTCACAAAACTTAGTTTACTCGATTTATCGTTTTCTTTAGGTGTACATGTGGCAACTGTGTTAAAATGCCAACGGAATGTGAAAACATCTGATAACAGCAGCTGAAGTTTGCTGTTGTGATTACATATAATTTTTGAACTTTATACACGTTTGTCTTATACACACAAAACAGCAAAGAACTAACTAGCTACAAACAGCATTGGAATTGGTTTACGTTCTTGATCAAATCGAAAAATTACGTCATAAAGTATACATGGAAAATACATTTACAAAATTAGTATAATTACAAATTCAGGTCCAAAATGTTTGTACGCGTTTGTCATAGACACACGAAATAGCATAACTAAGTGGCTACTAACGCCAGCGCTGGCATTTGTTTAAGTTCTTGATAAAAACTAAAGCATTACGTCTAAAATTATACATGCAAATAAATTTAAAATTATCAAGTCTTACTGGTTGTGGCCCAACAACTGCTGCCTCTGGTTTTAAAGTTGGAACTGCTGCTTTAGTAACAGTTTGTTGTTGAATCCGGCATTGAATTTGTGGAGATTCTGGAAGCTGTCTTCCGTAAAATGAACTGCACAGAGAGCTAAATTACGATTGTAATTTTCTGGAACATAATCAAACATAAATTGTAGCCTTTGTTGACGAACTACAGCGTCCCTAGGAAGCCCGAACATAGAAGACCTGACAGCTGGGTGAAAATAACACACTTCGGCGGCATGGCTACTGCTCTCCACTATAACTCTTCCTCTTCGACAAAGCCGCAGAAATATGGCCATGCCCCCTTTTTTGAATATTCCGGAGGGAGGGTTGATTATGGGTTAGTTACGTATAAAACCCGGGAAGTGTCGTTGTAGTCCCATTTGAGTCGTTTTTGTAGGCATTAAACTTCCTGATTTTTAAAAGATATCTCTGCTTACGTTAAACTTTCAGCGCAGCAACTTTGCAGATACTGTTCATGCACCAACAGCAGCATTACACACTATTTAAAATGAAAAAAAATGAAATCGCAATCAACCACCCCTTTAATTTTCACACATTATTTTCTATGAATTTGAGCATCATTGAGCCAAACCAGTGTGTCACAGGATGCATAGTCTAATAGACCTGAATATCTCGTACCTCAAATTCACCCAAACTATAAAAACGTCTCAGGTTACTATTGTAACCATAGTTCCCTGAGAACAGGGAACGAGACGATGCGTCCATCGACGCCATGGGAACGCCCCCAGCGTGACTGCGTCTGAAGCATCTATGTCAACTAGTCCAATGGAAAGAATGAGCGTCACGGGCGGGTGACGTCATGACCAGGATATGATAAAAGCACATCCGGTGCAAACCGGCATTAGCTTCGAAAATTGCCGAAGCAAGCCGATCACAGGGATGCAGGAAGTATGGCAGGGTGACGCATCGTCTCGTTCCCTGTTCTCAGGGAACTATGGTTACAATAGTAACCTGAGACGTTCCCTTACGAAGGGAACTCAACGATGCGTCCATCGACGCCATGGGAACGAGAATACCCAAAGCGCCAGAATTCCAAGTACCTGAGTGTCAGTCTGTTGTAACTAGGCACTAAGCACCTGAGAACCTGGGGCAGCATCCAGGTCCAAGCTGTAAAACCTCATGAATGTGAGCGGTGAGGACCAGCCCGCCGCATCACAAATGTCTTGGAGAGAACTCCAGATAATACGCTTAGAAGCCATACTCCTAGTGGAATGAGCCCTGACCACCAAATGGTTGGCCAGAAGACTCACAAGCAAGAAGAATAGTCTCGACTATCTATATGCTCAATAGGTTGGATTTTCTCGACAGAGAAGTCCGATGAACATAAGTGTCCAGTGCTCGCACTGGCACAAGAGGTTCAGCTTTTCCTGGTCCGAAAAATGGGGGAGGACAGAAACCTGCAGCACAATAGGCCTCGGAATAATGGTAGGCACCTTTGGAACATATCCATGTTTCGGGTAAGATTGCCTTGGCCATCCCGGTGCACTCAAGGCAGGTGGGGACCGAAAGGGCCTGAAGGTCTGACTCTTATAGGGACGAAATAGCTAGCAGAAAATAGTCTTAAAAGAAAGGAACTTCTCTGAGACCAAATCTAAGGGCTCGAAGGGAGCCCCAGATAGGCCTTCTAGAACTATTGCAAGGTCCCAAGCCAGCACCTTAGTGCAAGTTGCATGCCTCAGCCTCAAAGTGCCACGAAGGAAACGAGTGATCAGGGGGTCTCGACCCAAAAATGTACTACCCACCAGGGCGTGGAAAGCCGCAATGGCCGCCACACATATTATACCTTAAGCGTGGAAGGACATAGAACTGATACAAAGCGTTCTTGCAGAAACTCGAATACTGTGTTTACTGAACAGTTAACCGGATCCCACTGACGCTGGTAACACCAAGAAGTGAAAAACTCTCGAAATAGTGAATATAGTTTCCTCGTAGCGGGAGCTCTGGAGCTTAGAATGGTCTAAACAACCTCGGTTGAGAGACCACTCTCTATGAGTTGGGCCCCCTCAGAGGCCAAACCCACAGTTCCCAAATCCCCTGCCGGGGGTGCAATATTGCATCCCCTGCCTGAGACAGAAGGTCTCTCCTGATCGGGACCTCCAAGGGAGGTCCGTCGAGGAGAAAAATTAGGTCCGCAAACCAAATTCAGCTCGGCCAGGGTGGTGCTACTAAATAGGCTTATTCCATCCTGGCGGATTCACTCCAGAACTCCTGGGAGCAGAGCAACGGAGGGAAATGCGTACAGACGTAGCCTCGGCCACGTCTGCACCATAGCATCCAGCCCCGAGGGGACTGGTTGAGTGAGGGATAACCAGAGTGGACAGTGCGTCGTATGCTGAGACGAGAACAAATCCACTTCTGCCTGGCCGTAAAACTCCCATATTTGCTCCACCGCCTCGGGGTGGAGTCCCCTGGCCTCAGCCCCTGCCTCGACAGGGTGTCTGCTCCAATATTCTGGCCCCCCCTGGAATATACACTGCCCTCAGACAGCGTAATTTCTTGAGGGACCAAAATAAGAGGCCACCAACGTGTTGTCTGTGGGTCAAGAACCAGAGTTTCCTCCATATAACCAAGGCGCGGGGATACTGCCGCGTGATCTTGATCGTAAGGAGTGGGTTTCCCCTCAGGGAGAACCCTCTGGTCCTGAGCCACCTCTGTAAAGGTCTCACGTACAGCAGGTCAAAGGGTATCACATTGGACGCTGCTGCCCTGAGGCCTAACAGTCACTGTTCCAGAACAACACATGATGGCCCCTCAGGTCTGGGAGGAGATGTCTCAACGCATTGAAGACGACCATCATCTCTAGGCAATTCATGTGCCAAGAGAGATGATGACTCCTCCACAAGCCCTGAGCTGAGCGGCCTTCCAATACCGCTCCCCAGCCGGTGAGGGAAGCATCTGTCGAGATCACAACTCGATGGCAAAGAGCTCCCAACACCGGACCCTGGGTTAAGAACCAGTGTTTCCTCCATATAACCAAGGTGCGGAGACACCGCCGCGTGATCTTGATCATACGAAGTGGGTTTCCCCTCGGGGAGAACCCTCTGGTCCTGAGCCACCACTGTAAAGGTCTCATGTACAGCAGGCCAAAAGTTATCCCGTTGGACGCTGCTGTCACAAGACCCAACAGTCTCTCTAACTGTTTTACAGTGCGTGACTGGCCTAGCCTCAGCTCTTTTGTGGCTGTTAGGATAGCAGCTACACGAACGGGCGACAGAGTGGCCCGCATCGTCACTGAATCCCATACCACACCAAGGAAAGTGGTTCTCTGTACTGGAGAAAGCACACTCTTCTTGGCATTGAGCCTCAACCCCAACATCTGCATAGGAGCGAGAACGACACCTCGGTGCCGAACCGCTAACTGTTCTGATTCCGCTAGAATCAGCCAGTCATCTATGCAATTCAGAATGCATATACACTGCAGCCTGGCGGGGCCAGAGCTGCGTCTACACGCTTCGTGAATGTGCGGGGTGATAGAGCTAGACCGAAAGGAAGTGCCTGATACTGGTGTTCTTTGCCCCAAAGAAAACCTCAGGAACCTCCTGTGCTGAGGGAGGATGGAGATATGGAAGTATGCGTCTTTTAGATCTATCGTGAAAAACCAGTCCTCGGATCTGATTTGAGTCACGATCTGTTTGAGTGTCAGCATTTTGGAATTGAGTTCCAGCACCAAACACTCCAACAGACGAAGATCTAGTATGTGACGCAGCTCTCCATCCTTTTTTGGAACAATGAGATAACGACTGTAAAGACCCGACGCAATGTCGGGTGAGTACACCTGCTCTATAGCTTCCTTTGCTAACAGGGCCTTTACCTCTTGCTCCATTACCAGAGCCTGCTCGGGATGCACCACTGTGGGCAGCACCCCGTTGTAACGAGGAGGACGAGAACCAAACTGGATTCTGTATCCTTTCTCTACAATCTGCAGGACCCAATGAGAAATATTCGGCAGAAGCTTCCACGCTGCCAGAAAATTTACTAAGGGAACCAGCCTCTCGAGGCTGGTCTCTGGTGTTATCGAGACAGCCAATTCCGGAGCCTGAAACATAATGGCAGGAACTACCTGAACTGGCCGCTCTAAGGCCCCCCTCAGAGGGCGCGAAACCGATGCTGTGCCGCAGCATAGCATCAGCGACTCGCTGGAGACCGCTGCGCCCTGAAGCACCGAGGGTGGCAGGGTTGGCAGAAGGGTCTCGTGAGGACCCCGAAATGGAACGGGCACCGTAAAATGAGGTGTACACCGCTCCACTTCGGTCGGGGCTGTCCTCACAGGCCTGATGCGTGAACATCAGGACCTTTTTTTCTTTTGAGCCGCAGCCTTCTCAGCGTGAAGAACGGTCCTCAGATCCGGCTTCTGCTTTGAAGGCTTTGGCTGCTGTGTTGTGTATGAGAAACTAGACGGCTGGAGCTGCTCACGCCCAGCAGCCCCAGGGGGTTGGACATAGCGAGGGAGAGATTATCTTGTATCTTTCTCTATGATTCCCATCAAATTGAGCCAGAGGTGTCTCTCAGTGACCACAAGGGCTGCCATCCCTGAGAGATAAATCTGTGGCCCGACGGAGTTCTCAAACCCCATCGGGCCAAACTCCCTCACTTCTGTCCAAATACCGCAGCAGGTCAGCCTGATATGCTTGTAGCACTGCTATGGTGTGCAAGCAGGCCCATGCTAGACCCACTGCCATATATGCTTTTCCCACTAGATTAAAAAATAGTTTTCTTTAATGGTTTAGTGAGAGAAGCCGACGCCTTCAGGTACGATACTGAACCGGGAGACAGATAGCTCGCAAGCGTCTGTTCTACCCGGGGTATAGCCATACCCTCTTAACCCCCAAATATCTGAATATACATGAATGTGGGGGCTAAAAGACAAGAGGAGAAAGGCTTTTTCCATGATCTAGACAGCTCGCTGTGCAGATCGGGAAAAATGGAAGGCCCCGTGATGGAGGTGGAAAAATAGAGGGAAGGAAACTCGTTTAATTTATTTTATTTTTAGGACGAGTGCCCCCTTATTTCTGCTGGCCATAAATATTTAATTTATCTACAGCCTTAGTAAACACTTCCACCAGCTTATTATTTTTTATATATATTTTTTATATATATTCACTTTATTTTATATATAATATATAAACTATCATATATATATATATATATAGGCTATATATATTTCTCATACGCTGGGGAAAGAGATGGCAAATTCACTTCCCCCATGATTGTGTCACTTTCAATGCCCAGCACATCTACCTCCTCGGAGGTAGAGCACTGAAGCATTGATTTCTCTCTCTCCCCGGGCGGAAGAGACCGCAGCGCGGGCTTCCGAGACCGGCGAGAGAGCACTGGATCCCTCGTGGAAAGGGAGGAGATAAGATCCGCGGACCCGTCTCCAACCCCGTAAAGAGATCCTATTCGCGATCCACAGGAATGCATTCTCCGCGCTGCCTCGGCAGACGCGGGACCTGTCACCCTGAGAATTGCGAGCCCGGCCACTTTCCTCGAAAAGTGACAGGCGGGAGCGGAGCATGCGAAGCGAAAGCTTCTCACAATGTTGGCAATCAGCCCCCTCGGAGGCTGATACCGCATGCTCTACTCCCAAACACATCACACAAAGCTCGTGTGTGTCCCTACTCGTTAAATAGCGCGAGCAGGGAGAACACAGAGTTGTGCAATTGTTTAGTTTCCATAAATATATATATATCAGACAGACAACAGTAAATATAACAGACAGTTTGACACAGATCGCTTGCTGAGGCAACAGAAGCTAATGCCGGTTTGCACCGGATGTGCTTTTATCATATCCTGGTCATGACGTCACCCGCCCGTGACGCTCATTCTTTCCATTGGACTAGTTGACATAGATGCTTCAGACGCAGTCACGCTGGGGGCGTTCCCATGGCGTCGATGGACGCATCGTTGAGTTCCCTTCGTAAGGGAACTGTTGTTACTGTATTCTCTTAAGTGAAGAGAAGAGATGTTGTTGCGAGGAGAATGGGAAATTGTTTTTGATTAAAGTTTGCTCTCTCTCTCTCTCTCTCTCTCTCTCTCTCTCTCTCTCTCTCTCTCTCTCTCTCTCTCTCTCTCTCTCTCTCTCTCTCTCTCTCTCTCTCTCACACACACACACACACACAAACACACACACACACAAACACACACACATCTCCACCCACAGGACTTAACTGGTTCTTTCTCTCTTCTATCTCCATCAGTATTTTGCTGAGGTTGTTTGGAGGGGATAAAATAGTTCTCTCTCTAGATTTACCCTGATAACAGAGATATCATACACTCTAAAGGCGAATGGCTGAGCAAATTGATCTTTAATATTAACTTTTTTCACTTCTTTTAAATTCCTCACAGAAAATTTAAATGGACAAAAAATGAGAATCTAAAGATTCTTAAGTGAATGAATTAAGTGAAAGAATGTGCAGATGCTGATACACACAGGGTGTAGCATTTTCACACAAAAAAAACTGCTTTCCTTGCCCAATGTTATTTGAACCCTCTTAATACAGAGACTTTATAATTAAAGAATCTAATACAATTTTATCCCCTTACACCATGTCCTAACTACACGCAACGCACGATAAAGGTATCTTTTCCATGTTAATCAGAGTTTTTGTTCTAACAAGCTGCGACGGCGACACGCGACGATTCTATTTTAGAAACGGTTTCTATTTTTCTGCGATGTCACGCTGGAACAACAAACACTAAGTGTGGCAAAGATAATCTCAGGTACTGTTTATGTGCTTTATTTAATGTTAAAAGCATGCAAAGTGACTTTGAATATCATTTAGTGCTCCCAGCTTTGTAGCTGTAAAAGCAACAATGGATATTCACCTCAGATCTTAAAATTAAACAAATGGAAACGAGAACGTTCAAACTGTGAACAAACAAGTGTATTCTTTGAAAAAGATTGTTGTAGTGACTCAGTAGCCTATGTATTTTTGATAATGTTTAAATGGTGTAATATTTGTGAATTTGATTATGTAGCCTACTTATCCATTTTCTTACAAAAGCTGTCAAGATTACTCTCTGGTGCTGTGCACTTGCCGCGAGACTCCGCCCACATGCTGTTCTAATTGGCTGTGGATTCTGATTGATTTTGACGCACCTCGCAGTCACGTCCAGAGTGGACAGACAAATTATTTGTCGCTGGAATCTTATGGCATCGCATCTGGTTAGGACACAGTGTTAGAATACCAGACATAGTTTAGGTGCTCCCTCCTCTAACAGTTGAATTTAACCAATAACATAACGATAATAACAGAAATATAAAGTTGCAGTAAATAGTCAAGGCAGCCACAGATAGCAGTTCTTGGGCATGGGTCCATCAGTTGAAATTGCATTTGAAGTTGTGAATCTCTCTGCGTAGAAACCTTTGGAGTGGGATAAAGAATGTACAGTAATACTGTTTGCTTGCCACAATACAAAAATGTATCGTATTATCACAAAATACAATACCTTAAGAAACATGCTTCATGTTGTAATGTCTAAATTACAGTCACTATGAAATCAAAATGGACAATTCTCTCGTACATGGCCTCTCTGCAGTTCAATTGAGGAACACTTTTGAAATAATGCAAGTCTAGCATGATTGTTAAAGTTAATCAGCATGTAACCGTCACCTTCAGTGACTGAATGACTAATTCATCATCAGTCTCTTATTAGGGGTCTGACTGGCGGCCAATGGACGCAAGAAGTGAGAGAGACATGTTGTCATTAAAGATCTTTACCGATTAAAAAAAAATTGCTCCTTATAGTCAAGTCCTTTTGAAAGGGTGCAATCAAATGTGATGGATGAATTACAAATTTATGTTCATATATTCCTAACTGAGACTTAAACCACCATCAAATAAAGAGTCATGGAACGAGAATGATTAACAAACCACACATAGACACGCATGAAAACATTCAATTGAATGGAATTGCTCCCACATGCTCACAATAATCCACACAAACATCACTAATATTTAAGTCAGTGAAGCACATTTAGGACTCAAGCCTAATTACAAGTTTGTCTGGGTAAATAGTAATAGCAAATGGAAATTAAAAGCAGATCCCCCTCCACCCCCTTCTCTAATGAGATCCTGACCCAAGAGGTCATGCAAATTATAAATATCATTTCTGAAACTGAAAAAAAACATTGGAAGAGATATTTTGCATGCTTACATAATGGAAGTTGGGATTACGGAAGAATACCTCCTGTCATCTGTTTGGGCAATGATGAATAGAGTAGAGAGACAGAACGAAAGAGGAGATGAGGCAGACGGAAAAAGAGAAAAGGTACTGGGAGAGACATAAAGACAGAACTGGGCCAGCTAGGTCGAGCTTGGCCATGCAGACACAGAGGAGGGTTGTCCGTGTCAGGGAGGTCAGGAAGACCTTTGTGGAAAGTAATTGCTTGGGAAAGGAGGGGAAGGTTAAACACACCCACTGCCATGACAGAAACTACTCTTAAATCAGCAAAATAAACCTAAAAATATTAACTGGATGCCTAGGATAGACGTAGACTAATGAAAACCTGTACAATATTATTATCTTTCTCCATTCAGGAGGAAAAAATACAAAAGAAGAAAAAAGGGGGAGAATGTTCTAGGCTGCGTTTCCCAAAAGCATCATGAGCCCAAATTGATCGTGAAGAGCACTGCCACCAATGTTCTCTACGATCAATTTAGGTAACAATGCTTTTGTGGAATGCCGCCCTGGCTTGTCCATATAATATAAGTGAATAGGGACAGAGACGGAAACTTATTGTGAAGAGTATTCCAACAAAATACATTCTTTCAAGCAAGATATAGAATCACAATTACACTCACCTAAAAGGATTATTAGGAACACCTGTTCAATTTCTTATTAATGCAATTATCTAATCAACCAATCATATGGCAGTTGCTTCAATGCATTTAGGGGTGTGGTCCTGGTCAAGAGAATCTACTGAACTCCAAACTGAATGTCAGAATGGGAAAGAAAGGTGATTTAAGCAATTTTGAGCGTGGCATGGTTGTTGGTGCCAGACGGGCCGGTCTGAGTATTTCACAATCTGCTCAGTTACTGGGATTTTCAAGCACAACCATTTCTAGGGTTTACAAAGAATGGTATGAAAAGGGAAAAACATCCAGTATGCGGCAGTCCTGTGGGCCAAAATGCCTTTTTGATGCTAGAGGTCAGAGGAGAATGGGCCGACTGATTCAAGCTGATAGAAGAGCAACTTTGACTGAAATAACCACTCGTTACAACCGAGGTATGCAGCAAAGCATTTGTGAAGCCACAACACACACACAACCTCATCTCCACTCATCTCCACTACAAATAGGAAAAAGAGGTTACAATTTGCAAGAGCTCACCAAAATTGGACAGTTGAAGACTGGAAAAATGTTGCCTGGTCTGATGAGTCTCGATTTATGTTGAGACATTTAAATGGTAGAGTCAGAATTTGGCGTAAACAGAATGAGAACATGGATCCATCATGCCTTGTTACCACTGTGCAGGCTGGTGGTGGTGGTGTAATGGTGTGTGGGATGTTTTCTTGGCACACTTTAGGCCCCTTAGTGCCAATTGGGCATCGTTTAAATGCCACGGCCTACCTGAGCATTGTTTCTGACCTTTATGGCCACCATGTACTCATCCTCTGATGGCTACTTCCAGCAGGATAATGCACCATGTCACAAAGCTCGAATCATTTCAAACTGGTTTCTTGTACATGACAATGAGTTCACTGTACTAAAATGGCCCCCACAGTCACCAGATCTCAACCCAATAGAGCCTCTTTGGGATGTGGTGGAACGGGAGCTTCGTGCCCTGGATTTGCATCCCACAAATCTCCATCAACTGCAAGATGCTATCCTATCAATATGGGCTAACATTTCTAAAGAATGCTTTCAGCATCTTGTTGAATCAATGCCACCTAGAATTAAGGCAGTTCTGAAGGCGAAAGGGGGTCAAACAGTATTAGTATGGTGTTCCTAATAATCCTTTAGGTGAGTGTATTTCATGGTGAATTGCTTTGAAAATGATGTGGTGATCATGTGGTGAAAAATCACTCACTTTAATAGGATACTTTTTTAAACTAACCTGCTCTCCCAAGCATTTATTCAATATCCTGTTATATCAGTGGTAATTAAAACAGGAACACAAATATTCTGTGAATTATCTATGTACAACAGAGGAACACAACTCTAGAAAGTTCCATTAAACTGTCACAGTGTTTGGTGGTGTTCCCTTGTTTATCACTAGAGGTCCTCGTTCTCACGGTGTCCTTCACATTTGACTTCAATTCCCAGCATTCTGTCTGTCACTGTCACTCATCAGTTCATTGCACTCAGCTGTTCCCCGTAATCATTGTTCCCAGCTGTTCTGTGTTAGTCTTGTTAGATATGTGTATATATTCCCTGTCTGTGTTAGTATGTGTACGGAGTCATTACTGTGTGGATATTGAACCTTGCCTGGACTGGATGACTACGAGTTTGGATTGCCCTTTAAATAAAAGACTGCTGCTTTTGGATCTTCTGTCCCCCGTGTGTGTTCGTGACAGAACGACTCCGTCAACTCAGATCCAGCGGTATGTTTTTAATATCTCTTCCCATGCCAACGAGTGGGAGAGAAGGGAGTTTTTTAAGGGGACCCGGTTGGTCAAGTTTCGCGGGACCCGTGGAGGTCACAGTGGAGGATGTAGTCGGGAGATGGTCCCTGTTCCGGTGGTCCCTGTTCTG
Source organism: Siphateles boraxobius (assembly GCF_051911475.1). Classification (NCBI taxonomy): domain Eukaryota; kingdom Metazoa; phylum Chordata; class Actinopteri; order Cypriniformes; family Leuciscidae; genus Siphateles; species Siphateles boraxobius. Next base: position 14,545,459 of record NW_027508866.1, read on the forward strand.
GTGGTCCCTGTTACGGTGGTCCCGAGTCCGGTGGTCCGGAGAAGGAGAAGGAAGAGACACAGCCCATCTGCCCAGTCAGAGACTATTCAGGTCCCGTCTGCCCAGTCAGAGACTGTTCACGTCCCGTCTGCCCAGTTAGAGACTATTCACGTTTCGTCTGCCCAGTCAGAGACTGTTCACGTTCCGTCTGCCCAGTCAGAGACTGTTCACGTTCCGTCTGCCCAGTATGAGACTGTTCACGTTCCGTCTGCCCAGTCAGAGACTGTTCACGTTCTGTCTGCCCAGTCAGAGACTGTTCACGTTCCGTCTGCCTTCATGGACCTGGACTATCTGGAGCGGCTGGCTCGGATCCTGGACATGCCCGTGTCTGCTGTTCCAGAGCCGGAGCCAGTGTCTCCTGTTCCAGAGCCGGAGCCAGTGTCTGCTGTTCCAGAGCCGGAGGCAGAGCCAGTGCCCGTTCCAGAACTGGAGGCAGAGCCAGTGCCCGTTCCAGAACTGGAGGCAGAGCCAGTGCCCGTTCCAGAACTGGAGGCAGAGCCAGTGCCCGTTCCAGAACCGGAGGCAGAGCCAGTGCCGTCTGCCTTCATGGACCTGGACTATCTGGGGCGTTTGTGTCTGTTCCAGGGCCGGAGCCAGTGTCTGTTCCAGGGCCGGAGCCAGTGTCGTCTGTTCCAGGGCCAGAGCCAGTGTCGTCTGTTCCAGGGCCGGAGCCATTGTCGTCTGTTCCAGGGCCGGAGCCATTGTCGTCTGTTCCAGGGCCGGAGCCAGTGTCGTCTGTTCCAGGGCCGGAGCCAGTGTCGTCTGTTCCAGGGCCGGAGCCAGTGTCGTCTGTTCCAGGGCCGGAGCCAGTGTCGTCTGTTCCAGGGCCGGAGCCAGTGTCGTCTGTTCCAGGGCCGGAGCCAGTGTCGTCTGTTCCAGGGCCGGAGCCAGTGTCGTCTGTTCCAGGGCCGGAGCCAGTGTCGTCTGTTCCAGGGCCGGAGCCAGTTTCGTCTGTTCCAGGGCCGGAGCCAGTGTCGTCTGCTCCAGGGCCGGAGCCAGTGTCGTCTGCTCCAGGGCCGGAGCCAGTGTCGTCTGTTCCAGGGCCGGAGCCAGTGTCGTCTGTTCCAGGGCCGGAGCCAATGTCGTCTGTTCCAGGGCCGGAGCCAGTGTCTGCTGTTCCAGGGCCGGAGCCAGTGTCTGCTGTTCCAGAGCCGGAGGCAGAGCCAATGCCCGTTCCAGAGCCGGAGGCAGAGCCAATGCCCGTTCCAGAGCCGGAGGCAGAGCCAATGCCCGTTCCAGAGCCGGAGGCAGAGCCAATGCCCGTTCCAGAGCCGGAGGCAGAGCCAATGCCCGTTCCAGAGCCGGAGGCAGAGCCAATGCCCGTTCCAGAGCCGGAGGCAGAGCCAACGCACGTTCCAGAGCCGGAGGCAGAGCCAGAGCTGGAGCCAATGTCTGTTCCAGCGCCAGAGCCAGTGGTTGTTTCTGTGTTTGTGTCTGTTCTTGTGACTGTTACAGTTCTTGTGGCTGTTCCTGAGCCGGTGTCTGCTGTTCCTGAGCCGGTGTCTGCTGTTCCTGAGCCGGTGTCTGCTGTTCCTGAGCCGGTGTCTGCTGTTCTTGCGCCTGAGCCACCGCCCTGGCCGCCCGGGGGGTCTGCTCCGCCCTGGCCGCCCGAGGGGTCCGCTCCGCCCTGGCCGCCCGAGGGGTCTGCTCCGCCCTGGCCGCCCGAGGGGTCTTCACGGCCCTGGCCGCCCGAGGGGTCTTCACCTGCTTGGCCGCCCGAGGGGTCTTCACCGCCATGGCCGCCCGATGGACTCTGTGTTTCGCCCTGGATGCCCGATAGACTCTCTGTTTTGCCCTGGTCCCCGGTTAAGCCCTCACCCCTTGTTCCTGTCTCCCTTCACGGACCTGGCCCACCATCCCTCCCCCTGATCCTCCACCGTTCCACCTCCCTACTGAACTCTTGTGTCGTGTTTTAGTGTTGTCGTGGAGCGTCTGGTAGCCGCTCCGTACAGGGGGGGGTTATGTCACAGTGTTTGGTTGTGTTCCCTTGTTTATCACTAGAGGTCCTCGTTCTCACGGTGTCCTTCACATTTGACTTCAATTCCCAGCATTCTGTCTGTCACTGTCACTCATCAGTTCATTGCACTCAGCTGTTCCCCATAATCATTGTTCCCAGCTGTTCTGTGTTAGTCTTGTTAGATATGTGTATATATTCCCTGTCTGTGTAAGTATGTGTACTGAGTCATTACTTTATGTCCTCACACTTCTGTGTCCTTCCTTTGCCTGAGTCTTGTTTGTGTTTTATGTTTTGGACTGCCTTTGTGGATATTGAACCTTGCCTGGACTAGATGACTACGAGTTTGGATTGCCCTTTAAATAAAAGACTGCTGCTTTTGGATCTTCTGTCCCCCGTGTGTGTTCGTGACATAAACATTGACTTTTCAGCAAAATGATTTGACTTGGCTGCTATTCTTATGTATCTGCATTGACAAATCAAATTGGCAACTGGCTTGTGGCCAACTATTTGTAAAATAGGAATTTAAAATAGTTGACACATTTCTGTCCTGGCTCCTTTAGAGAGCTAATGAGAGGGATATGAGGTTACAAGGCTTTTTGGAAAATACTAATTAAATTATCCCCATTTTACCCTCTTTCCTAAAGGAACAGTGCCTGGTTGCATAAAGCACCTTAAGTTTTCCCCTCAAGTATGATACTTAAGGGGCGATTTCCCCTTACCTAAGAGAATAACTTAAGGGTGTTGCATATAATCTCTTAAACGGTTCTCTTAGGTAAGGGAAACATTTAAGTGTTTCACGACAGCGATCCTGGATTCACGTTATAAAAGTCTGTTGTTGCCATAGATACGCAAAACACTAACACTAGCAATTTCGCAGTTTCATCAAATAAAGTAGGCTAGGATATCGAATGTAAAAAGAAAACAAAAACAGAAAGCCTAATTGGACAGAGGAGGAGAAATGCATTCTTCTTATGTTAAAAGAAAAACAATTTTGAAAAGCAAACTAAATCCCAATGTAACTGCTGCTGCAAAAAAAAGAAGAAAAACAGAAACAGTGGGAAGAAATAACGAAAAAAATCAATGCAATGAATCTTGACGTGAAGAGGACGGTTCAGGAAGTCCTTAAAAAATACGAAAACATCTCTGTGGTCGCAAAAAAAGAGTTAAGCGCTTATAAGAAAGAAGCCAACAAAACAGGTGAGGTTAAGCAAGACTATGCTTTTAAGATTGTATGCACCGCACTGTGGCGAAGAGTTCGCTTTATTGCTGTACATTGTTAAGACCTAACGATTACAAAACTGACCAACAGCTTGACAGTTGCGTTTAAATGACGGGAAAGAGCCCCCGCAACCTGGGGAACCACTCTGTTGACAGATGAAAATGACATAAATTCAGCCATGACGTCTTATTTTTCGTTACTCGTTACTCTTAAGGTTGCGATTTACAAACCTTAAGTTATACTTCGGGAAATGACCGTTAAGAGGTTTTATGCAACACTTAATGCTTTTTAAGGGATTACTTAAGTGAAAAAACAGCATTTAAGGGAAACTCTAAGTGTTTATGACGTTTCACTTAAAGAAACCCTTAAGTAACACTTAAGGGGTTTTTTCTGCAGCACCCTTAGGTTTAAGGGAAACATAAGGAAGAACTTAAGGGAAAATTACACTTAAGGTCCTTTATGCAACCGGGCACAGGAACTTTGGTTGTCATCTGACAATCAGCAGTAGACGGATTGTGACCTTGTCTGTTGAGGCAACGTCATTTCTGAACCAAAGGTAAATCAAGCCGGGACTTTCTAGATGCCTCCACAGCAGATTTCTGTGTGGTTGCCAAATAAAATTTGATTGATTGACTGGCCCCTTGAAAATCTGATTTATTGAGGTTGCACTGAAAAGCTTTTTTTATGTTGTGGAAGGAGTCTTGCTATCACTACACGGTAAACAGCCAAGACAGATTAAATTACACTACGCATATTTTAAACTTCTTAGCACTGCATATCCATACAATCAATGATAATCACAGAACAGTTTGGCTCAGAGATCATGGTCATGGGTGGTCCCTCATGAATAATCGATAGAGTTCTTTATGATAGTAGCGACTGAACCAATCAGACACACAATTATTCATTATATTTAATGAATTATCCAGGAAACCCCTAGCCTGGTCCCATCAGACTCTCGTACATTTCATTTCATTTGTACATAGAGTCTGGCACCGCTCCATTGACAATCGTTAACTTCCTTGTAGGCGGGTACTCTATTAAAGTCTAAAACTATTGGATCTGCCCAGAGTCACTCTGGATCTGCCATAACCAATCGATAACGTTTGGTCCTGACGTATGCCTAGCGTTCGCCTTAGCAAACTCATTCACCACTAACGGAGCAAGCTGGAAAATGAAAATTATACTGAACCGTGTGGGGAAGAGGGCCACAACATCATGGCCACTAACAAAACTAAGCAAAGATTGTTCTTGCTCCGGCTTTAACTTCTTGATATTTGGCAGCGTTGCCACAACAGACCGAATGGCTTCGCTCGCATCTTTCTCCGCTGCCATTACTGAACTACAACTCAAAAATAATCCACATTAACGTAATCATTCTCAGCCACTCCCTCTGTTCGCTGATTGGCCCGCTAAAAAAATTGATCGGAGAATACCAAAGACTACAGCACAATCCCAGACATAGTACTGAAGGAAAATGAAAATTGAGCGAAAGTACATAGGAGGGCAGAGCCAGGCTAGGAAACCCCCACACCCAACCACAAAACAAGGTGCCTGTGACAACCCCCCAAAAAGATAGATCAGAAACCCTGGTTATAATGGCAGCAAAGGTACGCCAGTGAGCTTGACCACCAGACCTTTCCTCTGGTGCACAGCTGAAAGGCCCTCAAGTTACAACTATTGTAACTTTCTCAACAATGACTGAGTCAGGCTAACATCAAAGTTCTTCATCATTTCTTTCGTTCAACACGGAAGCAATTGATTGCAACTTCAACACCATCAACTTACTGAATCATCAAGACTTTCTCCTGAGACTTTACAATAAGAAACTGATGGTTCTGCTCAGATGGTTAAATTACTCTTTTCCATAGCTTTATTCCCCTGTTTCTGTTTTCGGTTCCACTCACTTTCACTTTGATTGTGTCCGGTTAATACTCGGTTAACCATAGTGTGCGCGCCGCAACCCCGAGATACAGACACATGAGAAAGGGGTAGTTCATTTTTAACACCTTTAATAACTGGTTGGACCACATTTGAAACTAAATTAATTTATAGAAATAAAACGCAGTGGTAAGGACAGAGCCGTTAAAGTAGGTCACTGACTTTTGCGTTCACGGCCTGTGAACAAGGCCCTAGAATTTAATGCAGTCATATTATAGCACACTTTTTTTTAGAAACTTTGTGCAAAGAAACAGTCAAATAAATGCATACAACAACAACAACATTTATCTACACCTATTTTTAACAGTAACAAGGTGAGTTTTGTGCCTATAGCTTACACTGCAACAAAGGGCAAATTAAATAGAAAAATTATTTAAATAATTAAAACACAAGAGCATAGACCCACATTCTTCTTTCTTTAAATAAAAAAAAAAAAAAAATAGAATGACCAAATATGCTTGTCTGCATTTTCAGGGAATAAATTACCCAAATTAGGCACCAAATTAAATCAGGCTGCTCTACAGAAATCCTTGTATTCGAATTGCTTAGTTTTTATTAAGAAATATTAACATGTCAACGTGATTGGGAGTGAGACTGGTGCGCAGTCAATTTACTGTAAGTCCAACTGCCGAAAACACCCTCTCTGAAGGTACAGATGTGCCAGGTATGCACAAATACTGTTTAGCAAGGTTGGCAAATTTGGGAAATCGACTGGCGTTTAGTTTCCACCAGTCCACAGGGCTCATTTCTAGGACAATGGGACTGTCGCTAAGAAAGTTTTTGACTTCTGTTTCACAACTGGCGAGGGTTGATGAAAAGTAGTTTTCGCCAAGTATGAGTGCCATCGCCGTGGCTGCGCTGTCTTTGGCACTTTTTGCTGGGGTCGCGGCCGCCTCCTCTTCCCCGTGTTCTACACTTTGCGCAACGGCTTCTGTTACATTTGGTACATTGTACGGAACATTTGCTGCAAGGCTACAGAGTTTTGCATTTGCCAGTGCTCTTTTTTCTGGAGATAAGAACCCGAGATGTTAATGAAACTAACTAGTGAAATTATCAATAATCGTCTGGTACCTACCTTCATTCTTTCAGACAGGGAGTTTCACACTTTAGTTTTAAACTCCACCAGAACCCTGTGTGCGTCACCTTCGTGTCACCTTCACTTCCCTTTCTGCAGACATAACTGTAGTTGCACACTTGAGCGCTTTTAGAGATGGCACAACATCTACAATAAGCTGCCAGTGCGCGTCCTTTAACTCCAAAATCCGTGCATCTTGAACTTTCGTTACAGTGCGATCTGACAGCACCGCAGTAACTGCCCACCGCTGTTCCAATAGGCGCTCAAACATGTCACAGACGCTGCTCCACCTGGTTTTACAGGACTGTATTAGTTTGTGGGCTGGCAGTTTCATTTGTTGTTGTTTTCTTTCAGGCGCTTTTGTTGCCACTGAGCTGTGGTTGAAATGGCTCACAAGCTTTGCAAGCAGCGGAGATGACGCGCTTCAAAAAAAGAGAAAATCCATCATTTATAGCTAGCTGAAGCGTATGCGCAAAGCATGACCCAGAATGCCAATCAACGCCTCTGTTAGCAGCCACTGTTTTTTGCATTGTCATGCACACAGGAAATCACTCGTCCCGTAAGAGCCCACTTTTCCACAGACTCCCTTAACTTCTCTGCTAGGTTATCAGCTGTATGGCGAACGGACAGGGCTTCAGTTAAAAGGACAAATGATTTTAAAACCCAATCTTCATCAATGTAATGGCTCGTAATAGTTATGTAACTTTCCGTGTTTAGAGCAGTCCAGCAATCCGTAGTGTTGGCAACTACATCAGGTGACTGTAGATCTTCTTTGAGCGAATCTCTTTTTGCCTCATATCGTTTTTCAATGCAGCGTGTGATTGCCGAACGCGAGGGAATGCTGTAGCGGGGTTGAACAATATTCATCAGTTCTTTAAAGCCTTCGTCCTCCACCATTCTAATTGGCATCATGTCCTTTTCAATCATTCTGTAAATCCCCTGTGTTATGGATTTGGCTTTAGCACCACTGCACATGTTCTGCGCTAGCATCGTGGGGTTGGTAGGCTGGGCGAAGGTACTCCTAGGCTCCGCGGCCGCCTCTCTAATGATGCCCGGGTGTTGGCTGTTGAGATGGTACAACAAGGAGGTTGTACTTTAGCTTTCTCGATTTTAAAGTGCTACCACGCTGTGCTTTTCTTTGCCCGCTTCATATTAGAAAACTGGTCATGACTACTTCTTGTGGACATTACAAATGTCTGGGAGCGCTCTGGCTGTCTCTTGTGGTGCAAAAATGTATTACAACTAAATTCAATGCACGCCATTGACGCCACTTAACTGAGCAAAATGTTTCAATCAGTTACGCAATTTTTAACGGTTAATCGGTTAACCATGGACTCCCCTACTGCTTTGTCAATCAACGTCCCTTTAACAATAATCACAGCTACATGCAAAGAAAGAGTTATTTTTCTGTGGCCACGAAAAATATTCTTTCTGAGAGTTGATAGACGATCAATACTGAGTGATTAACTGATGGTAATATTAATTCAGCTACATCAAGTTAATTCTATTAACTGATCCAAAAATATATAATTAATTATTAATATTTTCTATTAACTGATCCAAAAATATATAATTTACTATTCATATTTTTCTTTTGAGCAAATTTGCTACAAGATGTTGTGTTTGCGTGTTTTTGTGTGCAAACCTATTTTTCGGAGAGTGCAAGAAACAAATCTTTGAAGGCAGATCAACATCTTTAGTGTTGGAAAACATTCCTGGATTGAGACATTGAGACATATTTTTAGATTAATGGTTATCACGATTGGGTTTTTACAGGCCAATTATTAAACATTAACATTTGGCATGCCAAATCTCAAAATATTTGGTTACATCCTTGCACAAACTACCCTCTAAAATCAGATAGAAATTATAGGTTGATCAGAATCTTGTGCAAGTCCCTAATCCCAGCCATAACCATAATAACCACAAAATGATTAATAGGAATCCTTGTTCCTGGACCAGCAAAGATGATCCCACTCCAAAATCACATCATCGTTTATTTACTAGTCTGTAAGTGTACACATTTTTGCATGCATGAATAACTAGAACCCATCTTCCACGTCAGAGGGACTGAATGGCATCACTCCCCCACTGCGAACCAAACACCTGAAGCAGGTTTTTATGCACTTTTATATTGCTCTTCTTCATCATTTGATGAAATACAGGACAGAGTAAAAAAGGCAGACTTTTATGCAAGAGAGAATATAGTTCAATATAGACAAATACCGCTGTATCTTTTAAATAAGGCACACTTTAAGCCTAATTTAAACAGGGTAAGTCATGTTTGTGCTGAAATAATGACTTTTTAAATATTGTCATGGCATGGTATTATTTCTACACATTTAGCAACTTGTTAAAACTGATTGGGAATGCTTAATGAATAAGACCGTTTTTTTGCGCTGAAGTACCACACACTAAAGTGGTGAAACTGTTGAATTTGTAGTGAATGTACACAGGAATATATCATGTTTGTTTGTGGACGAGGGCACGGTAGAGCAGAGACTATTTTTGTCTCTACCTGTCTGTGTCACTATTAATGAGAGATAGCCACCCATCCTGACACACACGCTCAGTGCCTGTCTGTCTCTTTAAGCAAACCGCCCCTCAGGTCCCGCTCATTTTACATGCTGTATTTGCAGAGTGCCAAGAGACTGGAAAATACACTGAGATAAAGCGAAAGTGCAGTGATGTCAGAAAGAAGAATGAGAAGGAGGAGGGGGGTACACAGAGGGAAGGGAAAAGAGCTTTTAGATGAAGAATCCAGAGCAATAAAGTAAATGAGAAAAAAGAGGATAAGAGAAAAAGACATGACAGAGAAAGTCTTTCTGTTTGCATTAGTTTTTACACCTTCAGCAAACGTGAAGCACTCCCAGCACAAGGACGGCAAGAAACTGAACGCTAAACCAATAAAAGTGGTACAATCCTAATCCCCTAAAAGTGATTTTGTACACGATGATGTGTGTATCAGAGAGAGAGAGAGAGAGAGAGAGAGAGAGATGGGTGAGGAGGATAAATGTGTGTGCGAGTGAGTGAATTTGGCAGATATAACTGACTTGGAACGCACGACTGCGATGTTCTTCCTGGGGTGACTGAAAACTGTCACCATTGGCACCTGAAGCTCTCTCTCTCTCTCTCTCTCTCTCTCTCTCTCTCTCCTCCACTCAACCCATCAAGGACAGACACGGCAGACTGAAGAAAGAACAGTAGTGTTAACTCTCTCTCACCCTCCTCTTTTTCTCTCCCTTCATCTTTCTGTTTTCGATCCTCCATTGTTCTCATTCATCATTCTTGATCTTCTCTCACTCTCTTTTACATTCACTCGCTCTCTTTCCCTCACTGGATCGCTCTCGCTCCCGCTCTCCCTCCCTCACTTGTTCTCTTATGAATGTCACCTTTACTGGTGGTAGCCGCTGGATTTGCACACACACCCACATACACACACGCTCGCTGGCTTTGGGGTGGGGGTGGGGGGGTAATGTAGGGGTGTGGGGAGAGATAGCGAGTGCCAGAAGAGGCAGAAGGGAAATTTCTCAGAGTCCATTCTTCTTTTGCCGGCTACCGTCCTGCGACTCAGGGCTTTGTCCGTCCCAGCAGCTGAAGCAGAAGTGCCTCTGGACGTGGGAGCACTGGATTACCGCTTGAGATTATTCTCTTTTTTTTGCCAGCACAACTAAAGTTAGCCATAGGGACTGCGGGCTGACCATCTGGCAGTTTCTGACAGGATCTGTTCCTGATTTGAGCCGAATAATTTTGCTGCTGGTGAGCGAAGAACTTTTTTGCAAGGACCAGCCGTGTGTGGGTGAGAAAGCTCATCGTTCCTGTGTGCTAAACTTTAGCTTTGTCAGTGTTTTCGTCTTCAGGAACAAGACACAAGGGGAGGGGAAGGGAGAGGAGAGAAAGAGGGGGGGCAAATATGTCGGCAATGTCGCAACAATGACTTTGTCAGCCGCTTTCTGTATCTTTTTGTGGAAATGTGACGACGTAGATTTACGCTCTAAGGATTTGTTGTGGTGTCAATATGTATTTAGAGAAACAAACATAATGAAGGACAAACCATGGACAGGTTTCGAGTGGACCAGAACTTAACCTCTTCCCTTACTGGAGGGAAACACACGGACACGTGAGGAACCTACCTGAATTCTTGGCCCTCCACACGAGGTTTGACCCCTGACTTTTATCTTTTTGTGCTGCTGGTAAAAAGACAAGTGCATCCAGAGAGGGTCTCTTAAGCAAACAGAGACCCCCCTCCTAAAGGTGAGAGGGGGGGGGGAAGATGGCAGCACTTGCCAGTTCTCTCATCAGACAAAAACGGGCAGTCAAGGAAGACCAGGCCAACCGGCCGATAGCCAACAAACGCAAGCCGTGCCCCAAGAGCAACAAGTCTCTTTGCCAGAAACAAATTCTCGTTCTCATATCAAAAGTACGGTTATGTGGCGGTCGAAGAGGAAGAACAGAGAAAAGACCAGGTAGGTTTATCTGTAACTTCCTTTAACCACTTTTCACTTCTGGAACCAAATACACCAACTAAAAAAAAGAAAGCTTTCTTGAAATACAAAAAGAGCAGAATGAAAAAAGTTTTGAACTAAAGTTGCAAACTGATGTCATTCTTCTTGGCTTCTCTAATGCCACTTCACAATCACACTCAAGTTCAAGCTGGCTGTGGTACAAATGTAGGGATACAACACTAAAATACAGTTGTCTCTGTGAAGCAATGTTTCACAGGTCACATAAAGGAGAAATCACTAAGCTCATGAAGGTGTAGCATCATGGAATTTATTCAGACTTTTATAAGGGAAGAAGGGGATTGACTTCTATTTTATGACATAAACAGAACTGGAAGAGGCAAGCCCTTTATTAGGTGTGATTTACAGTCTTTCAAAGCGTCCCACATGCACAGGCTATTCTGGGTTGCGTTAAGACCTGCCCTTAGGATGCTAATTATTACCTCATATCTTCTATGTTCACACATGGGGAAGCATGTCTGCATATTAATACCTAATTTCAATTGTGTTCCATAAAATATTGTTTCTCAGTATGGCTATGAGATTGGAAGTTGGACTCCGGCCATGATTTAGTTCCAGTAACCTTGCCACTGGCCAAAAAGAAAAAAAACAGCACACTCTCTGATTACAGCACTGATACTGAGACAGAATCTCTGCGATTGTTATGTCAACCTACAGGGCAAAAATTCAAAACAACCAATGTCCACAACTCAGACTAGCAGTTTTACTGAAACAAAAACATCTCTGTTCTGAATCCCTGCCATTGGTTGTGAGTTTTGTAATGTCTTTGGATAGTAATGGGGACCAAATGATTATGACATTTAGAAATGTATGCCATAGCCTAAGACTTAAGAACTAAATACAGAATAAAATAACTTTAAATGTAAAAACAAGATAAAAGAGAGAAAGAGATAAGACCGTGAGTGAGAGTGTGAGTGTTTGAGAGTGTGTGAGAGAGAGTGGGTGTTTTGTACATAAACGAAAATGATTATAGTCAGTAATATTAATCTGCCTCTTTATCTGCCTCTCTCACAAATGAGCATGAAATGCTCCACACTGCAATCATCAGAAAAAATATGGGTATGAACAGAAATGCGTGTGAAAGAGTGAGTGTGTGCGTGTGTTCTTCTATAATACTGAAGTAACGCTGATATCCAGTCCTACTCCTGGGACCGTGTTTTGTAATATTTACATTCCTTTGATATCTACTGAACACATTATCACATTACGCTCCAGCACCGTTAGCATAATGTGGTTTAGGGACACACTGAAATGCAAATATATTTTCGTCATGCAAACACACAAAATCTGGCTCAGGGAACGATATAATATTGCATTGCTAGGATAGGTGAAATTGCTTCTGCAAGTCTTTCCTTATACTGTCTAACCCTGTTGGTCTAGACAAGTTTTATGTGTTTTATTTTGTGTTTTTTATGCAAACACACAAAATCTGGCTCAGGGAACGATATAATATAGCATTGCTAGGATAGGTGAAATTACTTCTGCAAGTCTTTCCTTATACTGTTTAACCCTGTTGGTCTTATTCAAGTTTTATTCGAGATTTAGTGCTGGTCTACCCCCAGAGGTCAAGGTTTCGATGGTTAATATGGCCTTGTTAGCCACTGCTGGTAAATGTTGAATCTAAAACCAACTGGCAAAAAAAGCAACTAGCTGGTGAATCTGATTGACAAATGATATCCTGTTGGTTATGCTAATTAATAAGCTTACTAAGCAACACATCAACATCCAAAACACAACATTTACTGGCCTTTTCAGCAGGGATGTCCCTCTAAATGCCTAAAGCTGTGACGTTTCAAAGTTGTGCTTCAAAATTCAACCCATAGCTCTTTGGGTGAACTGAAGCAGCCAAAAATTGACAAATTAGTGGGCATCACCTAGCCACAGCAGTGTGGGATCATTGCTGCATTGTCAGGTCAGTGATCCATATGCATCCATCATAACAATGTCACATCTTCTGCTGTACCCGCAACACCCTTCACATCTGTCTCACGCACACCTGTCTCTCTGAGTCACTTGCTTTGGATGTGTTCCCTTGCTGCTCTAAAATGGCGTCGCGGTCTCACACCATCTGAGGTCGGCGCTGAGTCTACTGGTCTCTCGATCGATGCAGCTCATTAACGTATACTGATTAATCAATGATCACCCTCTCCGTTTGCCCAGTGCCCAATTTCACGCAAGGTGGAGATGGTATAGAAATGTAAACCACACACACACACACACACACACACACACACACACACACACACACACACACACACACACACACACACACACACACACACACACACACACACACACACACAGACACAAAAACCATTCTCTTAATAGCGGTCGCTGTTTTACACCTTTACAGTTTTATGGAGCACTTGGCTTCTGCGGAGTGTTTGGCTTTATTCAACAACAAATCTCTTATAGAGGAGGAAAGAAACAGCATGAGAGAACCAATTATTATCAGTAAAGGAGTGAGAAAACCCCTCACATAGGGAACACACCTTTCCTTTAACATAAAACAGCTTAAAGGAGTGGATTGCATAGGGTATATGAATGAATAACATCAGTCAATTTTCTATTCTCGATAGCTGTGAGTAACACCTGAAATCATGGTGATACTGCAGTGTCTAAAGAAAATATCAAAGATGGCAACTTCCCTAACAACAGAAATTCTTTTCATTACTTTTTAATAAATGAATAAGTCCAAATAAGGCACAAATACTAATTATCTGAAAGCGGCTTACAGTGCTTTATTTTTAATAAGACAATGGTGAAAAACAGCGCCTGGAGCAAAACCTTTGGATGAGATTCTGGTCATATCTCCGTCACTGTGAGTTACCAGAAGCATATGTGCACTGCAGAGAGACTATCGCAGTCTATGGCGTGACGGCCAGCTAGATGCCCAATATGGTTCAGATCACAGCACAGACTAATCAAACTCTTTCTCAAAATTCAGTTGCGAGTTCTTAGAGTTCATTAATAAACAAACTGTGAATGTAACCGTATTTAATCACTCTAAAAGTGACAAATGACAGATAGCCATTTTCTGCTGCTGTGTAAACATTGCCGTAGAGTTCCAGTGCTCTCACAGCATTAAGGTGGGAAATTAACACCTGCAACCAGCCAACAGAGATGTGTTGGGTCCACAGTATTGGGTGATTTTAGTTTGTTAACCCACTCTAGTGAGAAACATTTAAGAGTGGATTTAGTGATTTGTACTAAATACTGGATGCCTTATTAGAATTAAAATGAGATGGTAAAGGATCAGAGTGGCTAGTAACAGGCTATTGTAGCTGAAAGAAAAGTTCACCTTTCACCTTCAAAATTACTAACAAAAAAGAAATAATTAAAAGAAAAAGAGGAGAGATGAGGTCTGCAGATGTGTAGTAAGGAGAAATGCAGCAGGGTTCAGTCTAAAGGAGTCGCTCAGAGCACGAGGACGTGGCTCTGGAGGAGGACAGCATTAAGCTGACCGCTGAAGATGGGCTGTCAATCTTGCTTACTCAACAACACCTGATCACACTGCACAGTGTTAGGTAGCCTCTCATCCGAGTACTGAGAGTGCCAGGGGTCAGAAAGAAAGGGGGAAAGAGAGAGGAAGAGAGTAATGCGGAGAGGAAGGAAGTAGAGATGGAAGAGCATGAGGAGAGGGAGGGAAGAAGAAAGAGGAGGATAGATAGTTGGAAAGACAAAAAGTGAGTCACTGCAAATGACAGAAGGGCATGCAGAGGAAATTCAGAGGAAAAGAAAAAGTCACTGATGATTAAGCAAAAGTTCTGGCAGAAATTGTGTTCAATTGAAATGGGCAGCATGAACGTTCACTGCATGAAGGTTTTTTTGTTCGTTTTTTTTTTTGTTAAAATAAAAAGAAAACACTCATACAAATACACTATATGATAAAAAAAGGTCTATTAACTAACATTCTAAGGAACATTCAGAGTTCAAGCTCACATGAGCTCTATGGATATGCTTTTGATTACCACAGAATTTTTTTTCATTCCTCAGTTTGTCACAACAAATATTGTATTTACACTAACTTACAATGAAAGTCTATGGGGCAAGACATTGTATAGGGATGAACAACGTACAGCCACAAAACTTACACATATGTAACAAAATTGCATACTTACCTTTTCTAAGCTATATTAAATTTATCTAACTTCTGTCATGATCATGAAGAGGGTAAACTCAGAAATGTTTGCAGAATGGATGCAACATTACTTGAAAAAGGCTGTTTACCTAAAGAAAAATTCACCCACTGTTATTTCGCTAGTTCAGACCAACAGCTAAATGTTAGATTTTAAACGTGTACATTTTTTACACTTTTTAGTAACACACTTTCAGAAAAAAAAAACTGTAACATTTTTTCTTTTCTTTAAAAAGTAGCACAGTTCTACATTTATATCTGAAATGTCTTGCTTCATAATCTTCCATCTTTTTTAACATAATATATTAACATAATTCAAGTTTTAATTGTATTCTGTGTAAATTTGAAATAATATTCTCTTAGAAATAAAGTACAAGTAACCTAATAAGGGATGTAACCAGTAGAAACAGTATTGATTATTAAACTGCTGGCATAGTCCATTAAACAGAATTTTGCTTGTTCTCGCTCTGAGCTCACACACAGCACTTGTTCAAATAATGAATGAATTAAGATGTAATTCACTATTGAGTTTGTTAGTCAACAAATTAACAAAAACGATCTAATGTGAGTGTGTGGTGGCTGCTCCCTCTAGACGATCCTAGAGGCAGAAGTGTATACAGATGTTGGAAAAGTAAATATGACAGAAATGAAAGACATTAAGTCATCATAATACTAGACGGTTAACACTATTGATACACGTGTCAGGGCTGGTGGGACGATGTGTCATTGACCATTTGAAAGAGTCTAATAATGTGTCAGGAAAGAGAACTCAAATGTAACTAATGTCCTCTACTGCACACATTTTATTGGTGCTAATATTAACTGTGGCATTCTCCATTCTAACAGGATTGATCTATTCTATTCTCAGCTAGCGGCCTTCTAAAGTGAATTAAAAGGTCTGGGTTTTCCTTACAAGCTCTATTAACTGAATAATTAACACATTCTGTGCGTGACAGGTTTCAGATGGGTCACATAGTAACTCATATTTTAGTTTCTGAGTGGATGCACTGTAAAAAAAAAAAAACACTTGACATGTAAAAAAAAAAAGAAAATCCATAGAAAAATGGAAAAGGCACTGGTAATTTTAAAGTTTAAAGACTTATCCTTTAACCATACAACACAACCCAATGCAATGCGTAATTCAAAACATGGATAACACACCTGTGAAAAATCAATACGGAAATTTCATTTACATTAACACTGTGCTTTATTTTTACTGACTTTTTTTTTGTAGTGTAAGATATACAATGACCGACTACTAACACAGGGACTCCAAAACGTCTTCCATTTGGCTGTCCTGAGAAAACCAATCCTGACAAATCTCAGCTGCAGCAATCACTGCTCACTACCATCTGTATGAAATGAATATCCGATTAGTTCTGCGGCTGCAACAGCAGCCAAGAGAGTTTCCCAGACTCTTTTATTGATATTGAGGACGCCAAACATACAAACATCAGCTTATGCCGTTACACAACCAAAGATTGGGAAGGGTTTCATAATCTATCAAGAATTTAATTCCAGATGAAAAGATAATAAAAGCTGAAGGGATTGATGCTTTTGTTTTGAAGGTTTATTTCAGTGCTGCGGATGTGCCGCCTCTGGGTTGGAGTGCTGGACTTAACAGATTGAAGAAAAGTTCCATCAGTCTGGAAGAGATCAGATCAGGACTAAATTTGCCTGAAAGAGATCTGAGAGAAGGCAGCACTGAGATAAATGCCACTAGCCTGTGATTAGTATGAATGAATTCATGCTGGAGCAAATTCACACATCATGTTCATTAAACATCACTGATAAAAAAAAGTCACTATAAATGGAAACGAGGCTAAAAAATTCAAATGAAATAGAAAAATAAAATACCTTTGCAAAGCTGAATTTGGTATTGGGGGCAAAAAAAAATGTTTTTGTGGGCGCAGCAGTCCTTAGTAATATACAAGAATAAAGAATGCTTTATCTTCATGGAGATTTTTTGCTACGGTAAAGCCTGCTGATCTTTGTGAGGGAAAAGTAACTTTTCAAGTCAGGCAATGCAAGTGTATAAGTAGCAGTTTCAAGAAGGAAACAACACTGTAGAAACATTATGTGCATACGAACAAAATGTAAGCTATGTTTTTTCCTCATTTCAGAGGATTTTGTCAAGTCTCTACAGTCTTCTGGTGCTATTTGTTTGAGTGATGCAGAAAACAAAAGTTGATACATTTGTGATATGATCAATCTCAGCATATGAATTACACTACTACAAATTATATAACTTAGTCTGATTGTGGAATGACAATATACATAATGCAACACACACATGAGTAGTCAGGAATGGATGTATATATAAAAAGGGAAAAGGCCTGGAGATAAGAGAAACTAAGAAAATCCTCCAAATTGAGGAACAAGAACACATCTGCATTTTTTAAAAAGTCCCCCTGTAGTCCATAATTGTATCCCTTAAAACTAATCACCAAAATTACATTTTTAATTTTTACATAAATTCTCCATGCCTTAAAATAGCTTGAATGTAACTCTACACCCTTGCCTCATTTAGTATACGCAGTTCTATGAATCTTAAAAATTAGCCCAGCCTACACTCACTCACACCAGCTCAGAGATCCACTCATTAACATGATTGGTTACAAGGTAGTTTGCGACCTCAGAAAGACCAACGATTTCAAACCGCGATTTTTAGACTTCTTTGGTTCAGTCTTAAAGGGGAACTTGGCAACTATTTCAACTTAATAAAACCATTTAGAAATCATTTGGATGGTTAAATAACCTGTTCTGGTGACTTTCCCTGCTCCCCCAGAGTTCCCAGGCGGAAAACCAACCTTGCAACATGGGAACTAATGGTGCGTTCACGTGCTATGGTAATTATGGTAAATACCAAAAGCCGACGTGGCAAATGCACATGAACACCCCCTCATGTGGTATTTTCCAATTGGCAGCTCGAAGAATATTTTGATGCACAAGTTGCCGAGATGAGATAACCTTTGACCTTTTGAAAATGGCGGAGAGCAACACGAGAGTCGTGAATGGTAAAAATATGTACTATTCATGATCCAGAAACTATACAGCATATTATTTACCGTTTGCATTTTGATAAATCATCTTCTTGCTGTAGCAGATGACTTAAGCAATCTAAAATAGTTTTAGTTAAATAACAGGTCTGGATCTCCATCTTTTTACCACATTACGACAACAAGAGCACTTGAACGCAACACACTGGTAAATACCATTTCACAAGTGGAAAATATCATATTTTCCATAGCATGTGAACACACCATAACGTCCCGGTAAGTTGGAAAAAGGAAGTCTCGTGAGAAGCGAGAACGAGCGAGAAACACAAACTGCTTTATGGCAATTCGACATGAACACACACGTCATATGATACTGTGTATGATGTATTACCCACCTCGGTAGACATAGCTCCACATGATAAAGTTGGCCGGCTCCGATAATAACATTTGAAAATGAGCAGCGGTAGAAAGGGGGAGGAGGGTGCCGCAAGCGAGTTTTTTACATTACATTACATTTACATTTACATTTACATTTACATTTACATTTAGTCATTTAGCAGACGCTTTTATCTAAAGCGACTTACATTTGAGGATTAAACCAAGCGAGTCATCATGGAGAGGCAAAAACCACGCAAGAAGTGCTCAGAATACCAAGTTCAAACATTGAGTTTTGAGTTGTCTTTTGAATGCTGTCAGGGATTCTGCATTCCGGACGAGGGTGGGGAGATCATTCCAACAGCATGGAACCGTGAAAGAGAATGTTCTGGACAGTGATTTTGTGCCTCGCTGTGAAGGCACCACGAGCCGTCGCTCCTTGGCCGATCGTAGGCTTCTGGTAGGGATGTAGACCCGTAGGAGCGAGTGAAAGTAGGAGGGAGCTGAGCCGGTGGACAATCTGTAAGCAAGTGTCAGCGCCTTGAACTTGATTCGAGCAGCGAGTGGTAGCCAATGCAGGGAGATGAACAGCGGAGTGATGTGGGCTCTTTTGGGCTCGTTGAAGGCAAGACGAGCAGCAGCATTCTGGATCATTTGCAAGGGTTTAGTTGCACATGATGGAAGACCAGCTAGAAGAGCATTGCAGTAATCAAGCCTAGAAATAACCAGGGCCTGGACAAGAAGTTGTGTTGCATGCTCAGTTAGGAAAGGCCTGATCTTCCTGATGTTGTGCACTGCAAACCTGCATGATCGAGCTGTCTTTGAAATGTGGTCTGTGAAGGTTAGCTGGTCATCAAAGATTACTCCAAGATTTCTGACTGACCTTGATGGGGTGATTGAGGATGAGTCTAGCTGGATTTTTACGACATTGTTGTGAAATATACGCCCCACAGCTGTAGGGGAGCTCGTTGAGACAATATGTGACAACAAAAGTGAAAATCAGCGAAGAAATGGCTAGAGTTGCCAAGTTCCCCTTTAAGGAGAAAATACTCAGCAATGGTGTTGACTAATGAATTTGCACATGGTTTGTCTTAAAGCAGATTACAAACACCACATAGACATAAACAACATAAAAAGCTTGATTTTCACCACAGGTGGACTTTAAATAAGTTCTTATCTCTTCTGTTCCAGTAAAAATAACTAAACATCCTAAAAGCATGATACATTTTCTTACCTTTTTTTGGAGTCAACTGTCACTATGCATTAGGGTCCGCCCACTTTTCCAGAATTTGGTTCCGGAAGAATTTTTTCCATTCATTTCTCCCATAGAGATTCTAAGAAAAGTCTTTGTTAAAGCATTTTAAGCCATGAACCAAGCCAACCAGCTACGAGGTGAATCATAAAATTACAAACTTTGATTTGAAGCAAAAAGTATATAAAAATTGGACAAAAATACAAAAGGTAAAAGACTGTGTCCTTAAAGAGATAGTTCACCCAAAAATAAAATTCTGTCATCATTTACTCACCCTCAAATTGTTCCAAAACTGTAGAAATTTCTATCTTCTGCTGAACACAAAAGAATATATTTTGAAGAATATGGGTAACCAAACAGTTAATGGGCCCAATTGAGTTTCATAGTATGGAAACAATACTATGGAAGTCAATGGGGCCCATCAACTGTTTGGTTATTGACTTTCTTCAAAACATCTTCTTTTGTATTCAGCAGAAGTAAATTAAAAGTAAATTTGGGTGAAATATCTGTTTAATGGCTTTAGTGATGGAAATAACTACAATCTCATGAAGCATTGCCAAGAGCATAACTGAATTAAAAACAATCGAGAAATTTTAAACTACTCATTTAAATATGTTGATTATATATATAAAAATAAGTGTATTGCAGAATATGCACATATCCAAATATTTTATTATTTTGAGAGCGTAGGGAAACTAACTTGATTACGTCATCCGCTATGATCATGGGAGTGGGGAGACCTAAAGAAATATTTTTGTGCATTTTGCTTGTTTCGACTTTCTGATTGGTGGAATTTTCCGTACAACATCATGGGTAAAGTAGTTTTTCACCACCAATTCCCCCGTTAAACACGATTATTTTAAAGCAAAGTTGAAATAATGCAGGCTGACGGCTTCAATAGAAGCAAATATCATTGATTAACAACCTCATAGCTCACAATAAGGTAGGCTTTAAAGGTTTGTAAGTTATCTTCAAAAATTAAGTTTTTACTTCCAGAACCTGACTGTTCAACACTATTTGTTAGAGTCTTCTTAATGTTACCATTCATGTCTCACAGATCATGTCTCAGAGAGTAATGGAATTCTGTCACCTTTAGGTACTGACAGAGAGCACTTGGGCTTTATTTACCCTAAAACGATGAGTAAATGCATTTGAATCGGAAACACCCCCATGCCCTCTCTTCTCACAGCCTAATGACATTGCGAATGACAAAGAATGCCTTAATAGCCTCTCTCACACAGCAGCTGAAATTGAATTTGTGGATACTTTGATTAAACCTGACAAGGACAGATTGAGTTTGACCTCTAACAAGAGAGAGGCACAAAAGAAGTGTGTGTGTGTGTGCGTGTGCGTGTGTGTGTGTGTGTGTGTGTGTGTGTGTGTGTGTGTGTGTGTGTGTGTGTGTGTGTGTGTGTGTGTGTGTGTGTGTGTGTGTGTTAGTTAGAAGGGGCAGAGGATAAGGAGGAGCAGACAGAAAAGTTAGACATTTACCTCAGTAATTTCTGAGCACTTAAGTCCCTGGTGTTGACGTCATGATCAAGCAAGGCTCCATTACTCTTGGGCTGTCATCCCAGAGAGTCAGATTGCTTTAACATCCACCACAAGTACCAGAACCAAACCAGCATGTAAAACCACGTTTCATTCAAATTTTTAACATTCAGCAGCTTGCTCTACAGCTCGCTGGTCAGCATTTATCTACACTTTCAATCTCTCATTTTGTCAATTCACAATAAACAATGATTGAATCTGACACAGCTGTCATCTCAGGGGAAGGTCCCTTGAGGTCACACAATGATGCTGACAAGGTCATGTCAAACATACAAGACAGAAAGATTGAAAAGTCTGACTGGATTATTGAACTGCAAAAGATTAATACCCATAAACGCTCAGTGTTCATCCAGTTGGGTCTTGTGAGAGAAACATGGCATTAGAAATACTGCATAGAGGATGTGTTCTAGAGCAAGTCACATTGGTGCCTAGTTTACTTCCATTTGATAATTTTGCTGATACTTCACACAGTAAATCTAACATACAGATGGAAATAAAAACACCTGATTCAGTAGAGAGCAATGGTTACAAACTAAAGAAAGAAAAGAGATGATGAAGATGCGGGAATAACATAAGGATATATTTTCACATAGATTTCAAAAAGTAAAATATTTTCTTAGATCAACAATCTTGATGGACCTGGAACAACATTATGATCAACCAATCAGATTTTAGTATTAAGGTTTGGGAATTATTATTTCAATCTGATTTGATGGGTAGTTAATGTTTAGGGTTGAGTATAAGGATTCTAAAATGTTTTTAAAGAGAACTTAAAAGTACAGTACTAAAGCACCGAGAAAAAAAAAATCAGTTTAGGCTGAAAAAGTGTTGGAGGGTTGAACATCACAAAAGCAGCGATGTTTAATTAGCGCTTCTCCGATTACACGTTTTGACTGTGTCAGTGTCTATTTTGTGCAAACAACATGGACAAACTACAACAGAAAAACATGTCAGCAAAGTGGACACGTTTCACCATGGCCAAATAATGCTAGAATAGCAATATGTAAACTTTATTTTTGTTTTTCAGCTTAATTAACTTTTTTTGCGTGCAAATTTTGTTTCAGTCATCTTTACCTCATTCAAAAGGGAAAAACTAATAAAGCTTTAATTTCTATGGAGGAAAAAGAAATGAATATCCAATAAATTTGGGTATTTTTGGAAAGTTGTTTTGTACACTTAAAAATAAAGCAGCCAACTGAATTAAAGACGCAAATAGAAAACTGCAGGGCATACAAACATTTCAAATATCATTATTAAAGGCCACTAAGAGCTCACTTTTTTATTACAGTTCAACTAAATTCTAAGTAAATTTGGTTTACTCTAATTGTTTTCCATCCTCATAGGTATGTGATGCATTGTGGAGACTGAACGGGTGTTTGTGGGGGAGCCTACTGTTTAAGACATTGAAAACCCCTGCAATAGAAGATAGAAAGTATAAGAAATAGGGTAAGATAAGAAAGAGAACAAACCAAGAAGGAAGATCTGATGAAGGAGGAATAAATAGAGAGGGAGAAAAGGGGAATGAGTAACGTGAGAAAGATAAGAGGGGAAAAACTGCTGAGAGATGCAGACTGAGAGACAGCAGAGAGAGAGAGAGAGAGAGAGAGAGAGAGAGAGAGAGAGAGAGAGAGAGAGAGAGAGAGAGAGAGAGAGAGAGAGAGAGAGCGAGAGAGAGAGAGAGAGCGAGAGAGAGAGAGAGAGAGAGAGAGAGAGAGAGAGAGAGAGAGAGACTGGTGGGGAGTCCTAATAAAGGTTGAGGGAAGCCCTGGTAGTTTGGCCTTAGTCAGGGAGGGGAGTCACAGATGCCCTTGGCTGCTCACTGAAGCAGTGCCTGTAATTACTCTGCACTCTCTTATCATTACGGGGTAAGTCGGCATCTCACAGCTATAAGGCAGCACACCACAGTGTACCAGACACTCTTTCCCACATACACACAATAACCACACACAAATACACGTTCCAAGCACATACACGAAAGGTTGCTTGACAGTTAACCTCTATCGATCCACTGAACACCAGAAGGGTGCGACTTCTGGCTCTGCTACTGTGCGACTGATCAAACCACACACACATAATTGAATGAACACATGGAGGCTTCATCTTGGTTATTGCAATTTCTGTCTGACTTGAGGAGCTGCCACATTTTAAGTGAACAGCAATATCAATATAGCAAGCTGAAGAGGACATCCCCCTCCTTACAAAAAAAGTCCACATTATAGTGTGTGTGATATCGCAAGTGGGCAGAAGATAAGCAAGAGACAAAGCCGGAAAGCACCAGCAGGAACATGATTAGCATTGCTGCATTTGTATCACTGTAGCTAGTGTAGGGAATATCAATGCTTCACTAATGATGCCAACATTGCTTCATTCTTCTCCCAGTAGGGGTTGGTTGTATAGAGAGGATTGCTGGTTTAGAGAGGATTGTTGGTTTGTATGTTGTATGTTTGCTGTTTATTTCCCTAGCGTCTGTGACCCTCAGAAAGTCAGAAAAATACCATGTAACAGTATGAGAATCCCTCAGCCAATCATATTAATTAAAAGTCATTGATGCGTGAGATTAAATTAGACAGAGCTAGGGGTGAAAAGGGCATCACTGTAAGCTGGGTGTCGAGATAGAAAGAGAGAGTATGAGAAAAATTGTACTGTTGTTTTTTTTGCAGGTCAGAAAAATGGCACACACAATATTGATAATGTGGCATCTGCAACAGTGCTCTGCTAGAATATTAAGTGGAAAGCTTGCTTAAAGAAATCAAACAAAATCAAATGTAACTATTTACTTTTTAAATACACATTCTTAGTCCTGTGCACAATCTGCATGTTATAAAAAATGAAAAAAGGATGTCTTCATGATAAAAATGTAGTAGCTTTTCCCAATCTCTATAAAGACATCTAAAAGTGTTCCTGAAATAACTCCAAAATAGAGTTAAAAAACTTCACATAGAGCTAAATTTAAACTCCAGCAAGTGAGGAATAATGATGCATTCTAAAATTAGTCAGAATTCAATTTAAATTTTCTTTTTCAACACTAGTGCAAAGCTTTCTATTTTTTTCGTGTGGCTAAGTGTACATTTAACACTTTGAGGGAGCTAGAAGTAAAACTAAAGTCATATTCCACACAGCCTGTAAGGTAATCTCAAAATTTAGCCTAAGAAACGAAAAAAACAAAAGCACACATTTTAATAAGCAAAAAAAAAGCTATTTAAATTGCCAATGATGGAGAGAAAAAACTCTCCTCTTGTTTTCAAAGAGGACAAGATGAAAATGTTTAAGTTTTAAACCGTTTAACATTTAACGATCATTCCCGACCAATCAATAACCATCATAAACGTACCTCAGTTCCTTTATTCTTGATGTCTGCTGCGGTGCAACTATCAAGTTTATCACTGTATGATGTGCTGAATACAAAGTGAGCTTTGAGGAGTTCATCGATGTCAAAGACACTTGCATATTCCTTTTAATTGCCTTGTCCACAATGATGTAGATACTCGATTTGTGTTCCCTAATGCGGAGTTGGAAAGGCTGGAAGGTGTTAAAACTAGACACAAAGGTCTGAATGTTTGTACCAACCTGTAATGAAAGGTAGAACAGCATTGTCTAAAAAAACATATTCTTGCCAGATGAACAAATAAAGCAAGACTCAATCTGCACTTTCATTTACTATAAAAAATGGCACACCGCACAATTGAAAAATACCTTCAGAAACGTCAACAAATGCCTGAGGAGAATCAATTTGTGCTATCCTATTGTGACGTTTTGTGATTGGAGGAAGAAATGGCAGCAAGATAAGTTTCAACCTAAACAGATAAAATGAACATGAAAGTTAAAAAAAAAAACATGAAAAAGTTCCCTTGCCACAATCAATGTGTGACCTCACACCTAAAGACCTCATCAATAGTAGGCATATCCTTGGTATCTTGCAGTCTCAAGTAAGTTCCACTTTTTCAAGAGTGCCCTGGAAACCTCCAAAGAGCATCAATACATTCTGTTCAATCTTGCATATAGGATAAAGTACTGAATCAGAATCAATACATAATACTAGTGTAAAATTTATAGGTTTCATATGAAGTTATGATACTAACTTTATAAATAAATAATCTGTAATCATAAGCTTGTGAAAAATGTGCAGTGTTAGGTCGGGTGATCTAAGACCAGGAGTGGGAAATTAGTCTTTAAAAAAGCTTACAGAGAGAGCTGCAGCAAGTCACCAAAGATTCCTTGTAGGCAACTTCTGTGTCAGGTGGCAAACCAAATATTTCTAAAACTGCAGAAAGTGAGAGGAATTAGCCAGAAAAAAAACATTGATAAGACTAACATTCAGTATACTCAAAATATCAATAAATAAATAAATAAATTATGATCTGAAAATCATGTAGCTTGTGAGCTGCGGATGCAGATTGTAACAGTCAAAAGTAACGTTAGACTTTAATTTCATGGACATCTGTGGCTGCTTCAGCAAGTTTTATTTTACAGCTCAAGTAATAACATTAATGACCATTCATTATTCACATAAAATGTAAGAATGTCTCTGGACTCTTCAGAGCAGTGAAATACGCGTTAAAGGTTTGTTGTAAGTGACGTGATTTTAATTAGGTTAAGTTAATGTAAGGTAACGGTAATGGATTACTCACCTGAATGTTCTAGAAATGTTTGTTTGAATGCAAAGAAAAATTGAATGCAAAGACAACCTAAATGAATCTGTTCTTTGACAAGTATAACGAGGTACTGTACAAAACCGGGACGTTATTTAGAAATATGATACTGCACGGTGTCCAATTAACTCGTTGACTGAGATACAGTCCCGCCTATTTTCCTGACTGGCTCTTTCAAAAACAAAACAAAAAAACTGTAAAATAGCTAAATGATACGAGAGCGCATACATAGGTTGATGTATAATACCAAAATGTTATATTTCATTAAAGGAGCAGTATGTAGGATTGTGGCCAAAACTGGTACTGCAATCACCTTCAAATTACTGTAGAGCGGTGTATCCCCTTCCCCTCCTCCCTGACTCGAGGTTGCCAGATAGGCTGCAGGATACAGCAGGAACGTAGGCTGCTAAAGATGCTTCCAATGGCAAGTGACTAGTCCTACACAGTAGGCTAAGTTTTTTTTCTGTTAATTATGTTTATGCTTCAAATGAGAGATGTTTTGCAAAGTAATTATATATCGCAAAAATTTACTAATGGCGATTAGCCAAATATAATAGTAAAGATGTACGCTCGGATGTGACAGTACATTGTTAGAACAGTAGCTGTTAGTATACTAACGGTAGGTATCTGTCATTAACGTAAGTACAAGCACAAGCCTCAGTCATTGTGTGTAATCGATATCAAAGATACAGCTATTCATTTAGCTGACACTATAAGTGAAAGCGACCAGCTGTATTTTTTAACTTACTCTGCAGTACACGTCCATAACGCTAAAATATGTGATGTGAAAGATTACATGTCATTCTATTATTTTTGGCTGTAGAACTTACATGATAAAAAAGTAGGCTACAAAACGTTCCAAGTGGGACACATTATTCACATCATAGGCTACAATGTGCTTTTCATTGGTGTTATGGACGTTAGAAAAAGTTATTTTACCGTGGAATTGCGCATATAGTGCTTCCAATTCGATGACCCACCTCCTCCATATGAGCTAACGTAACGTTACTTTGCACGAACATGCATAACTTTGTTCGACTGTCATGAATATTTGAAATGTCCATTTACATTAAGTAAGTTAGCCAAACATAGATGAATCTTACCTGTCCAGAAATCTCCGTTTTCAGCCGTCTCCATCTTTCAAAGGCATCTCCTATACAGATCCTTGTTTTATTTCGGACTTTGTAACGAAGTATTTCGGATTCATAACGAGTTTATGAGTTTATCAGTTTATCTGATTCGCAACGTTAGACTTTTTTTTTATCCGATTCCGACACATTTGTAGCTGCAGCTGTGGTAACTAGCAGAGCTGGCAACCCTGATGCCGCAACACTACTGACTTCGTGATTGGTAGATAGGTGGAGGGTGACGAATCAGACCAAAACACAACATGACAACATCAACATCAGTTGAGGGCTGCAACTGCACTTTTTAAATGACAATATCCTGGACGGACTACTGTTGTCAGTGATATAAGTATTTGAAATGAACATGATTTCTTAATGTCTAGTGACATATCAGGGCCATTTTATGATTAATTTAAATAAATTTCTTACATACAGCTCCTTTAAATTTTCAGACAATTTCTTAATTCCTTACATAAAAACAATCGTGTAGCCTACTCTCCACAGAAAACTAGCACCCGATATTATCCAACTGGCGTAGATTCAACGTAGCCTAGGTGGAGGCGTTGTTAGTTTGATTCTCGAAAATGACACCAACTTCACTTGATACTCCTATTGTTGATTCGGCTCTTAATTTTCAAAAGTTTAATTACCTACTGAACTTCGGAAACACAAAACTGTAAGTACATGGAACTCACTTTATTTCCACATACATAGTTCAGTGAGTCAGGTGTTGATCCAGTAACGTTAACCGCTCTGAATGATTCAGAGGTCTCTTTGAACGATTCAAAAGGGTCTGTTTACACGACAGTGACAACAACTAAAAACGTCAAACTTTGTATGCGCTTTGGCCGTTCATTTACACGAAAACGGCATTTGGGGTGGCAGAAAACGCAAACTTTTGAAAAAGTTCTCCGTGTATTATTTTTTTTTTTTACTCCGTGTAAACAACAAACGAATCTCTGAAGACGATGACGTCATACACATGCGTATTACGTGCTTAAGTCTATAGTGTTTCATCGCCATCTAATGGTCTGGCAGGAGAATTCAGGGTTTTAGTCGTTCTCGCAGATCCATGTGAATTGGGATCGTTTTGACTAGTGCTGCAAGATTAATCATATCGCAATCGCGATGTCAAACCTATGCGATTATATGATGCAAAATGCTGCGATTTTATATGAAATAAATATGAAATAAACAAATTAGGGCTTTTAACGCAGCATCTGTAATTTTTTTGTTATCCTTTGGCTAGTGTTACATGATCCCGCTCCCTTTAAAATCATTCATGCGAGTCAAGTCAAAAGAGAGCGCGCTGCCTGTGAATGTCCTGACTGTGACTCACAGAAAAACACGCGCCAGTATCATGCGCAAGCACAGACCGCACGCCAGAATACAGTTTCCTGAAGAAAATGTGAGTGGGTGCTTGCAGTGGCAAAACTCGCCACTCGGTTGCTAGGGTGTTGTACATGATTGCATACGAGCCAACAAACATGTCCGTACGATGTGTTGTGGAGCTGAAATATGGCTTCTATATGTTGCAATATGGTTGCTAGGTAGCTCTAAACGGTTGCCAGGGTGTGGTTGCAGTTACTATGGTGATATTCACAGACTGTTTCCCAACCGAAACAAACAAGCCAACCCCCATCTCTATAATTATGATGTTCTGATGCAAAGATATAGGTCTTGCAAAATGGTTGCTAGGGAGTGGCTTGGCAGCTGCCAATCATGAAACTCCAAAGGCTGCTTGTCAGTATGAATTATATAAAGCAACTCCCATGCCTCTGTGACATTCAGAATGGAAGATATCCCTCCCTGGATTTTGGTTGCTAAGGTGCTCGACAATGGTTGCTAGGGCTAGGAAGTCTTGAGGTGATTCATGATTGGCTGTTTGCTGCCCCGAGTTAAACGAGACCACCCTTGTGTTTTTATGACAATTCAGTCCGGAGATATCCCTTTGATCTCTTTCTATGGAAGTCTATGGAACTTGTTGGTAAGGTGCTCTAAATCAGGGATGTCCACCAAACTCAGTCCTGGAGGGCCACTATCCTGCAGAGGACAGTGGACCTCCAGGACTGAGTTTGGACACCCCTGCTCTAAATGGTTCAGTAAAATTAACCTGCCCCCTTGTCTCTATGACACTGTGATCCAGAGCTATGTTCAATAAAAAATCCCCATGCAATTTACCATAGTAGGAAAAACACATGCATTTCATAGGCCGTCCTACACCCTAGTAAGTCAATGGGGCAACTTTGGGCAGCTCCTGCCCCCCTCGGGTGCAACTTTTACCCCATTATGAGATATGTTCTTAGAAAGCCTGCCAGCCTCTTCAAATGTGGTAAATCACACGTTTCTGCAAAATCCTCGCTCGGAGCTATGACTCGTCAAAGTTTGTGCAATGTTAAATCTATGGGATTTTGTGGACGGTTTTTTGCCCCTGGGATGAACATCGTACCCCTGATCGCTTATAAAAGTCATAGCACACCATTCCTCAATAATCCGCACGATTTGATGCCTCATTCGTGGGTCTGTGATAAAAGCTGCGGGAGGAGTAGCGCCTCAAACTTTTGGCGGAATAATGAAGAGAAGAATAATAAATATGAGCAATAACAATAGTGAGTGCCTTGCCTTTGGCAAGTACCCACTAATTATGCCAAAATGTTGTTTTATCGAGTATCTTCATAACATAAGAGCAGTCTTATGATGGACATAAAGAGTTGTGAGAGAATGAGGGCGTGTGAGATCCGTGTCTCTGTAAGCTGCGGCTGCTCTTAAAAGGCCAGCAGCCAATAAACCTTTCTGTCAGTAAAGTTAATCAAAGAACAAAGGGAACAGAGTAAATTACTCACTGCTCTTGACTAAAGAACTTTGTAGCTTTAATAAGGATTAGTCTATATATAACGTATGAAGCTCAGACTGTTTGATAACTTTATTCAATTTCTGTATGTCCTACCTGTTAGACAGGAAGGGCACAGGTAAATATGACATTTATTATGGGTTTATGTGAGGATTTTTTGAAGTTCACTTAAATTAAAAGCTGTTATATTTTTTGAAGCCTAATAAATGTAAAAAAAAAATCTAATGATGGAATCACTGTTATGTTGGATGCCTATAATGGCTTATTGATCATTATAGGTGTTATCAATCATTTAGTTGTTGTTGCTAGTTTGAGTTGAGAAATACACATTTCAGAATTATCACTAATCTGTGTGTGCATTTTGCTTTAAGACCAAGCAAGTTGACTCATGAAACCATTTGATTATTATGTCGCAATATTGACCTCAATAATCGCAATATGATATTTTCCCCAAATCGTGCAGCCTTAGTTTTGACAATATAATAATATCTGTAGGCGGAAAATTAAAATGAAAAACTTCTCCGTTTTAAGCATTGTAGAGAAGTTTAAGGTTCAGTGTTGTGAGGATGGAAGAAGACAAGGGTCGGTGTGACTGGGACTTGTACACTTTATTAATAAGAAATAAACACACAGGAAAGAAAGTTGCACGGGGCGCCTTCACCATAGGTAAACTATAGCACTCCAAAATAAACAGTCCTTTAGGCAGGAAGTATCTCAGTCCACTCGTGTACAAGCTCCCAGTCCTTCTCTCTCCCTGAACTCCCGTACCGCCCGGCTTTTATCCGGTCTCCCCACGCCAATCACTGCAATCAGAAACAGGTGTTCGTCATTTTGCACTTGACCTACTTTCTTACCACTCGGCTCCGCCCCCATTCCTCTGCTGCAGACCTCGCTGGACCACGCCCCCTCTCGCTACATACCCCCACCGCCCGACTCAGGCCGGGGAGCCATCCGGACTGCTGCCCCCCCCCCCCCACCCCTCCTGGAAAGGAAGTCGGCCACAGCCATCAATTTGGGGACGCACCTCGAAGCCGTCCCCAAATTAGCCGGTCAAGTAGCTCATCAACCCGAGGCATTGGATACGCGTCGAATTTCGACACGGCATTCACCTTGCGATAATCCACACAGAAGCGGATCGAGCCGTCCGTTTTAGGCACTAAAACTATCGGGCTCGCCCACTCACTGTTGGATTCTTCTATTACTCCCATGTCCAGTATAGCCTCTAATTCCTCCTGAACCACTTTCTTTTTATGTTCAGGCAGCCTGTATACTACTACGCCCGGATCTGTCTCAATATGGTGCTGAATGAGATTGGTTCGACCTGGCAGGGGTGAAAACACGTCAGCAAAATCTGCTTGCAACTTACGAATATTAGTAATCTGAACCGGTTAGAGGTGGTCTCCTCCAAGTGCCAGAGCGAGAGATTGTGATTTTAAGCTCGTCTCTGGACCGCGATCCTCCTCCCCACTCACCACCGATGCCAGCATTATGGATTCCACCTCACTCCACTTTTTTAGCAGATTAAGGTGAGAAATGTGACGTGCCCCGTTCCTGTCTGATCGAACGACCTCATAATTGAGATCTACCACTCGCCGTGTAACCTCAAAGGGTCCTTGCCACTTTGCGAGTAATTTAGAACTGGACGTGGGAAGCAATACAAGTACTTTATCTCCCGGTTCAAATTCTCGTAGCCTAGTCCCCCTGTTGTACAACCGACTTTGCGTGTCCTGGGCCTGTAACAAATTTTCCATAGAGAGCCGCCCCAAAGTGTGGAGTTTTGTTCTCAGGTCCATGACATATTGAATTTAATTTTTGCTATTCGAAGGTCCGTCCTCCCAAGTTTCTCTAAGCACATCCAGCACCGCGCGGGGCTGACGCCCATAGAGAAGCTCAAAGGGGGAAAACCACGTGGGGCTTGGGGAACCTCGCGTACAGCGAACGAGAGGGGTTCTAGCCATTTATCCCAATTTTTCCAATTTTTCCATACCAATTCTCTCGAAGGGGACCTCCATCAACGGAATCGGGCACAAAGGTGCTTTTGGGTTGGCCGGCGGATTCACCAGTTGACATTCACGACAAGAGGCGCACCACTTGCGCACATTCTCGTGGATGCCCGGCCAAAAAAATCAGGTCATTAGGCGATTAAGTCTAGCTGCCTGACCTAAATGCCCAGCCATCGGGTTACAATGAGCCGCTTGAAAAAGCATTTCCCGGCGGCTTTTTGAAACTAACAACTGAGTTGTATCTTGTTTTGACTGGGTGTCTTGGGTCACCCATTACAACTTATCTTTTATAATCGCAAAATAAGGATATGAAAGCGGTCGGTCTGGGTGAAGAGGCTGTCCGTCGATTGTGCGAACCTGATTAAATGCATTTCTCAGAGTTTCATCTCGGGACTGCTCCAGAGGAAAATCATCGCGTTCTGAAAGATCTCTCCTTTCAATCCTGCTCCGTTCCTCTGAAACAGGCTCCGACGGTCCCGGAACAGCCTCTCCTACCTGAGCGACCGCCTTCTTCCCCCGCTTCCTTTTCGTCCCAGAAGCAGCCGCACACAAATGCCCCAATAGTGTTTTAAACCCTGGCCAATTGGTTCCCAAAATCAGCGGATGCTGGAGGTGCTGGCTAACAGCCACCTCTACCTTATGCTTTTGTCCCCTGAATTGAATAATGACTGGCATTAAAGGGTATTCCATCACCTCCCCGTGCACACACCTCACTTTAACCGCGTGGCTCTTATCCAATGCCCCGGATTGCATCAGGCTATGATGAATTGAGGTTTGGTTACAACCTGAATCCACCAAAGCCTGATACGTACCCCCCTTTATGCTCACCGTAATTTGGTACAATCCGCCCTGACCGGGGGCAGCCTGCGGTGTGTTGGGGACCCTGACCAGTGTCCCTACCTCCATCACTGGACAGTGGTCGATCAAATGCCCAGGGTCCCCGCAACGCCAACAGGCCGGCCCAGACCTCCCCGCCCCTCCAGTGGTGGGAAGTGGGTCAAGCGGTGGGCGTAGGGAGAGCGCAAACGCCAGTGTTGGACCGCCGTTGGTTCGGGAGCCGAATTTCCGCGGAGTCGCCCTCGGACTTTCACTGGGCTCCGCAGTGCTCCCAGAACTCCACCTCGGCGCTGGACGGGGTGCAGCCGTTCCTCGAAACCTGGGAGCAGGGATAGGAGGAGAAGAGGCAGAGGAAGAAAAAAAGAAGACGAGAGAGAAGATGATGACAGGGTTTCACCGACCCCTGGGCACCAGCTGGTCCTCCGCCAATTGGATGGCCTGGTCCAGCGACGTCGGCGGTGGCATTGGACACACTGCGCAGTCTTCTTGGGCAGCCTCGCCACGAACTGCTCCAGTACCACCTGATCGATCACTCCCTCGACGTCGCGACCTCCGGCCATCAGCCACTTGCGGCACGCGTCCCGGAGCTGCTGCGCGAAAACGAAGGGTCGGCCAGACTCCCCGAGTTCTAATGACCAGAACCGCTGCCTGCTTTCCTCAGGGGTCCGACCGACCCGCTGGAGAATGGCGCGCCTCAAGTCCTGATAGACCAGGAGGTTTTGGACTGGCAGTTGTTGTGCGGCAATCTGGGCCTCCCCAGACAGCAAGGGAATCAGCCGCACTGGCCAGTCCGACAGGGGCCAGCCCCCAGCCTCGAGGCAGCAGCTAGTGTTGAGGGGGCGGCCCGAGCCTCCCGGTCTATCCAGCTCCGGAACAGTTTGCGGTCCTCTCGCTGGGCCCTGAGGAGCATCTCGAACCTCCGTTCTTGCTCCTCCTTTACATCCAGCAGGGCCCGGTGTTTTTCCTGGTGGAGTCCCGCGAGCGCGTGGATGATGTCCTCAAGTGGTGACGGAGATGATCTGGTGGCGGCTCCTTCTTCCATCCCGGGTTTCGGCACCAGTGTAGAGAAGTTTAAGGCTCAGTGTTGTGAGTATGGAAGAAGACAAGGGTCGGTGTGACTGGGACTTGTACACTTTATTAATAAGAAATAAACACACAGGAAAGAAAGTTGCGCGGGGCGCCTTCATCATAGGTAAACTATAGCACTCGTCCGGAAAAATAAACAGTCCTTTAGGCAGGAAGTATCTCAGTCCACTCGTGTACAAGCTCCCAGTCCTTCTCTCTCCCTGAACTCCCGTACCGCCCGGCTTTTATCCAGTCTCCCCACGCCAATCACTGCAATCAGAAACAGGTGTTCGTCATTTTGCACTTGACCTACTTTCTTACCGCTCGGCTCCGCCCCTATTCCTCTGCTGCAGACCTCGCTGGACCACGCCCCCCTCGCTACAAGCATGTAAACGTATTCTAAAAGAACTGGCTCTTAAGAGGTGTGACCGATCGGTGTATCCCATCAAAGTACCGCGAGAGCGATTTGAAAGCATAAGCACCGTCTGCTCTCTAATTGCTCTCATGATACTTTGATGGCATACAGCGCCGCGTCAAGTCAAACAGTGTTTGCATGCATGTTTTTGGGCACAGGGGCTATACTCAAAAGTTTCTTACCGTTTAAAATACTGTTTAGCTCAAAAAATTGGCCATACAGTACATAAAATCACATTAAAAAGAGCAAAAGTTTGGTAAATGACAACAGTTGCTAAAGTGGGATTGGTCAGTTACGCCAAAGAAGACTTTAATACTACCTAACAAACACTAAGCAAAGAGGTAGTTTTAAAAAGAAGTATGATGTGTAACATATAATTCCATGGAGGGATAAACAGAGATAAAGCCCTGCCCCTGATAGGGAACATGTATGCACTAATGCAATAGATTATCAAAGCGTTGTGTAACAGGATGAAGTGCATTATTTTACCTAATGCAATATAATGTCTGGCATATTGAACACACACTTAAACTTACTGCCTGCTTCTACTTAATGGAATGGTTTACTTAAAAAAAAAAGGTTGTCATCATTTACTCACCTTCATGTTCTTCCAATAAATTTCAAGCTTCAAAAAGGACACCATTAATCATGTATAAAACATGTGACTTGTGTTGTGTGCTATATTCCAATACTTCTGAACTCCTTTGATATATTTATTAAACAGTGTGTGAGGATTAGACCAAAATTGAAATATTTTATTCACTGATACTTCTCTCCTTAAGTGATCTGTTAACTGTTGCAATTTGGATTGCAAATTGCAAATTTTCAACGAATCATAGCTTCAAAACGACTAGCTTCAGAAGACTTGGAAAATGAAAGATTTATGGCCCTCCTTTAGGATTTTTTTTGCATCCCTGGAAGCATCAACACACTTCCATTGAAATGGAAAAGAGCAGCCAGAACAGTTCTTCAAAATTTCTCCTTTTTGCTACACGGAAAAAAAGGAAATCATATGGTTTTGGAACTGTGAAATAACTGTAGAGATTAGAAGCTGAAAGACAAATAATGACTGATAAAATAAATCCAACATAAACAATTCAAGCATTTATTTCTCCAATAGCAGCTTACAGTTGGTTTGCTAAATCCTTGCAAACAGTATTTGATCCAGTGCATGTGAGTCTGAATGAGTGAGAGAGAATAAAAGCTGGTCCTCACAGGCAGGATTCGACACAGCACACCAACCGTCACTTGCTGTATCTCCAGCGTGGAGTTGGCAGCAGCTCAGTGATTTCTGACAAAATTACCATCTGTAACAGCCTGGAAATGGACACTGCACACTACCACTCCCCACACACACCTCATCTCCGCCGGATAAACAGCATGCTGGGCGAACCCATAGCGGTCACTTTCTTTCTTTCCTCATTTTCTCTCTCTTTTAAGATTTTTACACAGAGATGGATCTCTTTTTTATACAGTTAATCCAGCTCCCAGAATAACATCTTTCAATTCTCTTTCTCTTCTTTTTTTTCCATTTGTTATTTAGTATCACTCATTTTCAACCTCATTTATTTTAAAACTTAACACAAACGATTCTCTTTGATGGGAATGATTTGTTTCATTTTTAAAATTCAACCACAAAACTCCTCAAATCCATTACATTTTTTTGTGTATTCGTGGTTCAAGTGCGACAAAAGTCCTGTGGTCTTGGAGCCCTCTGATGAGCACTCAATTTTTACAAAATATTTTCCGGGTCAAAATGACCCGAGGGAAAATGTTTCAGAAAACAAGAACAATGTATAAATAATGTTTTTGTGCTAATGTTTTTAGAACATTATTAAAGACCAGATAACTTTGAACGAATGTTCTATTAATGTTACTGGAATAATGTCTGTTCATACGTTAGC
Organism: Siphateles boraxobius; assembly: GCF_051911475.1. Taxonomy (NCBI): domain Eukaryota; kingdom Metazoa; phylum Chordata; class Actinopteri; order Cypriniformes; family Leuciscidae; genus Siphateles; species Siphateles boraxobius. Next base: position 14,581,376 of record NW_027508866.1, read on the forward strand.
CAAAGTTCTGAGAACATTCTTGTTAGCTGGGATATGACTGCAAAGTCCAAACACTAGTATTACTCAATATACTGAGAGCAACCCACCACTTACTCATGTTCCTACGCAGAACTAAATTAGTACAAAATGGCATGCTTCATTAAATGCTGTTAAACACCATATGTGTTTTGTGTGTCTGTGTTCTGTCACTTTGCTGTGTCATGCTGATTTTTGGATGTGATGATGAAGAGCCATTATAGCCCCAATTTCCCGCTGTTTAACAGTAGCGTGGGATGCTGTTCGCAACTCGTCGGTTTATGCTGATACTCTAAAGTGAATCATCAGTGTCGCCGTTCCAGTGGAGGGCAGCTGAGATTCTGATTAGCTCTGTCATGCTTCAGCTGTCAAATGAGGCTGTAAGTATATACTTTATGCCTGTCCAATACATATAGAGCCATTTTCTCTAATGAAATTATGTCAAATGCATCCCTTCCCCCACCTTGCCTGGCAAATAATCACATGCTTCCTCTTTTTTTTTTTTGGTTGGATAATGCATCATATTATTACACCACATAGGTAATTATTAGAAATTGAAGGAGAGGGTGAAAGACTAAGAGACGAAAAAAAAATGAGTTTGTAGTCATGTTGTCCGTGTAAATGACCAAGCTAACTCAGAATTGTGATGCTGAAAGAGGGTGGAAAGCAGCTCTGCAGTATTTTGTTGCAAATGGTTTTGCAAATTGCAAAGTAATTTCATTGCAGTGTATTTCAGTAATATTTGTTGCGACTGAGTTTATTGTCTGATAATGTAAAGTTAACGACTTTACATTATCAACGGAATTATCTGCTAGGTAACATGCATAAATAATTTAGATGGTGTAAAAGTGATGCAGGTGTATTACCTTATGCTTATCCACTGGTACAACAGAAAAGGTGTGTTCGACTTGAAGCGGCGCTGCGCAGACCGATCCGTGTATGACATCAAAGTACCGCGAGAGCAATTCGAAAACATACGGAGCTGTGTACTCTCGGACAATGTCAGTGAAGAGCACCTTGAGATGCAATATGAGACATGATGAAGTAAAATCAAGGTAAATATCACTTAGCAGAGTATTTGTATTGTGTGCCATTACAATCAAGTCATGCAAAAAATATAAAATGTTTAAAAGGCCATTTCTACCAAAAAATGTTGTCTCAAATGACACTGTGGTGGAAATGTTTATAACATGCATGACATAATTTCTCATATATTTAAACAATTGGACAATTTAGTTGATAGTTAAAACAGTGCAAAGGTTAAAAGTGTGTTTTAAGAGAGTTTATGTCCACAGGGTCCAAAGTGCTTCTAGTTGAAGAAACACCAAATACACCGACTGCTCGCCTCGGAAACAGGAGCTTCGCATGTGTACTTGAAAGCAGAAAAATGTCCTATTCCTACCAACACTCACTTCTTGCTGATCACAGGCTAGAGATAAAACACATACACACAATCAGACACACACAAACCTGAGCTTTGCAACCTCTTTGTGTCAGTGGAATTTTTTATCAGGATTTGCGTGGGTGAAATCAATACGGGCTTTTACCGGGTCTTGGGAAAAGTTCAGCAGATTCCACCTCAGTCCTCTGCATTGCTAAAGGTGTCGTGACAGCAAAGAAAAGTGGAAGGAAACACTCAAGAACACACACTCACTCTGCAGGACGTGTAGCGGAAAAAGATCTTCATTAACTTGTGATTGGATCGCCCGATTAACCATTAATTACAACAAAGCAGTTCTCAGTTCATTTCAAGTTTGACATGATGAAGCATGATGAATTTGAGACTGATTGTCTTTTTAACCCACCGGCTCGACATTTATACAATACAAACCTTTAATGTCCTTTGCAGTGGAAACTAGCCAGCCTATCCCTCCAGATAATCGCTTTTCTTCCTTGAGAGATTTCTTTCATTTGAATTTCACTGTGGGGAATGAATCAGCTGGTCCTAAGAAACTGTGCTTAACGTGGTCACTACATTAACTACAACTACACATTTTTTTAAAACTACAGGTAGTCTGTTTACAAGCAATTTTTTATTTAGCTTTCCTTTTGCTTGTTTCTAAAATGAACAAACTGGGCCGGAGGGACTGTACTAATAAAACATTCAGCTTCTGTTCTTCTACTCAAATCTCATAAATAAACGTGCAATTCGTATAAATCTTTAATAGAGTTGCATACACATTTTATTTCCGAAAGTCCTGAAGTGACCAAAGCTTGTCTAAAAATAAAGATGGGGCTAACGTGAATACAATGCTATAGGATGGACTGTGAATCGTTCATGGTAAAGTGGCCACTGGGAATGAGGGAGCAAACATTGTCTTCAAGCAGTTATACATGAGAAAGTGTAAATGCCAAGTGAGTTATGGATACTAAATGTTCATGACTAATGCATCATCTGCACCATATGTGAGGCCTGCGAAAGGTGGCCTATTCTGATCTGACCCTATAGGTCATTTGGAGGCATCTTCATGTGCATAAGAAACAGCTGTGCTCTGGATATTGATGCTAAATTAGGCCAGTGGTTCCTAACTGGTGGGTCTTGGCCCGAAAATGGGTTGCAGGTGTGCTGGTATCGTGGACAGCAGTGGAAGAAACAATGCCACATGCAAAAAACTATATCAGTGCTTAATAATTTGCATAGCAAAATAAATCGACATGTGACCTTTTAAAAAGGGAGCATAGGCATCCAATCAAATTCTTAAGGATTTTGGCAGAAATTCACAGGTTGCTTGACACAACCCTTCATCCTTGAAAACCATGAACAAAACAGCAAAAGGTAAAAGAAAATCTGAACCAAAATACATTAAAGTTCACTTGCAGTAACCACATTTGCCAGTTGTCCTTTTGTCTGTCATGTTAGTTCATGTCCTGTTATTCATTCCCCATACCGGGCTTATGTAGCTCTTGATTACATTAATAGGCTAAATTATTACGGATCTTTTAGTTTCATTTAATTTCCAATGTAAAAAAAGTTTTTGGACATGTGAACCACATTTAAAAATGTAGGAATTTCATTGCATTAGATAACCCACAACTGCAAGCTATATCTTCTCATGACTTTTCCCAGCTATTTTTGCAATTACTTTTAACCAACTGGTCCCAAGGTGATTTTTAATGGATGGATGAAATCGGTTCCCCTCAAGGAGTCTTAGCAGAGTATCCACAGGTGTTAACAGTTAATTTGATGATCTTCATGTTCCAAAAAGTTTAACTACCAGAAAGGGTTGCAATACTTTTTGTCTTTATATTATATTGTATAATTATAAACCCATTTCACCTTACGTTGTAAAATGTTTTTCATGAAAAGTGTTATGCTAAGTTTCTATACAAATAAATGCTTTGGTCTGCTTTGGCATTCATACATTTGTAGGTGTGACTTAAATGCAGTTTATTGGACACATTATCTATTTACACAACTGTTCAAAACACTGTCTCAGTGTCACATGATCCTTCAGAAATTATTTTATATTTTAATTATTTAAACAGTTGTGATGCTTAATATTTTTGTGTCAACCATGATAGAGTACATTGTTTTTCAGGATTATGTGACGAATATAAGGTTTAAAAGAACAGCATTTATTTGAAACATAAATATTTTGTAACATTATAAATGTCTTTACTATCACTTTTCATCAATTTAATTCATTTTTAAGGGGGAAAAAGTATGAATTTCTCTCCAAAATGTTACTGACCAAACATTTTTGAACAGTAGTGCATTCAATTGTTTTCTTTCATGTATGTTTACATCAGGAAGTTTGGTCTGAATTCCCTGAACGCTCAGAACAAAAAGTACAAAAGCTGTCACTGGGGCGGTACCTTTTCAAAAAGTACATCTTGAGGCACTGTTAATGAATTAACTCTGTGTACGTTTTAATGAAGCCTTAATGAAGTTGCAAACCACAAACTGTGATGTTTTCTCCCCAGACTAATGTTGTGTGTCTGTGATTGTGTTTTCTCTCTGCAGAGCCACAGCTAAAAGGCATCGTCACCCGTCTGTACAGCCAGCACGGCTACTACCTGCAGATGCTGCCGGATGGCATCATGGACGGCACAAGGGACGAGAACAGCTGCTTCTGTAAGCGCGTGTTCTTTCTCACTTGTAATTCACACCTGACAAGCACAGTGTGACCTTTGGTTGGTCAGATGTGGAAACTCTTGAGTTGTGTCTGTGTGTGTCCGTTCCTGCGACTGCTAGACGGATATAAAAATAACTTTTGTTGTTCATGTCATTAATTTCCTCTGTCTTACAGTCTCCTCACGTACATGTTCTGTCTGTCTGTCTGTTGTAATTAATTTGAAAGCCTGTGTTGGCATATGTCCCTTATGTCAGGCCTAAGGTGTATAACCCATGGTCACTGGTACAACTCTGGGGAATCAAACTCAGCTGAATTGAAGATCATGAATATTTGTCTTGTCTGGAATTAAGGCCAAACCTGATAATTAGAAGAAGATTTTCACATATTCTTGGCCTTGTTGTGTATTTTAATCAGATGTCTGGAATTGATTAATTTTTTATTATAATATGGTAATTGTTGTTTTAACGATGTCTGAGCTGACTAATTAATATGTCACTCACATTGCAAAATTCCACTGTGCTACTTTTCCATTGTTTTTCTATGCATTAGACGGACATGTTTGACCGTTGTGCTTACATCATTTGAAGCGTGTCATGATTGACAGCGCTTAAGTTAAACTTTTGGAAAACACATCTCTATACTTTGCCGGGTTTTTTCGGTTCTACTGCTCTGCGTCTCCCGTTGTTACCCACAAAAACTAGTTCTGTGTGAATGGCCACATAGAACTCAATTGGAATGCCTATACAAATTGTTCTAAACAAAACTCCAACAAAACCATTGCGCACCTCTGTGCAAAATTTAAACGGTGGTTCGGTACTAAATGGATCTCCATTTTGAACTAATCGAGTGATTGATTCAGTAACCCATTCATAAAAACATGAGCTGCGTCCAAAATCACATACAGTACATTTCTGAGTAGGTACTACATTTGAATTTGAATTGACTTTGTGACCGTTAAAAAAAGTAAGTTGTATATAGTGTGAATATGGATAGTATGAATGAAATTTGTACGTACTACATCGCCATGTGGTTACTGTCACGTGACCTACCAGTGTCAGTTGCTTCACTGCCATTCATAAGCTATGTCACAATTCAGAGGCTGCATCCTTCGAAGGATGCATGAAGGTCCATGAAGGTCAGACCGAACGTTGTTAAATGGGACGGTCTAGCATATAGGATTGTTCTTGTGGCCTAGCAACTGTGACAGGTGCCATTGACGAGCGGTCCCATTGACTTTTTTACGTTATATTCAACTTTCTGAAAAGAAAAGAGGATTCATAACCTGTGTAAATATTTTCCATTAATTGTCCATTTATGTACATAATAAAGAGTATAAACTATCTATAAAATCACATAATTGGTAAGATATGTCAATATTTCAACAGATTTAAAGTGTTCGAGTAAGAATATTCAAACAAATTGAATCCCAATAATAATTACTTTTAAAAGTGTAATCTGGCATTTTCTCTAAAAAAATATCCAGTCATTGGTGCACTATGAATCTTGGGATAGGCTTGCCTGCGAAGAATCCACTTGTTCTGTCCTTCGCGGCACAGGAAAAGAAGGACGCATTTGTAGGCAATTTACGATTTACAGTAGCGAAGTCCAAACAGCAAACTGATCAAAGTCCGTAATCCAAAAATTGTAGTCAAGAACAGGCAGAGAAACATAAACGTGACAAAAAAACAAGAAAACAGAAATGCTCAGTAAAGCCAGGGTAAACTGGCATACATACTACTCTTTTACCTTACTGAAGTATTCGAATTTAGATGCAGCAAGTGACTTGCTTCCTTTCTGAATGAATAAGCTGTTTTGAACTAATCGTTGAATAAATGATTCAATGACTCAGTCATTAAGACAGGTACTTGCCAGCCACTGCCAGTGTTTTTTTGATCATTTTCACAAAAATTCCATGGCCCCCAGAATATTTTGTTGTATGAATATCTGAACATGCAATATATCAAAAGAAACAACAGACACTCTGCTTTTAAACAACATCAACAACAAAAACATTTTATTCTAGCTTCATGCATTCTTTTTTCCCCAACACTTGAATGTGGTAGTTTAAAAAAAAAAGCTTTTTTAGAGCAAAAAGCTGAGAAAATAACGTTTTTGTCAAAGACTACATCCAGATTGGATTCATAACAATGATCAAAAATAGATGGAGGAGATAGAGTCCATCAATACCGCTAATGCTTACACATTCCTATAGCTCATCCTGGGTCGACATTTTATACGGTAACATTAGGCAGTTTTGATTTATTTGCTGTTTAATGCTGGTGATCGTGTTATTTTACGTATGCATATGATTACATATGATATTGTTAACGCATTCTCATCCTTTGGCGTCATATGTGACGCCATATGACAAAACGGCGAAATACTACGCACATGGCACCCTTTATCGTCAATATAACACGCACTGTGATGGGTAGCTTTAGGTGTGGGGTAGGGTCTGTGTCTCATATTCACGCTAAAGGATGCCAGTCAACTTTATGACGCCTTGGGTTCGCGTGTTATATTCACGCTAAAGGGTGCCATGTGCGTAGTATTTCGCCGTTTTGTCATATGGCGTCACATATGCCGCCAAAGGATGAGAACGGGCTCGATATTGTTCGTTTCTGCATCTTCTTCACATATCTTTTGATCAGGAGATTCAGTACTCTTTCAGAAGATCCTTCTATATGGCACCCCTTACCATATAACAGTGAAAACACGGAAAGCCAGAAAATTCCATCAATGGTGGGTAGGCGTTTTCTCACAAATGACGGAAATGTTCGTCAATGCCAGGGAAAAAGTAAAAAAAAATATTTTATTTTTTATTTTTTAAAAAGTAGTATATAATTTTAATTTAGGTTTAAATGAATGGTTAAATGGTTGATCAGAAGTCATTCATTTTTAATTAGTGTTGCCTTTTTGAGGCTCACAAGCAAATATTGCCAATGCAAGTTGAAAAGAGTTTTATTTTATGTAAATGAGCAGTTATGCAATGCAATGGCTACTAGTGGGAGTGCAGACAAATGAAGTCAGGTGATTTGCCTGTAATTCAGCAACTCCAGCAATGAATTCAGTGTGGACGCGAACGCACCTTAAGTTTCTGCAATGAACCGCTGAAGAATATTTAGCTAACCTAAGATCTTGGTATTCCATTTCTGGAAGTTAAAGGGATAGTTCACCCAAATATTCTGTAATTAAGTACTCTCCCTCATGTTGTTCCATACCCGTAAGCCTTTTGTTCATCTTCAGAACACAAATGAATCTTGTGTTGCTGAATCTTTTTGATGAAATCTGAGAGCTCTCTGTACTCTTCTTATACAGCTACGCAACTACCACTTTGATGCTGCAAAAAAGTTCATAAACTCGTCCATATGAATTGAGGGGTTTAGTCCAAATTTTCTGAAGAGACACGGTCACTTTATATGATGAACAGACTGGATTTAGACTTTTATTCACATATAAACATTCATCAACTCATTCAGCAGTTATGGTAAACGGAAACTCAAGCATGTTCGCTTGACGTGTGAGAACCAATAAGGTTCATTCTCGCGTAATGCAGCACGTTTGAGCTTCCGCAAAAAACGCAATACTTCACAACTTGATGAACAAACAACATGGCTTATAACAGATAAGAACAGGAAGTGATGCAAGAAGAACATGCAGTAGTCAGTACTCAGGCAATGGCTCCCTCTGGTGGTTGGAGGAATGGATGAGAAATGTGAATAAAAGCCTAAATTAAGTCTGTTTATCATCTAAAGCGATAGTGTCTCTTCAAAATATTGGACTAAACTCCTCAATTCATATGGATTAGTTTTACAATCTCTTTATGAACTTTTTGAAATGTCAAAGTTGTAGTTGCGTAGCTGTCAACGGAGGGAAAGAAAGCTCTCAGATTTCATCAAAAAGAACTTAATTTGTGTTCCGAAGAAGAATGAAGGGGTTTGGAACGGCATGAGGGTGAGTAATAAACGACAGAATTTTCATTTTTTGGTGAACTATCCCTTTAATTCTTCTGTACAGGTTCAACCTGAGGTCTCAATGGCACAATCCTTTTTTGTTGAGTCACCATAATATACTGTTCTAGAAGGGAAATAGACAGTAAGGAGAGAGAATGTGATGTGTCATGAGCTCTTGTGCCTTATGTAGCTCCGTGTGAGTTTTGTGTGTGTGTAACGGATTGAGAAGTATTTTATTGGGATGGCAGTTGCGCTAGTGTAGCACATTCCTGTCTGGGTTGTCAAGGACTAGCTTACATGTCACGCTTGTCTATTGAAATGACTGTCGCACATATTAAATAACCATACTACTGCAGCGTCCCATGAACGTTGTGACAGGGCGGTCTGACATGAATCCTAAACACTTCACGCCCAATGAGGTGAATTTGATGGCGCTAAATCGTTTACAATAATGTCCGACAGCAATTACATACTGTCATACATCTGTCAAACTCTGGCAGGAAAATCTCACTGAAGACTAATTGCAGAAATATTTACCTTAGTCTGAGAGGGAATATCTCTCTCAGTCTTTCCCTCCCTCTCATTGCCATTTATTTAGCATGTTTTTGTCTTCTGCTATCTCTCAGAAGCAGTGATGTTCCTTGAACCATCCATATCAAAAACAATCCATCTTTCTATCAAGGACAACAGACGTAGGACATATAGTCCCTATTGGATACCTTCCCCCACCTCATGCCAGTATCTTTGCCATCCCTGACAGTTTTACATCCTCTCTTCTGTGTCTTTCTCGTCTTCATCTCTGTTATCCTGTTTCATCCTATGTTACGTTGTCTCTAGTCTTGCAAAGCTAGACATTTGACAAAGTCTGGTTGTCATTGCAGCTTATTCTTCCCAAGAACTGCCCACTTAGACAGGAAAAGACAGTTTGATTGACAACCATACACAGTTTTCAACCTGATTATTCCATTCTCTCTGACACCTCACACTGTTTGCTATTCTTCATCAAGTATTTTATCTATTTCTCTGAGTATGAATTCTTCTTGATTTCGTCCCACAGCACAGTTCAACTTGATTCCTGTGGGTCTGCGGATAGTGGCGATTCAGGGAGCGAAGACTGGTTTCTACCTGGGCATGAACAGCGAGGGATATCTCTACACCTCTGTAAGTGACTGAATACTCTTTTAAGGATTGATGATTATCATAATTAGAATAATTATGCAGGTGCCCTCCATGTGTCTCCACAATAATGATTCACAGATAATTGACGACATGCAGCTTTTAGAGAGGTAAATAATTATGCAGACATTTTAATTACTCTCCTCATATTAAAGAGTTTGGCCAAATAAACTGATGTGAAAGAAGATGGTGTAATTAGGATGATGCAGACACTTTCCTTGATGCTGAAAAGGTCAGGCTTAGTTTATGGTGTGAAAGTACCAATTCTGGGCCTTGCGTTGAAGATTTTGGACTCTCTCCGTGGTGCTGAATTTCCAGTTTGCTCTCCATGGTGCTGAACCTTTCTGGTTATATCATTGGGGTCCAATCCTGTTCCTGCAGGACCACCATCCTACATCTAAGGAGTATACATCTAATACTAATGAAACACACCTAAACCAGGTATCCAAGGTCTTCAGGAAGACTAGAAAGGTCAGGTTGGTGTGTTGGATTAGGTTTGAGGCAGCCCTCCAGTGGCTGAACTGGGCACCAGAATCTTCTAAAATATTAATATTTTTATATTAAACATAATATAAAATTAATTTAAATGATATTAATATAACACAATATTTCAGGGTTCTTTGATAAATCTAACATTCATAAATTAGAAGGTAAATAAAAAAAAGAACAGCTTTTATTTATAATGGAAATCTTTTGTAACATTATAAATGTCTTTACTGTCACTTTTAAATGTTTATTAATGCATCTTTGCTGAATTAAATGGTTTATTTGCTTAAAAAAATTACTTAGCCCAGACATTTTTGAACAGTAATGCATTTAGCCAAAAAACATTTTAAAAAGATTAATCTCACTTCGAATCCTGTTTTAAATGTACTAGATACCCTATAGTCATTTTGGATATGCGCTGTCAATCCTCTCAAAGGTCAATCTTTCCCATAAAAACAATAACAAAGAATTATCCCATGCAGTGTGTCCAATTACCCAAATTGTGCTTGAGGTGGAGCAGATATTTAGACTGTGTCACGGCCAGAGCAGGATAAAGAGAACAGAGAGCGTGATGAGACGGCTCTCAGATATTGAGTGTGTGTTTGTTAAGCTGTGTATATGTGTGTGTGAGAGCTGTGTGCATCCCAGAGCTGCCGATTAGAATGCAGGGATGAGAGAGCTTTTGTCTCCTGACTCTCTCTGAACTGAGAAATGAGGGGATTTTCTTCTCAGAAGTGGATAGCAACATTTGGTTCAAAGGCAACTGACTCTAATTCAGAGCCTGTGTAGCTTACCGATGCGCTGCAAGCCTTGGGACATTCTGCCCTGCGTTGCTATCCTAAAACTGTCCCTCCTCCCCTCCCCTTTTTTAATGTCTTAGGTCTGGTCTGTCTATCCTGTCCCTGTCCTTTTCACCGATTCCCTTTCATTTGGACTCATCCTTAACAGACTTGTCCTTTCCGTGCTACTGTAACCATCCGAATTTGTCCTGTCATTACCCTATTCCAGTCTTTGGGACTCAAACAAACATTATTTTTGCTTGCAGTCGAATTAGAGATCATTAGATTGAATTCTGTGTATTTTAATCGATGTCAGAGGGATTACGTAAGCAGATTAATTTGGGAATGTTTACAATGCGTGCTGCTTAACTGGCATCTGGATGCAGGAAATCATACTGGGTTTTGTTGTATCACCATTGGATCTGTGTGTTCATAATATTTTTTTTAAGCATATGTGAGGGCTTAAATGCGAGTGCAAGTGTGTGTTTGATAACCATCGACTTAGAGAAAGCGTGTGTAACGGAACAGACAAATGTGTGAGAGGCTCAGAGGACACAGCCAATGGGGAAACACCTCAGTCCCCAGAGCATTTTTTTCTTCCGCATGCTCCCATTCCCCTCCCCTCCCCTCCTCACTGCAGCTAAAGAGAAGGTCATTCATAATATGCCACTATATTGTCAAGCTCTATAAGTATCTCATTGTAATAAGCCCACGTAAATTAGCCGAGCTGCCTCCGGGATTGTGCTCTTCTGCCACATAATGGATTTCATACATCCACTTGGGCAGACATTCTTCATGTACTCATGCAGCATTTGGTGCAAAGCCTGTAATGACCATTAAGGTTTAAAATGCACCGTCAAATCTGGAAGAGGCAATTCAGCTGCATGATTTAAAAGGTTAAAATCCACAAAATTTGCAATTATGACAACGTTCCATTGTGATTTACTTTTGAATATGGCACATCTAACAAAATAGCTGTGAGTTAGACTTCTCATGGCTATCTAAAAGTACTCCCCTTTTACAGTTTAGTCTTTTGACGGCATATGTAAGGAACAGATGTTTTATGGTAATGTAACCTTACTTTTTATAAATTAATAATACTCTTAACTGGCAAAATAACATTTTGGAAGACTGATGAAAATTGTCTATGATGGGTTTTTTTCATCCCCTAATGTAATTAGGATAAATTTAACTTTAATTTGTTCAATTTGTTCTGTTTAATGAAAAAGAAACATTCCGGCTTTGTGCTGAGCAAAAATTAAACGGTTCATAAAATAGTATTAATAATTAATTAGCCATAACAGTCTGAATAAAAATTATTTTTTAGAATCCCACACTCATAAAGTGAATAAAGGTTGCAAAAGTGGGTTTTGGCAAAGTTGCCATAGAATAACTATTTTGCATTCCCCAAAGAACCTTTTAAAAGTTCTTAAAGAATCATTTTTTCTTAGTGTGAGGAACATTTCAATTTCAAATTATTTAAACAGTTTTTTTTATATTTTAAAGAACTTGTGCAATGAAAAGTTTCCATGAATGATAAAGGTTTTTTATGGAACCATAGATCCCAATAAATAACCTTTATTTTTAAGAGTGGAAATTCATTGGTCAAGAACAGGGAACCCCACTATTCTGTCATCATCATTACACATATTATATTTTCTTTCTTCCACTGAACACAAAAGAGGATATTTCACAGAATGTGAGCTTCTCTTATAGACTAATGTGGATGGTAACTTTCAAGCTCCAAAAAGAAAAAGAAGCATAATCCAACCCATATGATGATGTATAAATCTATATATATTGGAATAACATGAGGATGAGTAAAATATGACTGAATTTGCATTTCTGGTTGAACTTTCATCAACTTCCAACCGTACAGAGATCAGCACTGAGCTGAAAGCTTTCCGGTAGCCTTCATTGTTATGCATCTTGAACTATCCAGGCAGCAGCTGTGTAGCCCTGGAGAGCGATGGGGAACGGACTACTGAGGGAACCTCCGCGCTATTGTTCTACGGTTATATGGGCATCAAGGTCTGTGAGATACCTGTTGTGGAGTTAAGAAAATGATTTTCTGATAAAAATAGAGCCTTGTCCCGTCCTGACCCATTTTATAGACAGTATGCTCTGGAAAAACCCTCCTGGGCTGAGCGAGAGAGGGTGAGAAAGAGAACACGAGAAAGATATGAGGAGTGGGAGGCGCTGACACAGTTGTAAGGTTCCTGACAGAAATAGTTATGGGCCTGTTGCCATGATCAGCCATTATTCAGACGACACAGGCTTCGATTTTAAACTACTCGCTTCAAACTAAGTTTCTACCAGATAACTTGCAATATAATGGCATTGTCTGAGCACAATAGGTGCATGTGTGTGTGGGTGTGTGATTTGTGTGACCTCAGACAAGATGTGTATAGTGTGTGTTGTGGTGCCTTCATCTCAGGTTTGATAAACGGTTTCTATAGACTCTCTCCTCTGCAGATGGTATTGAGATTCCGAATGCTTCCGCCACTGAGATGCAATCGCACCCATCACACCGCAGACTCGAAAGAGAGACATGTGGTTTGTAAAGGTAAATGAAAAGCCAGAGACGTACCGATGTGAATCCAAACTAGAACACATGCAATTTCTTTAAAACACACCTCATTCCCAGCATTCCCTCACAAGTCGACGAGGGACGGCGAAAGAGAGAGAGAGACAGAAGTGTAAGTGATTCAGTGATCTTCTCCTTCCCCCTTGCAGGTAATGAACTGCAGATTGTAGCTGTTCATCCCCATAAACCCTCTGCGGCATTTTAAGCTGCCTCCATTTCCCATAAGCCCCTAGCTTCAATTGAGTATCTTGTTACTCTGTGGCCATTCTGTCTTTGCACAATGTGATCTCATTAGTATTCGTAGTTGTTGCTAAACACTAATATATACCATTTCATGTATGTACATATTACAGACACACTAAGCTTTCCATGTCCTCTGACAACTGGATGGAGCTGAAATTTCTGAATCAATGTGGAATTAAAGCACACATTGACTACAATGTAATCACTTATTAATATTTTGTTGGTTCTCCCTTTTTTATTTTTTTGTTATAACAGAAATTCTTCTGGTTATTGACTGACTAAACATTGTGTATGCGCCATGTTAAACTTATTTAAAATCGTCCTTAAAAGTTGAGTTTCATTGGGACACCTGCTTGACTTATCACAAATCAGGTTTATAATTTCCCAAAGGCTTTCAATGGCTTCAAGGTCAGGGGACTGAGGAGGCCACTTAAAGGGGTGATGAACTGAGAAATCAAATTTTCCTTGAGCTTTTGACATACAGGAGGTCTTCATACTATAAGAATATCCTGTAAGTTTCAGAACTGAAAACTTCCTTGTTAGTCCAATAAAAGTTTTTATTGACACCAGGCTCAGCGAACGACAGGTTTTTCAAAGTGGGGATCTATGATGTCAAAGAGGATAAAACCCCTCCTCTGCAAAAGAAGATCAACGCCTACTTCAACACGGCCTGTTTAGCCCTGCCCACCGACTCGCGCATTACATGCTATAACATAGGCCTACGACGAGGTAATTTTGCTAAACTGGATCGAGCTACCAAGCAATAAACATTTACGTAATATTGTGCAGTACCTGGTTGTGGAAGAAGACAGTTGCTGCATAAGCTTCCTTCGGATTCCAATATTAGGAATGCGTGGTTAAGCTTTATTAAATCAACAGAAAATCAGTCACAATTTCCAACACAGGCTCTGCAAACAGACTTTTACGACACGGATCTGCCAGCAACGCCACAAACATTTAAGTAGCCATGTTTATTTTAATGCCTGATCTGTGAGCAGTGATTTCTGATGTGTAATTATTCTAGTTCAGTATTATCTTTCTCTTAAAATCATTCAATACTGTTTATGCATCAGTGACTAAAAGATCAACTTCACATCGTTTCTCTTAAGATGAAATAATATTAAAACTGTGATTAAGTTATAGAAAGAAAGCGACCAATGAACGCTCCCTTTCCAATCGCCCAAGCTGTCAGTCAATCATATCTCGTTATGAAATCAATGACGCTGTTACACTGCACAACGAAGCTCTACCTGTATTTACGTCGTGTTTGCATTGTTATTTGGTGAAAAAGCATTCGTGAGTGTGCAAAAACTGCGTTGCAATAATGAGATCTTTATTCATGCGATCACCAGACTGTATGTCATCTGCTCAGCTCATCACTGCAACCTTTCATGTGATGGAATAGATTTAAATATGCTTCAAACAATACATTTAAAGATTTGTTAATCTTCTCGATAACTGTAATAGTAAAAACATAGTAGTTTCTGAGAGTTTCACATGCAATACTAGCTATTTCACATGCAAACATGTCAGCCAATCACAGCAGTGGGCGTTAACACTGAAGTCTCACAGCAGACACGCCCCTTCAAACAGAGCATTCAAATCAGAGGCTAAAATCAGGCTAGGAAAAATGCCTTTTATTTCTTAATTATGACAATGTTCGATGTAAAAATCATACTAACATTATAAGGGCACCCCAGGCAACATTATAAAATAATAAAATAATCCAGTTCATGACCCCTTTAAAGACTTCAAAATGCTGAGCATGAACACTTTCATTCCATGGTAATCAACTGTATTCAAAACATGTCCTGTGTTAAAATGGATATTTTGCATTTTTACTCTAGCCTGTACTCAGTCGCAGTCAAATAATGAGTCACTAACAGCTGATTTGTCTAAAAGTTCATTCATTACACTGGACATGAAAGGGTCAAGTCTAGTGCACTGCAATATCATGCTGTGTTTTATACTGCACATTTTGGAAAATATAGTTCATCCTAGCAATCTGTGCATGCATACTATATACTGCATAAAATAGTATAGCATGTCTATTCTAAATATTCAGGAAAGCGAATGCGTTTCACTCATTATAGATTCACGTGTGTCACTGGTGTCACAACAGTTCCGATCAATCTTTCGACATCACACAACAAAATGAAAACATGAAGTCAAATTAGGCAAATGGGTTAACAAATCAATGTGGTGGTGTTAAACATATTTAATTAACCTAATTCGTTGAACCTTAATAGATTTGTAAACATTTGAAGTGTGTACATTTTAGATGCTGTCAGTACTTTGATATTGTAAACGTACGTGTGCTCCACACTTTGCATTTGAATAAAAAAAAGAGATCCATTTTCTTTGCCACATGCTCATTAGTAATACTTCCTTGTTGTCCCCCCAACGACAGCCCTGTTCCAGATCGTTCATTAAAACAGGAGATGCCATCTTACATTCCATAACATAATTCTTATTGACAGGGACCCTCAATTCATCACACAAAACAAAGATAAATGCTATCAGCGGGGGAATAGCCCCGCCCACCCTCGCCAGCTGCACAACCATCAGTAAACATCACCATAGGAAGAGCGTAAACTGATATGGCCTCGCCTGCATTCGTTTCATCCATTCATTGATATTTCCTAATGTAGCTCTGCATGCTTTATAGACTTATGTAATGTTGTATGTCACTGAACATCTGCCGAAAACACAAACTAACTACAGTGAATGTTGTGGGAAGACACATTACATATACTGTATGTACACGCATTCAAGCACAAGGATTAACTGGGGCATAAACATATTGGGTAGAAAAAAAACACACACACACACACACTCGCTCATGAAACGTAAGCCCCATTAAGAAGCTTTATGTTGAGATATGATCACGGACGAGATTGGCCCCAAATGACATACAGACAGAGATTACTGTACTGTAGGGGCCACTTTCGGTCACAAAGCATCATATCCGGTGTGGAAACTAAAGTGTGTGGGTTTAGCCTGGTTAGCATGATCCAGTTAGCCCCTGCTGGTGAATACTGTTACTACACCTATCTACAGGTGCATCTCAATCAACTCCCCCTGGCTCACCCTAACCTTAACCCACCCTAACCCAACATCACTATGGGTATTTAAGAATAACAACAGAACTGATATCTTTATTTCATTATTTGTTTTACATTATGATAAATACATTGCTTGTTACATATACTGTTATGTGCATATACGTACATTTCAACCGTAAATAAATTATAAATCCTAGCTAGATTATGTTCAATACCTGTTTAGCGATGTTTGTTTATGTTGAAATATGATTAAATAATGGTTTCTATTTTAAAGAATAACGTCCGTTAAGAGAACATAGTGCACATTGATGCTCCCAGGTTTCCATGGTGCATTGTGGGACTTTCAGGGAGCGAACGTTTCAGTGAACTGAAAGGACTTTGCGACAGCCCTTAAAATGGCCGACTCCCTGATCAGTGCGCTGACTACTGAACTAGGTGGCTGATTGAGACGCAGGCTTCATCTTTCTCTATAGAGTGCTGCAGGGATGGTGTAATTTTGTTAGCCAAAACCTGGAAATGGGTTTTCATTTTAGCACTTCCAGTTCCACAATCCTAGTCAATGGCTTTTTGGTTAAATGCTTGAAATAAGGTCCATTGTTAACACCAGCTCAAGATATTTTCGTGTTTTATTCTACAACATAATATACATAGTAATACCCCCCTTAGTTGTGATTTTTTTTTAAAGCGTTTACTCGTCTTGTAAAAGGCGGTTGGTAACACATGGCTAAATGGGACTACAGACCCATACAAAAATGTAATACAGGTGCTGCTCATATAATTAGAATATCATCAAAAAGTTGATTTATTTCAGTAATTCCATTCAAAAAGTGAAATTTGGATATTATATTCATTCATTACACACAGACTGATATATTTCAAATGTTTATGTCATTCAATTTTGATGATTAATACTGACAACTAATAAAAATCCCAAATTCAGTATCTCAGAAAATTAGAATATTACTTATAGAATAGACCAATACAAAAAAATGATTTTTAGAAATGTTAGCCAACTGAAAAGTATGAACATGTAAAGTATGAGCTTGTAAAGCACTCAATACTTAGTTGGGGCTCCTTTTGCCTGAATTACTGCAGCAATGCGACGTGGCATGGAGTCGATCAGTCTGTGCCACTGCTCAGGTGTTATGAGAGCCCCGGTTGCTCTGATAGTGGCCTTCAGCTCTTCTGCATTGTTGGGTCTGGCGTCTCGCATCTTCCTCTTCACAATACCCCATAGATTTTATATAGGGTTAAGGTCAGGTGAGTTTTCTGGCCAGTTAAGAACAGGGATACCATGGTCCTTAAACCAGATACTGGTAGCTTTGGCACTGTGTGCAGTTGCCAAGTCCTGTTGGAAAATTAAAACTGCATCTCCATAAAGTTGGTCAACAGCAGGAAGCATGAAGTGCT
This sequence comes from Siphateles boraxobius, assembly GCF_051911475.1. NCBI lineage: Eukaryota > Metazoa > Chordata > Actinopteri > Cypriniformes > Leuciscidae > Siphateles > Siphateles boraxobius. Next base: position 14,599,166 of record NW_027508866.1, read on the forward strand.
CTAAAACTTCCTGGTAGACGTCTGCGTTGACCTTGGACCTCAGAAAACACAGTGGACCAACACCAGCAGATGACATGGCACCCCAAACCATCACTGACTGTGGAAACTTTACACTGGACTTCAAGCAACGTGGATTCTGTGCCTCTCCTCTCTTCCTCCAGACTCTGGGACCTTGATTTCCAAAGGAAATGCAAAATTTACTTTCATCAGAGAACATAACTTTGGACCACTCAGCAGCAGTCCAGTCCTTTTTGTCTTTAGATGCTTCTGACGCTGTGTCTTGTTCGAGAGTGGCTTGACACAAGGAATGCGACAGATGAAACCCATGTCTTGCATACGTCTGTGCGTGGTGGCTCTTGAAGAACTAACTCCAGCTGCAGTCCACTCTTTGTGAATCTCCCCCACATTTTTGAATGGGTTTTGTTTCAAAATCCTCTCCAGGGTGTGGTTATCCCTATTGCTTGTAAACTTTCTTCTACCACATCGTTTCCTTTCCTTCGCCTCTCTATTAATGTGCTTGGACACAGAGCTCTGTGAACAGCCAGCCTCTTTAGCAATGACCTTTTGTCAGTTTTGTTTCTCGCATATATGGACAACATTAAGTATAAATATGTGACATATATATATATATATGGGAAAATATATGGCAATTACATGAAAATGGCCATTTTTGCTATATTTTGAAATATATGTTTCATTTATGTCTATGTGTTTTATATATATATATATATATATATATATATATATATATATATATATATATATATATATATGAATTTTGCATATATTCTCATATACGCAGGAGACATACATGGGCACTGACATTATATATGTTTTTTTACTGACATATATTACCTTTCTGTATGGGGAGGTTGTCCTGGGTATTAAACGTCATCAGCTGAACAGGTAAACTCGAGCTAGCTATCATTACTACAACTTTCAGGGAAATTTTTTTGAAATAAAAACTGAAATAGTTGCAATAGTTTGTTTATAGCCCACAATTAGCTTTTACTTTTGTTGATATTATTTAGGTGAACAAATTATGTGAACAAAATGTGTAAGGATCATAAACTTTTTGTTGGTCAGACAGCTTATTTTATGCAATATTCCAAAAGCCGATGGAAAAATCCTATTGGCTTTTTCTCAAGGGAACCGATGCTAACTGGCTTACAAAATTACATCATCACTGCAGCACTCTATTGAAGGCCATTTAAGAGTTCCTGTCTTTTCAGACTAAATAAGACACTAAAAGCAAATATTTTGCAATTACAACACTTTTTTTCACAGCGTGCATATAATTCACCCAGTTCCTCTTTCTTTTTCCGTTCTCTGCCAGTGCCATAGGCCTTCTCCACTCTCAGGAAGTATGGCACTCATTTATAGCTAGAGTTGTAACTTTGGTTTCCCAGTGTTCCTTTGTGGCCGAGACGCCTGTTTCGTGTGTTTCGCATGATCTTGAGATGAAGGGCATATTACTCTGTCTACTTCCTGTCTCAGTGTAACGCCTTTAGCTGTAGTCATGGATTTGGGACTAATACAAAGTTTCACTGAATAATGCATGTGTCTTTGAAATAGCATAATTGATATCAATTATTCAGCCGTGTCTCCAGCATTGTGTTACGTTTCCAGAACTTCCTGCTGAGAATCTAATGGACACAGAGGTCACGTTGGTCCCAAAAATCCAAGAAAATTTCAAGGCTGCTCTGTTGCAAAACTTTTAAAGCTTATAAGATTGGCATTAAAGTGATTTTAAAAAGTGCTGTAATGTATGCGTTTCTTGTCAGTGGCAGTTTTACGACACTGTTATATTTTACATCCTCTTTTAGTTATTGTTGTGTTTGGCGTTAAAGGTGCAACAGGTCTTGTGGAACATTGCAGATTGCTCTTTGTAGCACTTGAGCGGGCGCTGTAAACTGCCCTCGAGTAAAGTGTTTCTAAGTTTGCCATGTGGCAGTAACAAGGTCATTAACTCCACTTCGATGAGAGATAGAAACAGCACAGCAGCGGATCCCGCATCCTCCGACTGTCAATTTCATGCTCTCTGAACCAAGAGCTGTGAGAGGAAGCTTGCAGAATGTCTTCGATTGGGACGTCATAGCTCAGGTCCTGTGGTGGCTGTGTGGCGGAGTGTGTGGGTGCATGTTTTGTTGAGTCTGCATGTTTGCTAGTATGGGTAGTTCCCACTTTAAACATTTAATTATTCATAATTTTTAAGGTTATAGGCCTACAGTACATTTCTAAGTCAGTACCATAGCAATCTGTAGTAAAATATGTGTATATGTATATATATATTCTTTTAAGGGATGCACGTATCGGCTGATATATGTTCATTTTTAATTTTATCGTTATCGGCCCGATAAGAAAATGTGGCCAATATATATAAGCCGATAAATAATGGATTATTTCCTTCAGCTGAGACACTTCAGATCCGCACTGTTCGCCATGTTTTTGAATTTTTTGCAAAATATGATTGTAATCAATTCAAAAAGGAAAATACAGATAAGTGCAACATGTGCAGCACAAGTCTATCACAATAAAATTATAATGAGAACATTATAATTGTGTGCTTGGGACGCGTTGCACTTTTTTGTTTTTGTAACCAGGCTCTCAAAAATGATTGGAATTATATATATATAATTATATATCATATATCATTCATACACAAATACTTTGCCATGTGTCAGCATAAATTAGTCCATAGACTTACCAATCTACATGAAACTGTACATGGTGTGACACATACAAAATATACAAGTACATAAAAAAAATATTTTGCTTTTCACTCTATAATATGATAAAATAGTCACACCATATTATAGGCTGTGTTTGGTGTATTCATCGAATTCAAGAAAACAATATTTACATATAGAGTACTATTTAAGCATCCACACATTTTTATTATAATTTTAATTATATTGAATAATAATCAAATTTATTTACACAAACCATGTATTTTACTTCTTTTTACTTTTTTTATTTCTGTCTGTGTATGCAATATGTATGCACACAAATATATATTATATGTTTGTCTATGTATATGTTTATGTGATGATAACATTTACAAAAACATTCTTCGATCTTAAAATTATATTTTAATATATGTCATTTTAGATATTAGGCATTTAACACATATATCAAAGATGCTATTGGATTCATTATGATCCAGTGGTGTGATGCAAAATAATTTTGTTTGACATTCATAATAAATTATAATATTAGTTAAATATATATTGGGCAAAAAAATTTAAATTACATATTTGTATTACAAATCTGTCACCATCAGCATTACATATTTTATAGTTTGCTTTGTCATAAGCTTGTTATTATGTAGGCTACACGTATTTGAAAAGTTAAGAAAATTCTTCAGAGATTATAAATTAGATTTCATATTTTTATAATAGAATAAATTGTCACAACATATGACAGTGTCTGTGTATGCCAAGGAAATTCCATATCATATTCATTTATTTGTAGCCAAGAGTGGTACAAACTTCTCATTGTTAAAGTACGCGTGAACTGATAGTTGTGACAGACTTTACTTTAGTATTGTGACATATTGTAAAATAGAATGGTAAAATGAGGAAAAAATGAAGGGTGGAGCTTGATTTTAGAGCACCGCCTCACAATCTCTAGCTTGAAGTGGTTAAGGATGTTCCGCCGAAGCTGTCAAACTGGCGTCATCAGAGAATTTACAGTGGGGGAAGCATGCTTTCAAATTTTGAATCTTTTTTTTTTATGACCAAGTAGAACAGATTCAATCAGACACTTGCATACAAAAGGAGAGAAATGGAGGGAGGAGGAGAAGGGGAGGAGAGCGGGTGGGGCGAGGGGAAGGTCAGAGTGCTGCTCTGCATAATAAAGATCTCGGCATCGTCATCGGGATTCTCCACACGCACGCTGGATATTACCTTTTACCACATGTCATTCCAAACCATTCCACCAGGACACGCAAGCTGAAGGAGCATGTCTAACTCGTTCAAGAGTCAGAGCGAAAGGATTAGCTTTTTTATTTAAGCCCGTAATCATGGCTACTCAATGCAAACTCTCCCACGCACAGATAGGAGCTGGTCATCTAGGTCAGGGGATTTAAAAGGTCCAGGGGGTGCAAGGGGTGCTAGGGAGACCATGAAAAGTTTGAGAAAAAAAGATTTTACAAAATGGATCTAGGGCTGTCTATGACAAAATGTGCACTTACGATATCAATGATTTAATGCCATTCCTTTCCAAGACTGCTCAGAAATCATGAGATTAGTCGTGATGATAATTGCATTGACAGCACTAGTTTTTAGTAGTTCGATTTAGATTTCATATAGACTTCGAATTATTTTTGAGTATAGAATTATTATATTTATATACTGTACGTATTTATATAATGTTCATCTCAGATATGCTAAATAAAAAGTAACTATTTTTAGAGAATATTAATAATAACATTTTGCTTAATCGATGAAAATATAAAAGCCTGTTTTTCTACCCTTAATTATTTCATTTTGTTGTCTTTATAATATCACAATTAAATTATCATACTGTGTTAATGATTGTTTATATGTGAAAATGTGTAGTTGAATTTATTTTTTGGGAAGGGGGTCCGTCCTATGGAAAAAAAAAAACTTAGGTTGACTTAAAGGGTTAGTTCACCCAAAAATGAAAATGATGTCATTAATGACTCACCCTCATGTCTCTCCAAGCCCGTAAGACCTCCGTTCATCTTCGGAACACAGTTTAAGATATTTTAGATTTAGTCTGAGAGCTTTCTGTCCCTCCATTGAAAATGTATGAACGGTATACTGTCCTTGTCCAGAAAGGAAATAAAGACATCTTCAAAGTAGTTCATGTGACATCAGTGGGTTAGTAAGAATGTTTTGAAGCATCGGAAATACATTTTGGTCCAAAAATAACAAAAACTACGACTTTATTCAGCATTGTATTGTCTTCCGGTTCTGTTGGGGATCCCCGTTCAGTGACGCTGCTGACGTAAGACGCTGCTGGCGTGTGTCTGGTGCACCCGAGCTTCGTTTACAGTCTGAGGGAGACGCACGCTGGAAACAAAACAATCTTCACAAACATGTCTAAGGATTTCCACAGAGAGGACGACTTGCATTTTTTTGCCCAGCCATATTTATTTGAACCCGAATACACGGACGCACCAGATACACGTCAGCAGCGTCTTACGTCATCAGCGTCACTGCGGACTCGTGAACGCGGATCCCCAACAGAACCGGAAGACAATACAATGCTGAATAAATCCATAGTTTTTGTTATTTTTGGACCAAAATGTATTTCCGATGCTTCAATGCTTCAAAACATTCTAACTAACCCACTGATGTCACATGGACTACTTTGAAGATGTCTTTATTTCCTTTCTTGACAAGGACAGTATACCGTTCATACATTTTCAATGGAGGGACAGAAAGCTCTCGGACTAAATCTAAAATATCTTAAACTGTGTTCTGAAGATGAACGGAGGTCTTACGGGCTTGGAGCGACATGAGGGTGAGTCATTAATGACATCATTTTCATTTTTGGGTGAACTAACCCTTTAAGGTCGACTCCTGGTAGATGGAGTCAGAGGATAGAGATCAAGTTCTTAATGTCTTAACATTGGACCACCACAAGTTATGGTGTGATTCATGTTGTGTAATAGGTCAAAGGTCAACTTTCAGTGTCATATATTGGAAGCCTGAACTTGAAAATGTGTTGATGTCCTTTACCATGGCCATGGTAACTCGATTCACACGATTAGATTGTAATTAGTATTCCATAAGGCTGATCATCTATTGATCTCCTCCGTCTGCGAGATTCGGAGGACAAAAAATACGTGAGGCAAAAGCTGCTTAGTTTGATGCATAGGCCAGGAGGGAGGGAGGGAGGGAGGGTGGGTTGGATAAAATGAGTGAAAGAAAAAGAACGAGAGAGCTGATGAAGACAAGTCTATAAAAAAAAATCATGAGCATTGCATAGACTAAAAGCAGACAGGCAGAAATTTGGTTGCATTCGCTAGTTTTCACTCAAGCTCCTTAATATTAGGGAAGAAAAACTCCCTGTAACCCTTTCATCCCCTTCCAGTCCCCAGCAACTTCTCTGTTTCTCTTCCCCTCACCCGGTCCAAATCTCTCAGTCTCCGGTGACTTGCCGAAAGTCTTCAGTCAGCCGTTTCTGCTTGGCTACCCTCAGTAAATCAATCCTGCTGATTGGGTCTGCTCTCTGACAGGGCAAAGACCCTGATGAAGACTAAGAGAGATGTATACATGTCGCTCCTAGTTACAGTCACCCGGCTACAGCAGCTTGTATTGGTGGGAAGGGCTCTTAGCGAAAGGGAGATGAATGGGAACAGTAAGGTTATGCTCGGAACATGCTAAATTAAAGTTTTAGGTTGAAAGTGGAATGTGTTTTTCTTCATCTCAGGTCGTGACATTTTGAGTATCTGTGGATTTGTGGTTTCTGCTTTCAACTTTGTATGTTTACATTAGCATTCCGGTACGTATGTTGAGTGGAGCTCACCGCTTTTCGACTCTCAGAGTACCTTTGGGGACAGTGTAAAGTTCATCAGTCATGCAAATGAATGCAGTTGTTGAGTAGTATAATCTACCTCCTGCTCTCTGGAGAACATTGCTTTCAGAAAAACACCATGATGAGATTTCCCCTACCCCTCTATAGACGCAGCCCAACCAATCAAAAATATGGCATCATGTTATTTCTGTTCCCAACATGCTAACTTTGTCATCTTTTTGTGTTCACGCACATCTTTGCATGCATTTCAGAACTCTGTGCTTATTAGCATATTTGTGTTTTTCATTCTTTGGCAGGAACATTTCAACCCAGAGTGCAAATTCAAAGAGAGTGTGTTTGAGAACTACTATGTGACATACTCCTCCATGCTGTACCGCCAAAGCCAGTCGGGACGCTCGTGGTACATCGGCATCAACCGGGACGGCCAAGTAATGAAGGGCAACCGCGTGAAGAAGACCAAAGCGGCTGCGCACTTCCTACCTAAAGTTATTGAAGGTCAGATCAGGTTTTAAATAAACTTGAGGCATTTTATCATGGTAAATCTAGCCTAAAGTGGTAACTGTGTTTTAATACATTCTACTTGTCATTAGCTGGTCCAAGCAGGAGTATATGCTAGTAGACCATTTAAGACCATTTTGGACCAGCAAGGTGGCTTAACCAGCTAAGGTGGTTAAACATGGTGGCTGTTCAAACAGCTAATAATCAACCTGGACAAGCTAATAACCTGCTTGCACTGACTAATGACTAATATCAGCTTGCTCTATCAGATAATGGCCACCTTGGTCTAGCTAAAAAACACTTTACACCAGCTAATAACCATCTTGCACCAGATTAAAGCAGCAAGTAATTAGCTTAGAGCACTTAATGTCGTGCTTGGACAAGTTTGCACTAGCATAAATGCAGGTATAACCAACTTGCATCAGATTAAACAATTTTACAGCAGTAACCTGACTGAACCAGCTAATAACCAGCTACGACCAGATAATACAGTTTACACCAGCTTAGACCAAATAGACCACATTCCCAGATTCCACCAGCTAATGACCATTTTGGATGAGCTTATAACCAGCTTGCACCATCTTAAACCAGCCAATAACCAGTTTAGAGCAGTTAATAACCTGCTTGGACCAGCTAATAACCTGCTTTCACTAGCGTAGACCAGCTAATTATCAGTTTGCATTAGCTTTGACCAGATAATAACCAGCGTAGACCAACTAGTAAGCAGCTTGCAACAGTTAATGGATATTTTAGATTAGCTAATAACCATTTTGCACCAGATTAACAACCAGTTTAGATTAGTTAATAACCTGGGGCCAGTTGCATAAACTGCTAAGACTAGTCTTAAAAGTTAGTCATCACATTTTTTCTTTTAAACTGTTCATAACTGTTTTAAGTCAGTTTTATATAAACGTAGATTGGTCTAATTTGATACTAAAAAGTAAGACTAATTGCCCCTTGACTCAACGCTAGTTGGTCAAACTATAACTTAAGACACAGTCTTAACATATTGGCTATGTTTATGCAACTGGTTTGGACCATCTAATAGTTTACAACTGCATAGCACCTAATATCCAGTTTATACTAGCTTAAACCAGATAATAACCAGCTTGCATGTTTATATGAGATAATATCCACCTTACGCCACTTAATAACCAATTTGCACCAGATTAAACCATCCAATAACCATCTTAAATCAGTTAATAACCTGCTTGGACCAGTTAATAACCAGCTTGTATCAGCATACACCAGCTAATATCCATTTTGTACTAGTTTAGACCAGATAATAACTAGCTTGCACCAGCTAACGGCCCTCCCAGTATTCAGATTAGTGGTCAATCAGTATGGGTTTTTCAGTTGCAGACACTTGAAGCTTTACATTTTCCACTGTCATAAATAGTTGCACTAATTATGAAACTAAAGGTTATTTTAGTTCCTCTGCTGTTGCTTTAAATAACATCAGTGTGTCTTTGTTCTTCTCGTTCCCTCAGTGGCCATGTACAAGGAACCTTCACTGCATCAGCTTGTAGCAGAGCAGAGTCCTCCTCGCAAAACCGTAAAGACATCAGACTCCCCCTCCCACAAGAATGGCAGGAAAGAGGCACCCAGAGCTGATGCTTCATAGCAAAGGGGGCGCTCACAGGGAGGGTGAAGGACTTCAGTGACACTGAGAACTCCGTTTTCCTTCATGCAATAGGGGCAGGAAGAGCTGTATGAGCGGCTGCTTGCTTTTGAATGGGGTGAGATCAGACAGCAGCCCCTGGCAATGAGAGGAGAATCCTTGCCTCTCTCAGTCGAACCAGCTCGTATATATTTCCACTGACCCGGCATGACACCTGACCCACCATATGATTCTATAATCCCCTGAAAAACATGTTTCTGTGCCCCCACATGCACTATTTGAGTTCTATCACAGTGCCAGACGAAAAATGCGAACAATATATATTCTAACTGAAGAATTCAATTGACTTTTCTTTCCCAAGGGTTTCTTTTTGTTTGAACGAAGAGTTTGGGTGTGAGAATGAGAGCGCGAGAGAGAGGTTATTATGTAATATCATCATAATGATTCCAGCAGATGAGACCCTCGCTGGTTCATTTTTTCCTGCCATCACTTTGCCAACGGCTGCTCTGTGCCAATCAGAACTATAGGAAGGAGTGCAGTAAAATTTGTTTTATTGGACCATTTAAGGAGGATCCAGTTCTATTGGTCTGCAGGTGTAGATTGATTTCTTCTGGGTCGCTTCCAGGGAAACCAATGCTATCGTCCGGAATATGTGATCGGGCAGCTTTTAAAATTAAACAAAGCCCTGTAGTTCCAATTCCTTGCACTGATATTCTCAAACACAACCTGATGACGATGATAATGAGTTAAGATTGAATCCACAACCCAAACGCATCTGTTTTTGGTTTAATTGTGGCTACACCTTGTAAGATCCAAAAAAGGAAAAAACAAGTCAATTCTCTTGTGACGACTCTATTAATGTTTAATGGCCAGTGAGCTCGGATCAGCATCCGTATCATTGGCAAACGAGTGCAGATTATTCGGGGCAGTTGTTTGATAGCTCTTTGATGGTAATCGTACAGGGGATTACATGGAGTCCAGCCATGATTGCTTGAATTATTTACTCCTTTTCTCAAGAACGTACGGCTCGTTCAAGCAGCTCGGATGATAAATTTTAATATGCAAATTTAAATTGTGGCGAGCCGATCAATGACGCAGATTGTGTGCGTTTAGACGTGTCTATTAGAGTGTGAAAGAGACAGAATGATGCGAAATGAACATCTGCTTCCATTATTTATTTGTGTGTGTGTGTGTGTGTGTGTGTGTGTGTGTGTGTGTGTGTGTGTGTGTGTGTGTGTGTGTGTGTGTGTGTGTGTGTGTGTGTGTCTGTCTGTGGCAGTCTGGGCACACATGTGTAAACACATTGGCTCACACAGTTGATCATTTTAATGGTTCGGTCGTGTCTGGGAATTTTAATCTGCCTGGAGATGTTGACTGATGACCTTCTCCAGGTTTCATAATTGACACATAACCAAGAGGAAGTGCTGCGACATCCAGGACCTCTTTGTAATTCCACAGGCATCTTCCCACACACACCACACTCCGTAAATTGTTTGCAATGTGTGTGTTTGAGTAAAGAGTTGGTCAACCATCTTACTGATGGTGCCCTTTTGTCCTTCAGAAGGGACGAGACCAGCTCTGTGATTATGACATCAATCATTTGTGGGCCAACAGCAACTGGTGCGAATGTGGAAGGTGTGACCTGGGTGGCTGTAGATGTGACAGGTTCACAAGTTTGGTATTGCTGTTGTTCTGTGTGAAAAAAAGGTCATTTGTTGATTCGTATTTGTGTTTGAATGGTCAACTCAATGTCCTTGAGCTGTGTCCTGAACACCTGGCCAGCAAAGAAAATAGTTAAAATAAAATGAATGAAACTATGAGTAAGAATATTAAATCGAAGGGAAAATATTTAGGTAAATGAAACAGGAAGTCAGAAGAACATATAGCGGATGTCAGTGAGGGTTTGTGCATGTTGCAGAACGTTTTTAGCATGTTGAAGCATGGTACGCGTATGTGTCTCAATAAAAGTTGGCCAAGTTAAAGGAATATTCCAGGTTCAATATAAGTTAAGCTTAATTGCCAGTATTTGGACATTGTGTTGAATGCAAACAAAATGTATTTAAACTAATTTAAAAAATAAAAATAAAAGGCAAAAAAATTGGGTTACAATGATGCACTTAATGGAAGTGAATAGGGTTAATTTTTACAGCATTTACAGCTCTTTCATTGTCATATACCTTTATATCAAAAGGGTTAATTAGGTAATTTTTTATGATGATGAAATCATGTTAACATGCACATTTTTATGTCTTGTGGCTATTCTATTAAATCAGTGAGCATGTTAGCATTTACGTTCGTTTGAATCCTTCACTTTCATTGTTAAGTGACTCACTGTAACCCTTTTTTTTAAAGGAGGGACAAAAGGAAAATAATTTTCGTGTTAATCAACATTATGCCACAAGTGCAGTAGATTGAGTTTAACTTGTATTGAACCTGGAACATTCCTTTAAAAGGAATTGTAATGTGTAGCATGAGAAAGTCTGGAGAAAGTTTGGTTATGCGAGACGAGGTTTGGGATGAAGACGATTCGCTGGCTACGAGAGACTGAAAGTCCTGAGGGCAGCTCAGTGATTGAAGTTAGAGAGGAAGAGGAAGACACTTTAGAGGCATTAGATTATGAGGAGCAAAACCAGAAGATCATTAAGTTGGATTCTTGGAGGAGAGCTTGTGCTTTGGTGCTAATGATGAGGGCAAGATCCTGTTCTGTGAATTAGACACTGAGTGAATTCTTGCTGATTGAGCGGAAGGTGAGGAACAGGGTCCTTTGAGGATTGGGGGAAGGGAACATTTATGCTCGCGCGTGTGATGTAGTTACCTGGCCCGACGGAGACGTTGAGAACACAAGGACGAATGCGGTGCACACACGCCCCCTCATGTGTCCTCCAAAGTCATGCTCCATTTCCTGAGCAATCTCCCCAAACCCTCTCCTGTGTGTCCAGTGGCTTTTAACCTTCCCTCCAGCTCTGTGTGTGTGTGTGAGAGAGAGAGAGAGAGAGAGAGAGAGAGAGAGAGAGAGAGAGAGAGAGAGAGAGAGAGAGAGAGAGAGAGAGAGATAGAGTGTAGTAACGATCGATTGACTCAATAAAAGCCAAACTGGAGAGCAATAGCCCAGCACTGTGAGCAATAATTTCCCTGTGCAACCGAGGAACCCGAGGACATTAGCAGACGATGAACTGAGAGGGGGTTTTTTGTGTGTGTGTTCGGGACTTCCAGTCGGCAAGAAAGCAGCGGAGGAGGAGACAACATGGAGATAAAGTGACATTCAGATCGTAAACCCAATTTTGGTTTTATCAAATGGGCCTTGCCCGCTTGATCTCGCTCTCTTTCTTCTGTCCAGACCTGGTTTTGCAGTGAAACGACTAGTATTATGGTCTCAGATCTCTCCTGACTCTCGCTCTCTCCTTTAAATCAGGGCAAGTTCTCAATGACACATTGAGTCCACCCTCTGTTTCATTTGCCCTGAATTCAAGCATGGAAAAAGAGTGAGATGATCAAGGGTACACTTCTAAAATGTTCATGCTGTATTTTTGTGACGAATAATTGATTTCATACTATGTATCTCAGAGGAGTAAAGGAGAAAAATATGTGTATATAAATCAAAGAATGATTAAAAATTAATATGAAATGCAATCAAAAAATGATGACAGTACTGTAAATGGGTGCTTTTGGGGAGATGGACTGCCTGGTCTTGCCAAAACTGCTGTGAGCCATATGGACTGTGGACATGTACAGATTTGAGTTTCTTTTTGTATTTGTTTTTATTAAATTGTGATATTGACTGAAGCAACTAAAGGTCATTTCACCCACAGTGAAAAATGTAATTTTGAAGAACTGATGGGTACTTCCTTGAAATTTGCTTTTATATTTAGTGGAAAATATGTATGAAACCTTGTTTTGCTTTTTCTGACATATTTTCCCGTGTGCAAACTTACTTTTATTGATTATTTTCTTCTTTTTCATTTTAAAGCTGTGTCGTGAACAGACTAACTAATTGGACTTTTCGAGACCTCTTCACCCACACATGAGCAAAAAAAAAAAAAAAACCTGAAAGCCAACGCACCTTTTCTAATCAGGTCTTCCAAATGAAATGCAGAAGAAAACAAGCCAATCCTTTTCTCCCCTATCTTCTCGTCTTCCAAAAAGCAAAGTCTTCCACTAGCCAGGGTTTACCTGAGTGTGACAGTAACTGCCAAACTGAACATGGCTTCCTGCATAAGCCCCGCCCTCGATTTTACACAGTGAATGCAGGAACAGGCTGATTGGCTGACAGTCAATGGAGGCGGAGCTACACACACCTGCCCTATGAAACAGCATGGAGACATAAATACGTGGAGACTCGAAGAAAGCTGACCATAGACTAACAGCCGGGGTCAGCTGGCCATCCCCTGCGTCACTAACCAGCATGGCGGACGTGCTGCTCTTGAAGGCCGACACACCTGGGAGAGAACTAAGACTCTATTGCATGCATCCCACTTAGGAAATACTAGGAAAGGACTCCCTGTTACAGAGCACAGGATCTCCTTAGCACCCTCTCCTGACCTCCAACTTGCCATCCTGTGTACGTTTCAAGAGCAATTATACATCTCTGGGCTGGGAGGAGGGAGAGGTGTGTCTTATTACTACATATTATTGAATAAACAGTTATATTTGTATTATTGTAAGATGTGTGATGGACTTGTGATTTTGTGTAAAATATGTGCCCCTGGTTTTAGAACATTACCATGCATAACATCTCAGGCATGTAGGAAACAGATGGCACAGACAGCTGCAGGTAATCACAGGTGAGCAGTCAGGTGACAGGCGACAGACAATCTCTGCTCCCTTTGCACATTGCACACGGACAACACGCTCACACGAAACACTCGCTCTGCGCAGTATTTTTAAAACTTTTCCCTTTTCTATGTCACCAGACCTTGACTAATCGTCTCAATGGCCACCTACGAACATCTGCATTATGTCACTGCATTACAGGAAGTCTCGCTAATCAGATGAGGAACAGAATTAATTCCGCAGGGTGATATATAAACCACAGCCCACTCTCGCTCTTGCATGCAGACTCGTTATACAATCGTAGATCATCTTCCAGACCCTTCAAGCAAGCCAAGATAATTGTCTTGAACGCCTTTACAGACTCGACAAACTCTTAAAACAAGCTTCTTCATTTGAGGATTAGCTGGCGGTTGATGGATTAATATGAGGAAATTACATGCAGAACAGGGTCTGAATTTCAGGGTGGGAGGATGAAACGTAATTCAGATCCCTCTGCTGTTTAACTAAAAGTAATCCTAGAAACTAACTCTAGATCAGGACTCCTGCTGCGTGAATATTCAGAAATATTTCGAAGGCAGATTGCTTATTTGAGAGAACGACAGCATTTGGGTTAAACAATCAAAGAGTGGAGACTTCAAATGTATGGCATGCATCATAAAAGATGGTTGCACAGTGATTATTTCTCTGCAGGATGAAGGGAGACGCAAAAAACTGTTGAAAGTTTTAGAAAAAACAATGGAAGTTTTTTTTCTTGTTTTCTTGTGGTCACAATCTTATCAAATGTTTAAAACTGTTGCCTGTTAAACATCATTCAACAATCATTCATCAGTAAGTTTGCACATTTTGTTCATTTACAAAAATATTTTAAACCAACTGAATCAATATGCAAAAAATCACGTGGCCTTTAAAATAAGTTGTTTTTTAAAGTCACCCTATTCAATAATTTTATAGGTTAAAACTCATCTTTGATCCCCAAAATGACGTGTGAAAACAATTTCTTCATGCCAGCTTGAATGTAACTTCACACCTTGCTTTAGTATACACAGTTCCATGAATATGCATGTTTATATATAATACCTTATCCACTCGCATAACTTTACTGTAGTAAATGCTACATGATGGCAAGTGGAAATACTGGTTTTATTCAGCCATATACTGTATGTTTGAAGCAGAAACTGATTCAGAAGAAAAAGTGGAAGAGTGAATTATACAGGCTCGTCTAGAAGTCAATGTATAAGTCAAGTGAAAGGTATAACTAACTCAATTCAAGTTTAAAAACATTGTAGGCCATCTGCGCATCTACAGTATATAAAATAATAACAGTTTCTGTAGATGGGTATGCATTCTGGCTTCCCAATAGGTTACAACAGCGATAATCAAAAAACGATGGACAAAACAGTCACTCTTTGTAAACTTTGTTCATTGGGAGTGCTGTATGCTCTAAAATAACCAGTCATTACACCGTTGATAGAGTGCGAGCGCAGCTGAGTCCTGAACAGCACACGTTGCTATCCGTGTTTAAAATAAACTCATTTAAGTGCGAATTTGTGTGTGCACTCATCCGAAGTGCTCACACGGGCAGTTGCTTCTCGCGCAAATATTGATCTGTGCTTGAACGGACAAATTCACACAAAAATTATGTCAACATGCCTGTCTTGGTAAGTATCCTATAGTAAACATAGTTGGTTATGTCTTAAGTGAATGTAAACAGTCGAGAAAAAAAACGCATGTGTCGGAATCAGTATTTTGGTTCCGGGCATTAGTCTTAAAATGACAGCAGCCTAATATTCCTGCTGTATGATTTTAATGTTGATCAAACAACAAAAGAAAAGGTAATCACTTTTGTAACTTTAATAATGATGAATCTTTATTTAATTTATACCGTGTCAATTATATTCAATGCTATTTTACATTTAATTACTTTATTCAATTTATGTACCTGAAAACTACTGTTAGACCTAAATAACCTGAAAAACACAGTTTATTTTATTTGTTTCTTTGCTCTGTTGCTTGTAGTTGGATTATTTGTTTCTTATTTTCTTTATTTTTATTTGACAGTTGTCCTTCATACAGAACCGTACCGAAAACCGTGACCTAAAAACCAAACCGTGAGTAATTTGAACCATTACACCCCTAGTTTTAACCGGTTTTGAGATTGTCAAAATTATACTCGAAGTCGTGTGCATTATTTTTTATAAATCAACGAAACGAATTAGTAAATCGTGCGCATGATTTAGCAAATCAAAGGAACAAAATAGTAAATAGTGCACACAATTTATAAATCGAAAGAACGAATTAATAAATCAAGGGAACGAAACAGTAAATCGTGGGAATGAAATAGTAAATCGTTCGCATGATTAATAAATCGAGGGAACAAAATAGTAAATCGTTCGCACGATTAATAAATCGAGGGAACGAATTATTAAATTGTGCTCACAATTTTTCTTTTTTTCTTGCATGTCTTGTGCGAGACTCCATAGAATCTGATAGAAATTGTGCTTGTTTTTCTGCACTCATAACTACGCAAAATGTTTGAAATTGTTAGTGCATGAGAAGGCCACTCATCACTAACAGACATAATAGAGCTATTTCAACTTGAGTAATTCACTGATCAACGTAAAAGCGGTCGTAAATGAAGGATATAAATATTGTACTAAGAAATTGCTACCTCCCCGGATAGGGAAATTGTTTACAATTTTGTTTTCTTGTAAACAAAATTTTATCGTATTCGCGTTCTGTTTTTTTTTGGTTTGGACCCAGACGGCAACAGTGTCGGCACAGATCCAGCCCACATCTGGTACATACGGATTCCACACGGCCCAGATGTGGGCTGGATCTGGGCTGACACTCTATTGCTGTATGGGTCCAGACCAAGAAAAACAGAACGAGAATATGATAAAACTTTGTTTACAAGAAAACACAAGAAGAAGGCTGAAATACATCAATTAGTAATGCCCTCTTGGGCTTCCATAAGATACTGGAAGCAGAAAAAAAATACACTAAATCACGCCACAAATACGTGTGATGTGACATCATTTTACAATAACACAAGCGTGCCAGAATTTGTTTCTGATTCCCCAGGCTGAATTTGAAAGCATCAGAGAGGGAATGAGTCATGGTTGTATCAGACCCTCACCTGCGGCAAACCTCTGCAACCCTCGATAAAGGTAAACAACAACAGTAAAATCTGTCAAGGGTGATAAATGCTCAGTAGATTTTTTTTTTTATTCCATGGGTAAATTCTAATGGTAAGTCTTTCAACTGGCCACATAAAAGCAGATTGCAGGGCACCCCGCTGCAATCTCACAGTGCTCTGGAGGAAATACAGCAACATGTTAGAAGTAATAATTGATCCATGCATTATTCATGGACGTCTCCCTGGGGAAACGGAGAGGATAGCGAGGGTGGCAGGGTCAGAGAACGCACATCTACTTGCTGCTCCTCATTACATTTGCCATCTGGGCAGAGCGTTTAGACCAGGGCTTCCCTGTCACACACACACACACACACACACACACGCACATATATATATATATATATATATATATATATATATATATATATATATATATATATATATATATATATATATATATTTATAGGCTGCAATAATAATGCATGCAGAAACAAGTCTTGCATGCACACCTACACACTGGAAAGCAAATACATACACACAGACACACTTCATACTTGTGTACCCTTACAAGCCTCTGATCTCTTGAACGATGATTTTGATCCAACATGCCATCTTCTCAAAGCTTCTCACTCTTTATGCTGCGTGCTTCCAAACCTGACATCGTACACACTATTTGAACTCTTCCCTGAAGCCTTTAGCTCTGCCCTGAGGCCTCCTGAGCACATCTCCTGACTCTCTCCTGATTGTACCACTTAAACTGATCGTCAAGGTCTTCGGAGTATGAGACTACAGTAATTTAAGACTTGTTTTATACTGCTCTCTAGTGGATGAAGGAGTCACTGCATGCACAATGCAAATGAAGCCTGAGTCAGCAGCCTTGATTCTGAAAGGAGGTGAGCCTATTGTCACCTTAACCATTATGTTCCTTTAATTGTTAACATAAGGTTGATGTTAATTTTGTTATATTAACATGACATGACCACAAAAATTGACACAAAACTTCATAACATGCTTCAAATATCCTCAATGAAAAATATGGCAACACTCTACAATAAGGTTACATTAGTTACCTACACTAGTTAACATGAACTAATAATGAACTGCACTTCTACAGCATTTATTAATCGTTGTTAATGTTAATTTCAACATTTACTAATACATTATTTACCAGTTGTATTTGTTAACAGTAGTTAATGCAGTAACAAATGTAGTTGCTAATGGTTAGTTCATGTTTGTTAATACATTAACTAATTTTAACAAATGCAACTATTGTAAAGTGTTACCAAAAATATTATATTACATTTATTATATAAATACACATAATGAAACTTAATTTGCTCAGATTGTCTGATTAGTGTTCATACTGTAGAAATTCTTATCTATAAATTGATTATTTGTATTATAGTTTTGTTGTATTTATTGCAATTTCTCCAAAATAGTTATCATGATATTATCAGGATCACAATCACCTTTCTGAAAAAAAAATCCATACCTAGTTTATGGTAAAGTTGAGATTTAAATCTACTGGGATCGGTTATGATCTGAATGAGAAATAATAGGATTAATTTTGAAATTAATATCCAGCTCAAGTGCTGCTGTCAATAAAGCAAAAAGAGAGACAAACAAAATATAATTTAAATGTTTGTGGTCATAATTTGAAATGAAACGCGTGTAGTGTGTTTGAAATAGTGCATGTAGATTTCACTATTTGTCTCAGATATATGGATTATATGTAGCCACTTACAAAAACACACACTTAGTATTTATCCCAATGTCCTCCATTATCCTTCCCTGTGAGGCCCAGGTAACATCACCATTGATTTCACTTTTATCTCATTCCCACACATTCCCTTCTGCACTTCATCTCATTATAATGTAAATGGACATTGCGGCTATCACCAATAAGGAAGAACAAAGAGATAAACAGGAAGTCTCTGCTGAGACTTTTCGGTGATGTTAAGCATCCATTACACAGATAAAGGGAAGAACAAAACAAATGTCAGAACTCTCAGACCCTAGACTGAAGCTACAATGAAAGGCCACGACTGCCCCTAGTGGCTGAACTGAACACTAGCGGGATATTTCCAACAGGGGGCGGTAGTAAGGAGAAACTGCGTGTATGAGCAGACAGAGAGAAAGAGTTTCCATGAAACTCGTCTCCTTAGGAACTGTGGGTAAGATCAAAGTGATAATAATACCACATGCCACAAGATATATATTAATGCAAACATCCCAGAGCTAATTAAACTATATAAAGCAAGACATGATAACATTACCATGAGAACAAAAGAGTAGTTGTCAGAATTACGAGCTTCTCGGTCCCATTTACTCCCAGTTATGAATCACTATCAGTTGACAGTTTGAATTACTTGACTTGGAACTCTAAACAAACTCTAAACAATTATAGGGGTGGATCTAATAACCCCCCCCCCCCCCCCCCCCACTTACACCTTTTCCCCACCACCCAAAAACATATAGGTGACACTCAATTCTGAAAAAGAGCAGAGAAAAAAAGATGATTCTTATACTGCCACGACGAGGATATTTATGGGAAGTTTGCATTTGCACACAATGTCAGAAATAAACTTCATTGTTTCTCATGCTCTCTGAGATGGTGACTGGCAGGGTGTGTGAAATGTCTCACCAGAGCATAAGATATGAGAGAATTGTGATACGTGGATGCGTGTATTGGATTGCGTGTGTGGAGGGAAATATAAAGCAGAGATCTTGCGTTGGTATATCTTCAGTTTATATTCCAGGAAATGCCCAGGGTTGATGTTGTGTGGTTCACGGTAGAACCTGTTTGACCAGTACTGATATGTTACACACCCTTCCCCCCATGAGAGCAGATGCAAATAATGCTTTACTGAACAGTTTCACATAGACTAGGAAGTGACACATGTACACACTCAGTGTGTGAATCATATCTACTGACTGAAACCTGTGACATCATAATTTGTTTGATTTCTAAAGACATGCCTTTTCTCTTTCCGTCTATGTTTGTGATAATGTTGCAAAATAAACAGCAACTAAAAAATAATCCTTAAGCGCAATAACTCACCTGAAAACTATTTTGAAGAGTAGGCTACATTTCTAAGGAACTACAGAGTGGTTAAGAACCTAAACAGTTTGGCTTTTTATCATACAGATATACGTTATCAACACATCAGTTTCGAAAGCAGAGAAGACATGTCAGAACAACACTGAAAAAGTATTTACTTGTGAAACAACAGTTTGACAAGTTAAAACGGGTTTTGGGTAGGCCTGAGTACAGGGATCAGAACGCCCGCATAAAATTTCATGCCAAAACAAATGTATATAAAATAAATTTAAAAAAATTACATTATTGCTTTTTTATTCTGCTAAAAATCAATTGAAATATGAAAAATGTTTCTATGTTTATACATTAACATTACTCCGTTAGGAGGTGTAAGTTTATTTCTGTAGATTTTTTTTTTAATAATTTGCTTTGGCTTAGTACAAATATATTTGCTAAAGTAAAAAAAAAAAGAAAAAAAAAAGGAAAAATGTTTAAAGGTGTTTAAAACCCCAGTGCAAGGTACAGCTACATTCTCCCAAACAGTATTGTGTCTGTGTCAATATGCTTATTTACAAACATGGCGTTAGGTGCATTTCCTGTTAATGTTGTGAAATGCGGTCAATGAGTTTCCTTTCTGTGGCTAATAATCATTACTCGCTCATCTCAATTGAAGTCTAAAAATAATTCCTCCATCTATTAGCTGGCTTAAGATTGTCATGACATTTCACTGTGTTTGGCACTTCGGTTGTAACAATGTCTTTCTTCAGAAGTATGACTCAGTATCACAGCAATTTGTTTGAACATTAATCCCAGACCCAAATAGAAAAATGTCAACAAAGCTACCGTTCAAAATATCCAATAAATGCAGTCGTGGTGAGCAAAACAGACTTCTTTAAAAAAACATACAAAAATCGAACCGACCCCAATCTATTTAGTGTAAATATATAAAATGTATATTTAAAATGTAATTTATTCCTGTGATGTTAAAGCTGAATATTCAGCATCATTACTCCAGTCTTCAATCTCACATGATCCTTCAGAAATCATTATAATGCTGATTTGGTGCTCAAGAAACATTTCTTATTATTAATGTTAAACACAGTTGGGCTGCTTAATATTCTTGTGGAAACTGTTATTTGTTTAGGATTCTTTGATGAATAGAAAGTTCAAAAGAACAGCATTTATTATAAATATTAAATTTTTTATTAATTTCATAAATGTCTGTACTGTCTTTTTTTAATCAATTGAATGTGCCTTTGCTAAATAAAAGTATTACTTTCTCATTAAAAAAGTTGGGGGGGGGGGGGGGAGTCGTACTTGCCCCAAACTTTTGAGTGGCAGTGTATCATGATTTCCCACTGATAATAACAGGAAATGATCTTAGAGTGACATCTGAAGGATCATGACATAGAAGACTGGAGCAATGCCATCACAGGAATAAATTACATTTTAAAAGATATAAACCAGTTAATTTAAATTGTAATAATATTTCATTACAGTAATTTGTTGATCAAATAAATTCAGCCTTGGTGAGATTAAGAGACGACTTTCAAAAACATTTGAAAAAAATGTAATGTTTCAAAACACTTGACTATAGCCTACTAAAATAATATATATATATATATATATATACACACATAAACTGCATAATGTAGCCCATATTATTTGGAGAAGGGTTTAGACACGTCTTATATCTATTTGAACGAGGTATTTTGACATTTAGGCCAGAAACAAGATTATATAAAGATTCTGTAACATCACGATGAAAGTAGCCCAGCTGTGATTTGCCATACTTCGATACGGTGTCGTCACGATTCACGAAACTCCAGACCCCTTCAAATTTAACATTTGAACATCTGAACCTAACCTAGACGAAACTGAGAATGTCTCCGCCCATAAAGAGGACGAGACTCTTATAGCTCAAATCAGCAGCTCCTTTCATAAGCAGGTGCGGCTTCACTCAACAGGTGTCTGAGTCAGGACATCCACAACGGCTCTACGCGAAATTTTAAAACCATTTCGAACTTATTTTTGTGAATTTAACTCATTCAAAGTCGGAGGACTACAGAAACCCACCTGAACTGTTGCTTCCAGATATCAAATAGATATAGTTTCAGACTAGTTCATCTTTTTAAATTCATCGAAGATGGCGAATAAAGGAATGCAGCTCCTGGGATTTGCTCTATCTGTTCTGGGTTTGATTGCGCTCATTATTGGCACAATCTTGCCTCAATGGAAGATGTCTGCCTACGTTGGAGATAATATAATCACAGCGATTGCGATGTATTCAGGCCTTTGGATGTCGTGCGCATCTCAGAGCACCGGACAAATCCAGTGCAAGGTGTACGACTCAATCCTACAACTCGATGGTAAGAGCAAACCACCTGTACGTTTTTTTTTTTTTAAAGCTATATTATAGACGATAACAACACCACTGGATATCTATTTTTAGAATAGCCTACTAGTTCTGTTTTTAAACTAAGCTTTTGCTTGGTGAAATGCTGTAGCCTACCTGAGAGGGCGCATGCGCGTAACGTTACTGGCATAATGTCGTCTTCACACTGTGATGATAATGATACGAGTGTTCTGGCGTCGAAGGGTGCCAGCTTACTGATATGATTTATGTGTCGTGTCATACAGCTATCTATGTCAGCAGAGACAATAATAAAATCAAAACTTTTAAACTTTGTCGATAACATACAAAACTCCTGGTAATTCTTTTATTTTATTTTTTTAATCTGTCAAATATAAGGAGCAAGTCATATTTAAAACCGTTGTGATTTTTGTCTTTAACCATAACTTAGGCTACATGAAAGCTAGCACCCAAATTGTATGTCGTTACCACGCCCTATAGCAACTCGTCTCGCGTTACCACAGCAAGGACACGCACCTGTTATTCATGCGTCCCCTCAGAATTGCACGTTTTTCTCTTGATTTTATCCATTTTGACTAATGGCGTTTGATGCCATACAAATGTTCAATGAGTGTCTCTCACATTCTTGCAGAGATTGGTTTTAGATAATAATATTTGTTTTGATTTTATCTTTTGTTATTCAAGGAATTGTATCCATTCGTTTTGGGTCAAAGGAAGCTCAAAGGCGGTAAAAAGGGCAGCTGTCCTTCAGGAATGTGTGAACGTGACAGTTTTTAAGCCAAAGTAGTCACAACAGGAGATTATTCATTGTATTGTTGGTCAATAAACAAAATATGGATTTAAAGGTATAGTTCACCCAAAAATTGGGGTTTTGTCATTAATTACTCTCAAGTTGTTCCAAAACTGAATGAATTTATTTCTTCCGTTGAACACAAAAGAAGATATTTTGAAGAATGTTGGTAACCAGACAGTTGCAGTAGCCATTGACTTCCATAGTAGGAAAAAAATACTATGGAAGTCAATGGGTGCCATCAACCGTCTAGTTACCAACATTCTTCAAAATGTCATCTTTTGTGTTCAACAGAAGAAAGAAACTCAGAGTTTTGGAACAACTTGAGGGTAAATTATTTAAAAAAACATTTTTTTTTTTTTTTTTGGTGAACTATACCTGTAACATTAGGTAAACTTTCCGACTGGGACAATGCTAGTTTACTGTTGGGTGATGCGGTTGGGTTACGCTTTTACTTAAAGTAATGATTACACGGGCGCGACTCCCACCCTTCCTCCACTCGAGGAAACAGTGTTCCTGTGTAGGGTGGGGGAGTCAGGCATTGTCTTTAAATGGCTCAAATATTTTGTCAACAGCTTATTAAAACAACCAAATGAGGAACTCCTTTGTCATGCACCTAAACAGACAATGAAGCTATTTA
Organism: Siphateles boraxobius; assembly: GCF_051911475.1. NCBI lineage: Eukaryota > Metazoa > Chordata > Actinopteri > Cypriniformes > Leuciscidae > Siphateles > Siphateles boraxobius. Next base: position 14,622,545 of record NW_027508866.1, read on the forward strand.
AACTCAAAGGCTTTTAGTAAAACGGAGGTCTGTGATGTTTACCTTATTTCATCCCTTCTTTACTCCCCACATCTGAGACCGATGTAAAGGAGTCATTTGGCTCGCTTCTGCCATTTGTGTAGCCATAAAGTATGTTTATAGACAATTACCATATCAGTATTTTGATGTAGCTTAAATAAAATGGACTTTCATCAGTGAGTTTGTTTCATTTTATGTTATGCACGCACAAGTACAACACATATTTAATGATATCTTACTGTAGTATTGCTATTAGGGAGGAACCATGAGATTTAACATGGCACAAGCAAAGTGAGCAGAAAACCCGGCAAGGTGACGTAATGGCCAGCAGCCATTTTGTACATATTGTAAGACTTTTTAATATGCATTTTACTACAGGTGACAAGCTCCTAATAAACAGTTCTTCCTAATAACTTGAGATTTTGTTAATAATTCTTAATAATTTGGCTTGATACTAAAAGGAAGTGTTATGCTTTTGAAAGCCATGCCCATAAAGCAAAAGCAGATAGATTGTTGCAGTGAAACCAAAGTTCCCACGACTGGTTAAACCTGTTCCTTCTCTGTATCTAAAGGGCAAATCGCTGCCCAAATATGTGTACAATCATCTCTCGAAGGAGGCTTCCGGTTTGAACCGGTCTTTGTTGCACCTGACTGCAGTTGTAGTGGGGGAAGGGCTTTTCTCGTCAGGTAGAGAGGAAAAAAAACATTTCAAAACCCTTTAGTCTGTTCATAATCTTTTTGATTCACTATTGGCACACCTTTTATGTGCTGAACTGACTTCAACTATGATTAACAATTAAAGAAATATGTTTCAAATAAGCTTTTTTTTTTTAATGGTGTGGGTAGTCTGAATGTCACGGTCATGAATGTACATGTCGAGACCAAAATATGAATCTCTTTGTTCCTCTACCCTCCCCCTCTTTCAGGTGCTCTCCAGGCAACTCGTGCCCTGATGATTGTAGCAATCCTATTCACAGTAGCAGGACTGGGTGTGGCCAGCATGGGCATGAAGTGCACTAACTGTGGTGGTGATGACAGGGTCAAAAAGGCCCGCATTGCCATGACCGGCGGGATAATCCTCATTGTTGCAGGTACGTTCACTCTAATATAAAGATATTAATGTTATCTAATTAAACCACAGCAGTGACAAAAACAGAGTTTCTCTGAACTAGAAAAGTACATGTAGTCCAAAAAAAAAAATACAATCCTGAAATATGCAGTTTAAATAGAAGTAATAATGCATTTTTTAAAAATCAAGGTTAAATGAACTCTTTCGAGGTTTGGAATATCTATCTTCACAGTTTTGGTTTCGCATTGCTCTGAATGTGATTTTGGCAGATGACATGCAGAAAATGTTCACTCCCAGTCAGTGGGGAGATACTAAGTCAAAAACAAATACTGTGTCGTTTGGAATTTGCTTTATTTATTTTTTTAGTAACTAATTTATCGCTTCTCTTCCATTCCTCAGCCCTCTGTAGCATTGTTGCCTGTGGTTGGTTTACAAGTCAAATCGTCCGGGACTTCTACAACCCCTTCACACCTGTCAATACAAAGTAAGTTCAAATGTGGCTGCCAACCACAAGAAAAGTATATGCATTTTTCCTTGTGCTTCACCTTATTTTATAGTGTCTCTTTCAGTACTGAGAAGGGAAGTCACAGCTCGTAATATAATACTCTATTTCTATAGGTATGAGTTTGGTTCAGCCGTATTCATCGCCTGGGCAGGTGCGTTCCTGGACATAATGGGTGGAGGCATGTTGGCCGCCTCCTGCCCAAAGAGTAAACCCTCTCCCAAATACCCCAAGTCCTCCAGACCCCCCAGCAGCAGCAAGGAGTACGTTTGAGCCGCATCACTTTTCTCAAGCTGAAGAAGTCAATAATGAATCACGGAGCGTGAGAAGAAGTTTCCCTAATCCGCTGATCTGAGATCTGTTATGATTGTAATTTCTTTTATTGTGTTTGACTTAGAATAGAACAAACCACTCAGATCAGTGTTCTCGGGCAACTTTTACTCATGCTCGATACAGCAGCCCACCCTCAGAAAAAAAGGACACTTCTTCTTTTCTTTCTTTTGATAAGCACCCAGTCTTTTTTCTTTCTATTTACGAATCTTGTTGCTGATGTGAGTTTGGAAAGGGGTTCTTCCCCAGTGTGTTCCTCAATTCATGAGCCTGCCATGTTTAGTGATCATGAAAGAGGGAGACATGCTCAGGGAAAAATCATCACTCGTACAACTCAGTTACACTGCATCACTGCTGTAAAGCTTTGTCCTGGCCTGACCATCTGCCTTGCTTGCTGTGTACTTTATCTAATGAATTGAGCCAGACACTGAGGGGCATGAGAAAAACTTGCATTAAATGTGTGTAATAATGTGTAAAAAAACTTTTTTTTTTAAGAACTAGGGCATAAACATGCAAATTTCTAGTTCACTTTGCTTGTCCGTGTGTCATCAGACTATAGCTTTTCAAACGATATTTCATTTTATACAAATCAACATCTTCTGAGGAAGTTTTATCTTGACTTGGTTTAGATGATGGTTAAGATAAAGAAGGCACTAAACTTTACATTTTGTTGTTTTGCAGATTGGTCAGTTTCTTTTACTGAGCAACATGATCAATGCTTTTTTTTTTTTTTAAACCAATGAAATTGCTCTTATATATGCGAAGTGAATCTTAACCTTAGCTTTTGTGCTTTAGCTCCTCAGTGTCCTCCTTGTTGCATGTGCACATTTATAAAGCCAATGTTACAAAATGTTTTGATACTCCTTTATTGTATTTATACACGCCACTTACTGGTCAGGAGAAAAAGGCTGTAGATATTCGTTCAGTTTTATAACAGCTGGTTACAAACTGGAGGTCACATGGATTACGTGTTTTTCTATCTGTCCACATTTCTTTCCTTTGGTCTTTGTACTTGGACCACTTGAGATGGGTTGCCCTCAAGTCTGTTTAGGCGTTAAGGTAAATTTAAGTCACATGTATATTTGTGACCAGCTTATGCAAATATTTAACTTTTAAAAAAAGGTTTTGACTGTTTTAAGTTTGTTACAAATTACACATTTTATGTAAATAAATTTTTTTAAACAAGATCTGTCCATTGTCGTGTTCATGTAAGTGTTTAATGATATCTGTGGTAGTTAACCTATATTAGTGATTTGCAAATACCTGGGTCTTGTTGAGTCACGTGGTCCTCTGATTTCTGTTTCAGCATTATTTGCATGTTCTGGCTATCGCTGCAGACGTGTCTCCTAATGTAAATAATTCTTTAATAAGAGAATATGTGTGAATGGAAAATGGGTCACCCGGTGGAATCAATGAAGTCGGTCATTATGCTGTGGGTGAAACTAGGGCGAGCCATTTGTATTTCAAGAATATCCTGTCATTTGGTTATAATACAGGAAGTAAGAACATGATAAATAAAACTTGTTTACAAAGGGAATTTGCGTTTCACCAGCTAACGTTAGAAATATGTGGGACAAAATGTAAGGTACTTTTCCTCTTTATTTGGGTGTTGTGCTCTGTACTGCCACTCAAAGATAGCCTAATACATTACTGATAATCTCCTCAGTCAAACACACAAAAAACTTAAGACTTCAGCCCCCTAAAGAAAGTCAAAATAAAAGGCTGGTAGTCTTATTCTTCATACATATTTGGCCTAGGTAGTAAATATGGTTTACAGCATTAAACTGCATGGTTTAACTTAATATGATATGACATGAAGTTTGGTTTATTTCAGACAGACAACTTAGTTTCAACACAGTTGAGCTGACAAACAACAGCATATTTTACTGCAGTCTGAAACAGGTTTTGAAACAGCAAGCTGAAGCTCTTGCTTATAATGCCTACCCTTTTTGAAAACATCTCATATTTTAAATAAAATAAGTATTGTCTTACATCAATATATAATGTTGACAAATCTAAACAAAATACAAAAGCAATATTTCCTATGCAATACAATTGCACAATCCAAAATACAACAAAAACAGCTTGTTCATTTATCACTCTTTAAATTGCTTCATATAGTTTAATTGCAATATTTTTAAATAGTTTCTTTAACTTACTAAGTGTCCCACATATTTTTATTTCTTCATGACAGTTATTCCATAAATTTACACCTTTAACTGAAATACAATGGTATTTTGCATTGGTCCACACGTGGTTCTTTTTAAATATACAAGTTCCCCTTAAGTCATGTTGGCATTCTCTTTCTGTAATGGTTTTTTGCTTTGTACATGATTTGTAATGTTTTTGGTTCTACTTATTCTTTAAACTTTAGGGCCTTTAATTCAATAAAAAGGGAGTTTGTTGGCTCCCTATAGGTGTTTTTTTTTACTATTCGTATGGCTCTCTTTTGAAGCATAAAAATTGGATTGGTGTTTGTTTTATATGTATTTCCACATACTTCCACACAATAAATAATGTATGGAAGCACAAGGGAACAATACAAAGTATAGAAATCTTTAAGTTTATATAATATTGCAATTGACTTTGAAATCTTGTTCTTAGTATAATATATATGGGACTTCCAATTTAAGTTATTATAATTTCTCCAAGAAATTTAATAGCTGACACCCTTTCTATTTTAACTTCATTAATCATTAATTTACCTATTGTATACAATAAACGATTGCCAAATACAATACATTTTGTTTTACTTATATTTAACGTTAATTTATTTGAATCAAACCAATTTTTTAGCAATGCCATTTCTTTTCCCATTGTATCCAAAAGTTGTTTCAGATTGTCAGCAGAACAAAATAAGTTTGTATCATCCGCAAATGATATCAGTTGTAATACTTTTGAAACCTCACATATATCATTAATGTATAACAGAAAAAGCAATGGGCCCAGCACAGAGCCTTGGGGAACCCCACATGTTACCTGCACCGGTTGTGACTTGCAATTATCTATTTGGACATATTGATGCCTTAAACGAACAAGATAACAAGATAACAAAATTATAACGACTGGTAGACGCTTGACAACACAAATCGCGTTTACTCCAGGAAACTTTAACATACCACTTTTGATTTGAATCGTTATAAGAGGAAACCATATGTATAGTCTTTAATGAAACATTTAAAAACATAAATGCTGTCAAGATTTACCACAACATATTAAAAATTTTGTTTGATAGCAGAAGTGGTTTGGGTGATTTTGATAAGTGGTGCTTGGTGGAACTTCATTGCATCCAGAAAAGGTTTGAAATTTCTTAAAAACCTAACCCACCTTCTAGTTCAGTTTTTCTAGACATTAAAATTGAAGATTTTGAGGCAGTTTGCAAGTATACGTAGTCTAATGCCAATAAATGTTTTAAAAAAGAGCAGCAGTAAGAAAAGCTAACAAAAGCCAAACGCAGAACTGTTTATTTATTAGGGTTTGTTGCCATCTAGTGGCCAACAATGGAACAGCTTGACACTTTGACTCAGAAACAAACTCGGCTTTATATACACTTGTCAGTTATTGAGTATGTCAAACTGATTTACACATTTATTCTTTTTTGCATGTCCCTTTATCCAGTGCTGAAATACAGAATGCAAGCAACACATAAAACAATATAAATTCTTCATACGTGCCACAGAATCATTCAGCCAACTGATTGAATCAACTTATTACATAGTTTATCAAAAATGCATAAAAATAATTGATCATGGTACTAATCAGGCAAGTGCATAGCTTTTCAAAGTGATAACGTATACAACATGCAATGTTTCATAAGGCATAAAAGCATGTAAAGCAGCTAGAGATGCAAAAGCCTTTTGGAAAGTGATTCTCAAACAGGGTGGGCAAAATGACTTAAGACTATGTACAAAATAAGAAAAAAAAGAATTAAAAGTAATCCAACTTAAATAAGTTTAGTTCTGAAACCACTAGAAATGAAGCATATTATTATAACCTGTAGATAGTTTATGTTAATAAGAAAAACAAGCTTTGAAATATCTTGTAGTGTACATGTGGGTGCTTGAATAAGGTTGAATAAATAACGAAAGGTTGAAAACCATAACTCAAGGAAGCAGCATATATTTCCAACATTTCCTGGTTTTAAGAGACAAACTGAGTACAAATACAAGAACACTGTGCTATTCTTATCGCCAACTGTTTGAGTAAATAAAGTGAAGGACAACATCTTTTTAAGAGCACAAATCTGGAAACGAGTGGTCTACAGTGGCTGGTCTTTACCTCTGGTCTGAAATATGTTGATCAGTCTACATACACACATTTCTTCCTCTGGGAGGCACGAGGGTCACACACAGAGCTCTGATCTAAGAAGCTACTACGCAACAAATCACCTGTGTGGCCTGTTGCAGGCTGACAGCTGCTGCCATGCGACTAGTAAACTACAGCTGAAACGCATGCGGATCTCGTGTGAATCTGATACTGGGAGAGGTGTCTGCCTTTTCTCCTGCTGAAAGCGTCCCGACTGTCCTCTGGCAGAAGGAAGCATTTCACGAATAGCTGGTCCAAAATATTAAGAATCTGGGGAGGCTCAGGATGGCTCATTGCTGAGAGGGACAGGCAGTGGTCCATTGTTGTTGTTGTTGTTGTTATTGTTGATGACGTCATCCAGGTCTTCGTCCTCTATAACCACTATGAAATAAAATTCACATCCTACTTTAAACAGAGGCGAACATTTGAAGTCACAGTGTGTACAGTGTATAAACAGCGGAGCCGTTAATATATAAATATTCCATTAAATAGATCATTTCATAAAACTTGCCTTTTGTGTATATCATGAACTAATGAAACAATTTTTTTTTAAACAATGATTGACAAAAAAATAATCTTATTATATATTTATATAATTTGTCAGAGAGTGGCAATTTTGAATTATCATCTTTTTTGAATTTGAAATATAGGCCTAAATTACTTTTGAAAATTGTATTTGTAGAAATATCAACATTAGGCTATCTTGACTTCCTTATAGGCTAAACATCTTGTAGTCAGTGGCATGACCTTTAGCACGAGTGCAATCTAAAACTGTTACCTTGATTTTGCATAGTAAATAGCTGATTATTAACAACTGGATGTTTGTAGAAATATCAGCATTACATTTTTATTTTCAATAAACACATTGTAATATAATGACCTTGAGCACAAGGCTAAATAAGCAATAATACTGTCAACCCTGTTATGAACACACACACACACACATATATATATATATATATATATATATATATATATATATATATATATATATATATATATATATATATATATATATATTAAATGTAGGTCTATGTTGCCTATCTCTATCCCAACAAAAATTTTATTTGGCTTGACAGTCTCAATGCAATTGAATACTCTTAACACCTACATCCTCCAAAAATAAATCTCAATATATAAAAATCACCTTTACAAAAGGAAAAGGCACTCATTTCGTTGAGTGACCGTCCTAAAGATGGGGTAATAAATCAGAAAGTATCCATATCTTAATGAATGGAACAAAAACATACTCACCTCTCTTTGACCGTCCAATCTGTCCGAGTTTGGGGGCCCTCTGGCCTAACCTAAGCTGGGGGGATTCGGGGCTCAAGCACTCCCTGTTGAACTCATCATGCAAATGTTTCATCTGACACACCGAGTCAAGGGGACTCGGTTGAAGTTGCTCCAAGGGCGGCAGGAGCTCGGGCATATCCGCTGTGTCAAACATCCCTGCAGCAGGAGTTTCTTCCCGGTTTCCAGCGGTGACTGTGTCCGTTTCCCCGCTGCTCATCAACGCCTCTTCCGCGCCCGTGTGCTCCTTCTCCTCCTTCTCCCTTCCACCGCAACAGTACAGCATTCAGAGTGTATAGGAAGACGAAACGGACCTAGCGGGGATACGTTTGTCGTTGTCTCTGCAGTGAGCTCGTGTTTCATTCCACTTCGTTATTCGGGCGGAAAACTGCAAAATTCAACTGCTCTTGACCAGCATCCCTCGGTAATGATCGTCTTTGTGTTCTGTGTGATCCTCCAGTCAAACGATGCAGTGGACCGGATGGCGTAAATCTGCACTCTCTGACAGTCACATTAGTCATTCACACACCAATAAATTCTAGTTGAGTTAATAAGAAATCTCAATAACAATAACGCATCACTTTATATTAGGTGTCTTTAACGGCAGGTGTCTGAAATAAATAAAATAAAATTCGGTCATAATTTGCCTTCATGTCTTTCCAAAAATGTATGACTTTTTTTCTCTTGAGTAAAATTATTTTCTTACATAGTCTTTTTTAGTCTATATTAAATACATATATTAAAATATTATTTTAATAGACAAATTCATATATATATATATATATATATATATATATATATATATATATATACACACACACAACCCTCTTGCTAGAGTTCTATGAGAAATTGCACATTACTACCCTTCAGGACTAAATTCCAGTATTCCTGGACCTTCCAGTATTCCAATTTTGACTATGTATGTCTTTGGAAAAGCATTTTGTGATAAGTCAGGATATCCCAATCCAACACCCCCTTATGTCATAACTCTTGTATACTGTCCAGCTGTACTCCAGCTTACAATGTACCGACTTTAATCCTAGAACCAAACTAATAAATCCGTAGAGAAAGTTGTAGGCCTGCTCATCTTCAATCACAATCTGTCTCTGAGATTACTGAAGGGGACAGAGCTCATCCTCTGCATCTTTAATTAATGCTTTCAGTAAATACATTCAAAACTCCCAGAAAAACTCCATATTCGTAAAAAATTTTTTGGCCCTCCAGGTCAGCTGGGAAACTTTCTAGAAGAGCTCGATGTGCTGCTGTCGTCATTCCCTGAGGATGGCAACCCATAGTCTTCGGAGACTTCCACATCCACCTGGTGAAGCCTTATGCTGCATATTTCCCCTCTCTAGCCTCTTTAGATCTTCAATGTCTCACCACCAGGTACTCATAAATCAGGCAACCAGCTTGACCCCATCTATACACGCAACTATCACAGAAAACATTTTATTTTAACCTCTGCACATTTCTGATCACTTCCATATCACTTTTAATTTACACTTCCTTTTTTCTTATCAGCAACCCCCTGCTAGTCTAATTCAGACCTATGCTCCATTTCTTCCTCACACCTTTCCTCTGTTGTGTCATCCTCTCTTCCCTCCCCCACCCAATTCTCATCACTAGATGTTAATAAGACCAAAAACACTTTATTTTCCACTCTAACATCCGGTTTAGACTAAATCTCTCCTCTCTCCTCCAGGCCAGCATGTGTTACTCCTTCAAATCCCGTGGTTATCCGATGTTCTCTGTGAGCACTGGACCAAGCTCAAGGCAGCTGAAAGAAAAAGACACAAATCAAAAGATTCAGCTGACCTCAGTAAGTATCAATTTTTGCTTTCAGGTTCACACAGCAAAAATTTCATATTTTCACAAGATCAACAGTACTTTTGACACGCACACATTTTTTAAAATATTCCATTCTCTCCTCTGCCCCCCTTCGCAACCTCTTACTTACCATCTCTTTAACAGCTGATGACTTTGCTTACTACTTCACATACAAAACTACAACCATCAGCAGTCAGTTCTCAGCATCACACACCCAGGAACTCAAACCAACCACACTCACAGATAACAATCTCCTCTCATCCTTCTCTTCTCTCTCAGAAGAAGAACTCTATAAGCTTCTCATCTCCAGCCCCTCTGCCCAATAGACCCCATCCCATCACCCCTCCTACAAGCCATTTCTCCCACACTTCTGCCATCACTTACACACATCATCAACACACACAACTCAGGCATTTTCCCCACTGCTTTCAAGTATGCTCGGGTAACCCCACTGCTTAAAATTCCTATATTAAACACTTCACTTGTAGAAATTTACAGACCTGTCTCTCTCCTCCCATTCATAGCGAAAGCACTTGAACAAGCTGTTTTCAACCATCATCTTTCCTTTCACAGATCAACCCGCTGGATGATTACCAGTCGAGACTTCGAAAAGCGATCACTCAATCAAGACTTCCTTGCTGATGGATACGAAAGCTCTGCAGATTGCAAGAGCTGATTCCAAATCATTAGTTTTCATTCAAAATCCTCAGTTCTAGATCTACCTGGAACTTTCGACACTGTTAATCATCAGATCCTTCTGTCCGCCCACTCATCACTGGGCATCACTGGAACTTCACTGGTTTGAATCTTACCTCACAGGTAGGTTGTTCACGGTTGCCTGGGGAGGGAAGGCATACAGAACAAATCGTCAGGTCACTGGGGTACCCCAGGGATTGGTTCTTGGACCTCTCCTCTTCTCCATATGTACTACATCACTGGGACCCCATTATACAGTCACATGATTTCGAGGATTATTTGTTGACATACCTTTGCAAATCTCCAGATAAACTAACCTGTCAATCGCTTTAGATATTTGCTTATGACTCTATCGAATCTCTAAAAGCGCTGAAAACAAAAGCTACACCTTGCAGATGAACAGTCTCTGTTAAAAGTTGTGCAATGACTCCCTGGGGAGGGAAGGTATTCAAACACATCATCAGGTCACTGGGGTACCCAATGGATTAGTTCTTGGACCTCTCATCCTCTCCATATGCATTACATCACTGGGACCCATTGTACAGGCACATGATTTCCCCTACCATTGCTATGCTGATGACACTTTTCACTTCAACCAGATGATCTCACAGTATCTGCACAGTTCTCAGATTACCTGGCGGACATCTTGGCATGGATGAAAAAATATTACCAACAACTCAACCTAGCAAAGACGGAGCTTCTCGTTTTCACAGCCACCCTGTTAGTCCAGTACAACTTTAACATCCAGCTAGGTTTATCAACAATAATCCCATCAAGTTCGGCCAGGAATTTTGGGGTAATCTTTAATGATCAACTGAATTTCAAAGACCACATTACTATAGTACGATCATGCAAGTTTGTACTGTATAACTTCAGGAAGATCAGGACCTTACTAACTGAGCATACAACACAACTTCTTGTCCAGGCCTTTATTCTTCTTGATGGACTTCCATAATGTGCAGTCAACCCCTACAAATGATCCAGAATGCAGCTGCTCAACTGGACTTCAACATACCCAAAAGAGCCCACATCTCATCACTGCTTATCTCTCTGCATTGGCTCACAAGTTCAAAACATTGGTGCTTGCCTACAGGACGGCCACAGGCTACACCCTCCTACCTCCACTCTCCATTACGAGTAGTGCCAAGGAGCCTCCGGTCTGTAAGTGCACAGCACCTTGTGTTACCATCAGGCACAAAATTACTCTCAAGAATGTTAATATTCAATGTTCCTTGCTGTTGGAATGATCTTCCAAACCCTATCCGGACAGCCGTATCCCTGACAATTTTCAAGGAAAGCTGAAAACTCATCTCTTCCCTGAGCATTTAACTGCAGCCTGCTGAATAATAATAATAAAAAATCCATTTCACTATTCCTTCACTTATGCTCTCACCGTTCCTTAATCCCTCCCTATTCTAGCTTACTTTCCTGAACGATGGCTGCCTCATTAGAGCTTGTTGTATTCCTTAATTCACGTTGCTTTGAATAAAAGTGTCTACTAAATAAATAAATGTGAATATGAAACAACTAAAGATGCTGCATCATGGGAAAGGTGACAAGAATGAAAAAGACAAGAGGATTGAATAAAAAAACGTACAAGGAAGAAGATAAACGAGGATTATTTGTTGGCATACCCGCATACAAACTATGAAACTTTCCAAGTGCTTCAGATATTTCCTCATGACTCTATGAAAACAAAAGCCACATCTTGCTGATGGACAGTCTCTGTTAAAAGTTGTGCAATGACGCTCATCGTCATTTGAACATTTCTGCATGATGTCAAGATATGAGTTTCAGCAGGTCAATTCTTAATATATTGCATTTTTAATGAGTGAGAGGCACTTATGGGAAATGTTTAATGAATGCTACTGCTAACATGATTCCTTTACTTCAGCAGAGACAGTTCAGAAGCCTGTCATCTGACGAATACTCTGAATGAGGACAAATATCAATGAGGAAGTCTTCAGGTTTTGTCCTGTTAGAGATGTTGCTTTGCTATTTCTCCCCAGTGACTATCTTTGAATTTAAAGTCACAACATTTGAAAGTTTTTAAAGATTATTTTGTGTCTGGATATATTTCTGTCTAACTGTAACATTTGAGACAGGCAAAGAAGCAGGCTGGGAAGCAGATCCACGTGCAGGTTTAGATTTATTAAAGTGCGAACACAAAGTAACTGGTGGCAACAGGGGGAAACACACTAAACCAGAGAATGTCCATTAAATAACTGACGGAGAACAAGTGAAACAAAGGGCTGTATATACACAGGCAGATAAGCTTAACAAGATAACAGGGGGGTATGGCTAATAAGAAACACCTGGGGAGACGAATCAACATTAAACCTACAAAGAAATGCAAACCATGGAGCAAGAGGAAAAAAAATGAGTCCAGAAACACACAAGACAGGGGAACACAGGTTGGAATCATAACATTTACTCTCTATTATTGTGTGGTTTCAATGATGATGATGATATTGCCAGTTTCATTCCTTGTGGTATATTTTTTTACATTAAGCATGTCTGGATTCTTCATTTGCAATGGAGCAATGCAGTATTGTTCTCCACCCTGTTTTGTGTAATTTTTAAGTGTAATGCTAAAAGGATGTTGCTGTGAACGGGTCAAACAGGTTAAGGAGGTTTTCCTTTAGAGCCAATGTGATTGAAAATTTTTTTTTTTTTTTTTTTGATACCCACTCAGTAAAAAGGCAAGATTGTGATCAGACACAGCAGATACTTTCATTACGCTTGACCTGCCAATACAGGTGAGTGTAGATTTTCTACAGAGATATGCAGAATCAGAGAATCGTCTCATTACTCTCATCTGCATTTTTACGATGATTATTTAACCTTTTGTTTTAGGACTTCAATAGTTTTCACTGTGACAATACCTTGATGAATGCCAAATAAAACTGCAGTCACTTTTAATTAGATCTCTTATATCAAGAAAATATCTTATATCTGTAAAAAAAAATATATTTATATACACATACACACAATATTACATTAAAATAAGGGTCTACTTATGTAGAAGTTTAATATACTAAAATATCATGTAAACACATTACAGTAAGGTTTCCTTTGTTAACATTATTTGACTGCATTAGTTCACAGCATTTATAAATCCTAGATAATATTAACATTTACTAATACATTAAGTTTAAAAGGTGTATCTGTTAACATTAGTTAATGCACTGTAAACTAACGTGAGCATTTTTATTTATTAACATGAACAAAGGTTTATAAATACACACGCACACTCACTCACTCACTGGTGTGTGTGTGTGTGTGTGTGTGATCCCTAAATCATATCATACTTCTCTACCTGTTGTACATTTGTAGCTGTAAGCATGTCCAACTCCATGGTAGTCATGCAGCCAAAGCCTGTTATGATCTCTAGTCATTCTGATCAGTGGGGATCAGAAATCTGTGACTGCTGTGATAACATGCCTGAATGTAAGTAAAGTTTAGAATAAAATACAAAGGTTACACTTTAATACTTTAATTCTATGGTCCACTTTAGACATTCTACTAACTATGAGTAGCTTTGCCACTACATGCCAACTAACTCTCATTAGAGGATCAGTAGAGTTGGGTGTTGGGGTTTAAGTTGACATGGGGGACCATCAAATAAAGTGTTCGCAGATATAAGCAGACTGTCTTACTCGAATAGTTGACATGTAGTTGCGAAGTTGCATGCAGTTAGTAATGTAGAAAACACTATCATTATTTACTCACCCTCACGTGATTCCAAATATTTGACTTGCGTTCTGGAAACACTTTATTTTAAGGTGACGTAGTTACACGTTCTTACAAGTAGCCTAGACTAATAGCAGTAAATTATGCACATTACAACTAACTAACCTTAACTTTATAGTAAGTAGGCTGTGTAGTCTAGTTAATTAATTTTACTCCGTACTTATTTGAGTAAGTACAATGTAACTACGTAACCTTAAAATGTGTAACCAACTTTCTTAGTCTAGTTTCCTACACTCGGTGTGGTCATAGATCAGAACCATCTTAAAGTTACAGAGACTGTTCCACTGAAGCATCCTGCAGAATGAACTTAAATTTGTTTTATCTGCTCCTATCTTTATCCTAGGCTACAACATGATGTAATGTATTGTAGTCTAATAAATATTATGACCTCCCTTTCTGTAAACAGGCTGCTTTGCTTTCTGGTGTTTTCCGTGTTTCACGTGCATAAATGCCAAGAAACAAGGTGAGTGCTTGTGTCTCCCCATGCTGGACTTCTGTGGGTACGTCCCACCCATAACCATATCCATGAGGGTGTCAATGCGCCAACGTTATGGCATTAAGGTGAGAATCCCTCTTCTATCGAATTTACTTGTTACATTTAGGGGAGACCAAGCTGGCTAGTTGTCACAGACTAAATCCCAGCCAAAAGTGCAGTCACACAAATGTTAATTTCCTATAGCAGTTTAAACATAGTTTAAACTGGTCTTTACTAAATTTTTGTAATTTCAATACCATTATATATTTTATATAGCTATTGTGTAACAAGGGAAAACATTACAAACTACATTGACAGTTAGTAGTTCAACTGAGAAATGTAACGTTTCTCTTTTTTTTCCGTCAATGTCAGGACAAAGAACGTTATCCTTTTTTATTTATTTTTTTATTGTCGCAGTTTGACACATATTTTGCCATCTAGATAAACGATGTAAAAATGAGTTAAATACTAGTGATGTAGACTTATAAAGGCTATGTTCATTTGCAGGGTGATATGTGTAATGACTGCCTGATGGCCACGTTCTGCAGAGGATGCGTTTGGTGTCAGATGTCACGAGAGATGAAGACACGAGATCTACAAATCGCTCTAATTGGTGCCCGGAATTTATAAGTGAAGTTCCTATAACTGCCGGATCATATGCAATAGCGAGTTATACAATCAAAGTTGTGAGAGAGCCTATAGCCAAAAAATCAGAATTGCAAGTTTAGCTACTTTGAAAATGTCTGTATTGTCATATCTTTTGTGTGTAAAAATACTGCTGTGTATTTGTGATAATCATTGGACAATCAAAGAAACTTAATCTTTTGTTTTTGTCTTAACCCTTTAACTACCCCCCCCCCCCCCCCCCCCCCAAACATAAAAATCACTGTCCAAACTTAAATGGTTGTAATTCTAGAATGCTTTAGAATATAGACCTATGGTTGGTCTTTTTTTAAAGACATTTGGCAGATTATTATAGAAGTGTAGAAATTATGAAAGTGAAACAGGAAAAAAGTTATATTAGTTTGAGTTTATGAAAATGTGCAATGTAAAAATACTATTATACTTTATATATAATATGTTACAACATATATTTTACTTTAAAACTGCAAGAAAATGAAAGCCAAAAATCTGAACAAGTTGTTTCAAATTTTAGGTTGATATCTAAAAAAAAAAAAGCTTTCAGTAAGATTTAATTGGGGTGCAGTACCAAAAATTGTCACTATGGACAGCTTCCTTACTGACCATATAAGGGCGCCTCCATTTTCATATGTTTTGAGTGATCTGATCCATGTATTTTCATACGATTTATGAAGTAGACATTCTATTCAGAAGTAGTGGTTTGGCAGTATTTGAGTTGAATTCAACCTCTAACAAATGCATATGTGCATTATCGCTTTCAACTGCATGAGAATCCATAATATTGTATATTTAAAACGTTTTCAGACCTTTTTTTTCTCATAAAATTTAATTGGTGTTATCTTTTGAACTCTTGGCATGAAAACAAAGGTAGATGTGTTTCTACCAATCTTTCATGATTTTTCACGTTTATTGCCATTTCAAAATAAAGGACTAAACACATAATGAATATGAAATATTCTTGTTGCAAATTGATAAATTACTACTGCTCTGTAATTCAATTTAGAAAACAGCCACCAAATATGAAAACTAGAGATACGCTTTTATATAGTTTGTCAATATTACTTTAGGTTTCTACTAAGATATTGTTTTAAATGTATAGTGAAAAACATCCCACCTGTTGTTGTTTTTTTTATTTATAGTTTTTTTTTACACTGAACAGAACATAGAAAAACAACTTGGATTCAGTTATGGCATGATAAATGTGTATGAGAAAAGAGACGTGTAACGCTTCCCATCATATGTTTGCTTTTCCCATTTGCCATTATTGTGGGATTTTTTTCTTTTTTCTTTTTCACTTGTTACACAATAAATTATTGGTAATTTTTCTGGGACTTTCAATTTCATGTCTCTAGTCTGTAGAGATGTGTTTGTGTGTTAGGGACTTGCTCTGAAATGTAGTCATGGTTGCATATATCAACCTCTATAGTGGACTTTAGTGCATCATTCTATACCTTGGCAAGCGGCAAGCTGTTGTATGTGGAATTTTTTCCCCCTCCAAACCAAGATGGACGACGTTCAGTCAAAATGCCAAGTTGCTCTGGAATATCAATCCATTCCTTTTATCCTAGGAGACACTTGCAGGCAAAAAAATAAAATAAAAATTGTTGCATCAAGTAACATCTAAGGAGTCATATTGTTATTAAGTAAGTATTAACTTTAGATTGGGAGGAAATTCTGAATAATCAAATGTCCCGATTTCAGCTAAAATTCATACTATTACAGCGATGGTTGTTCTTTAAAATACTTAGTCTGCAGTAACTTTTTGGTTGTAAATAAATGTATTTGTGCTATTAAAGTGTAATTTGCAGTTACATCAATAAAGTAATATGATTACATAATGTACGTTACTTGTAATGCAATACTTGTTACTTCAGAAAAGTAATTGATTACGTAATGCATGTTACTTGTAATGCTTCACTCGTTATATCAAAAAAGTAATATGATTATTATAGAAGCTTGATAATTGCGACTTTTTATCTCACAATTGAGAGTTTACATCTCGCAATTCTGACTTTATTTTTCAGAATTTCTTGATATAAAGTTGCAATTGCGTTTTATAAAGTCAGAATTGCAAGATATAAACTAGACTTTTTCTCGCAATTGTGTGTTTATATATCTCAATTCTGACTTTAAAACACGCAATTGCGACTTTATATCTTAAAATCTTTTCTCAGAAGTGTGAGAAACTCGCAATTGTGAGTTGTAAAGTCAAATTCCTATGAAAAAAAGATTGACAATCTTGTGACAATCACAAAAAGTATTCTCGTCGCTTGATAAACTTAAGATTGAGCCACTGCAGTCATTTGGACTATTTTAACAATGTCTTTAATAACTTTTCTGGGCCGGCAAGTTTTAGAAGCCTATGAAGCCTGAATCAAAATTATCTTAATTTGTGTTCTGAAGATGAACGAAAGTCTTACAGGGTTGGAACAACATGAGAGTGAGTAATTACTGACAGAATTCATTTTTGGGCAAACTATCCCTTTAAAGGTGCAGTAAGCGGTTTCAAGAAACTGTTGAAAATGGATCTGACCAGTGCCATAACACACTCGTAGCCAGTCAGCATAGGGGGCGTGTTCACTCATGATGTTGAGAGTGAGATTTGAAGAAAGGCTGTTTTTTGTGTCAATGTTTATCTGGAGCTGGTGTGCTGCTGGTGACTAACAAAAACCTCTTGCTTGTACTCTTGTGCACTGTTCATTTTTTGTTCTTGTTGTTTATTCGTATTTTTGATTCCCATGTATCAGCTGACAAACTACCTCTAGTTTACATACAATGTTCATTCAATTTTAATTGACCTTGGATTGTAAATACGCTTCAGGTGCAATCATTTAAAAACATTTGTAATTGAGGTAAATAAGGGGGAAAGCAGAACAGTGTGGTGGACTCTAAATTTGATGTCTCTCTTGTAAGAATTCAAAGCGCAAGAGGTGGAGAATTTCCATCATATTCATTTGTGTTGAATCAGACAACCTTTTTTTCCGACAAATTTCTATTTACGTCATTAACAGTGAAGTTTCAGGTTTAGCTGTAAATTTTCTGTGGTTCAGTAAACATTGTTATTTTGTTTTTTTCTCTCACATGAGATCTTGCACTTATAAATGCGCCCAGTTTTACTTCCTTTAGACAGAAAAGGGAGAGGTTGCACTAGAGAGAGCAAGTAAGCCATTTCTTAACTTTTCTCAAAAAAAGATCTGGCTGTATAAAAATATATATGGTGAGATTTTTTTAAATTGTTTTTAGAATTTTAAATGTTACATGTTTCTCATGTATGCAAAATGTTATATTTATTTCATTTGTGTGTCTTGATAATTGCAAATTACATTTACAAAAAAAAAAACCTGCATATCACACTAACTTGATAAGGTTGCACAATGATTATGGGTGAAATTTATTTCAGTTAAATCATCTGTACGTGTTTGCATTTTACAATAAGGTCCCATTAGTTAACATATAGTTAATGTAATACCTAACAATGTGTAATTTGTTACAGTATTTATTCATCTTTGTTTATGTTAGTCAATACAAATACAACTGTACATCGTTAGATCTTGTGAGCTCAGGTCCATTAAAAAATATGTACAAATATTGTATTGGCTACGTATTTGTAAATGTTGAAATTAACTGAGATTAATACATTTTGAAGTATTTGTCATTGTTAGTTCATGTTAACTAATGTTATCCTTATTGTATAATATTGTATATTGTATAGTGTTACGTAAATATGATAGAAATGGTCTTATTTTGCTTTCAATATGTACTCAGAGCTACAGGCTGCACAAAACTGAAAATAGTTAGGAATTAATCATTTTAATTTTTTGTAAGATTAAAATAGAAAACAATAATCTTTAATTAAATAATCTTTGAATGATAGATTTAGCAATTAAGCATTTCTGTGATCATTACTCAGAATACTTGAGAAGTTATTAATAACAGACATTTGAGAATAAATGAAGATGTAACATCTTGCCACATAGCAGTTTTCATAATGCCAGTTGTGTTTTGTTCATTCATATACATTCACTGTTCTGACAAGCAGCAAACAAAACAAAACCCAGTGGAACCGTTTCATAGGCCTTATAGGAAACTAATTGGCAAGTGATCATTTTTGAATGTGAAACGAACCTTTACTTAAATAGTTTGGTTTAACTTGCCAGACGGGCCAATTGAACAAACAGTTTTATTCTGAACAGTGCTGTAAAAGGTGACCTGAAAGTTTACCAATGCATACAAAACAATTTCCAATAATTGTCCAGCATGCATTGCTGTAAGAAAAAAAACTACTAGAAAAAAATGCGACCAATTATAATTTCTCGCATTACTAAACATATGTTCAATTCACTGCCTGTTACTCCTTACAAACATTGGTTACACTTTAGTTATATAGCATATTTATGTATTTAAGGACTGAATAATATTAGCAACATGTACTTACTATAGTTTTGGGATTAGGGTTTGGTTTAGGGTTAGTTTCATGCAATTATGCATAACTTAAAGCTGCAGTAGGGAGTTTTGAGAAAATGTTGACTTAGCCTGAAAATTTGAACAAGCACAACTTACAGGTCCAACCCCCTTGCTCTCTGCTGCGCTACAGCCCTCCCTCCACAGCTCCTCCCCCACAGCGGAGCCTGCCGTGAACGCACAGGCTAGTAAGCAGGACCACTGATGACGGCGGATTATAAACAGTTATGGAACATTCACTAATAGGGGCGAAACATCAACAATATGCTTTACATTGACTATGGCCTGCCCATACTTTGACTACAAACTTGGTCCTCAAATCATTATGTATTTTGCAATACATGTAGCAGCTAACTTTCTTACGTTGCACTCTTTCTATAAGTTATAAATAGCTAGTAAGATAACGTTAAAGGATTAGTTCACTTTTAAAAAAACTTTTGCTGATAATTTACTCACCCCCATGTCATCCAAGATGTCCATGTCTTTCTTTCTTCAGTCGAAAAGAAATTAAGGTTTTTGATAAAAACATTCCAGGCTTTTTCTCCGTATAATGGACTTCAATAGGACACAAACGTTTCAAGGACCAAATGACAGTTTCAGTGCAGCTTCAAAGGGCTTTAAACGATACCAGACGATGAATAAGGGTCTTATCTAGCGAAACGATCGGTCATTTCAAAAATAAATAAAAAACTTTCAGTTTTATAAGCACAAATACTCGCCTTGCTCTGTTCTGTGATGCACGTTCGTGATCCTGTTCGAACTCGTTCATCAAAATGAACAAATCTTTTTTCGAGTCATTTCGTTCGTTGAATGAACTAAATGACTCTGAAAAAGACTCGTTCAAAATGAACAAATCTTTTTTCGAGTCATTTCGTTCGTTGAATGAATGAAATGACCCGAAAATAATTTGTTCATTTGGATGAACGAGTTCGAACAGAAGAGTCACGAACGACGGTACGCGCTCGCGCTGTGCAAGAGAGGGGTGATCAGCGCGTACACGAGCGTGATTGACATTCCTCCTGGCTCTGATTGGTTGTTTCTGACCGGGAGCGGTGTATTTCTGCAAATGGCTATAGGACCACAGGGAGGAGCCAGAGGAGCTTGATTTTTTCACAGATTATCTGTCTGATATTCTACTGTCAGGACATAATGACAGTTTTAACAAATATTTGTTTACAAAAGCTACCTACTGGAGCTTTAATGTTATTACTATTGTACATACATGTAACATACAACAAAGGCACTGTAAAGTAAAGTGTAACCCAAAATTCTTTAAATCCAGCTTTCTTGGGTAAACTCAACGATTTGAGTTGGGTCTACTCCAAAAATTGCTAGTAATAAGTTATCTTTTTAAAGTGAGGACGTGTAGATTTTCAGTTCAATTCAGTTACAGGATAGTTTAAAAAACATACATAACTAGGATCAGTGAGAATCACTGAGAATTTTTGTCATTCTGTCATCAGTAAGGTCAAATCATAATGGCGGCTGTAATTATGCAGCAACGTTACATCAATAGAGGATGGAGTTCAGGATTATGTGACTGTTGCCAGGACATGAGTTCTTGTAAGTATGCTAATTCCATTCAAAGGCATTATAAGAAATACTACAGTACCATTTTTACTGTTCATCAAAAATTATACAAATGATATCCCATTTTATTTATTATCTTTGTCCTCAGGCTGCTTTGGGTTCTGGTGCTTTCCTTGTTTTATGTGCTCCGTCACTGGTGAGTTTGGGGAGGGCACCTGTCTGCCTCTCCTGGACATATTCGGCCCAGGTTTCCTGGCTTTTTTCGAGATTCCAACATGTGTGCCGTCTGTGAGTCTGGGAATGAGGGTGGCAGTTCGCTACAAATATGATATCGGGGTGAGTTTTCCTTTGCTTCTACCAATAAACGAAAGAAGGCCACAAAACAATAGTTTGTTTATTTGTGTTGCAACAGGGCAATATCTGCGATGACATCATGGTGTCTTGCTGTTGCATCTGGTGTATGTGGTGTCAGATGAGTAGAGAAATCAAAGCACGCAAACAAACCGTCATAGTGCAAACCGTACCTACTATGTTTCAACCAATGGCAACCACCACTCGAGTTGTCTCTACACAGCAGTCGGTTAGTTTGGGACCGGTAGGAGCTCCTGCAATAGTGATGTAACCAATTCAGACTGGTCCAACTATGGTCACAACAGTTGTTAAATAGAATATAGATGTTTGTGACACACACTCATGTTGAGTTTCCAAGTTTAATGGGGACTTTCTATAGACATAATGATTTTTATACTGTACAAACCCTTGTTTTCTATCCCCAATCCCCTAAACTTAAACACCACCCTCACAAAAAAACGTTCTGCATTTTTTTACATTTTCATAAAACATCAAACTGTTTTCCTCACGGGGACCAAAATATGTCCCCACAAGGACAAGGATTTTGGATATGTGACATTTTGTCCCCATAGGGTTTACCAGAGCAACACACACCCACACCCACACCCACACCCACACCCACCCACACACACACACACACACACACACACACACACACACACACACACACACACACACACACACAAACATAAGTGATCCATTTAGTATAACAACTAAGCAGGTTAATCAATAAACATAATGTTGTGTGAATAGCATTTGGAAAATGCCTGTGTCTTTATTTGTTTATTCCTTTAGTATGTAGTACCTATGTAATCAGACTTATTCAAATTATATAATTATTCAAATTATATAATTTTCAAACCATCTAATTAAATGGTTATAGAAGTCCTTTTTTCCTAATCTGATGATTTTTTTATTATTTTAAAGGGATCTGGTCTGTGAATAACTTGGAGTCTTAAATAGCAGAAGTGAGCAGACACCTCAATTCTGAAGAAAACAGATGTTTATGCTGTTTGCACATTTACAGTGTGCAGTATGGAAACTGATATGTCAAAAACTAAAGCATCTAATTGTGAGAGAATTTGAAGTGTGTAGTATAGACAATTTAAAAATGTAAATATATTTATGTGTGCAATTCAACATAACATCACAACACATTTTTTGCATTTCATGCTGGTCTGGAAGAACTTGGACTAAGAAACATTTCACAACAAAATTCTTTTGCCAAATGAAGGAATTATGTTCAACAGGGAAGATAATCTCTCTGTCTTCAGAGACTTTGTGAAGGCTTTTTCTTTTACGTGGCAACATTTTTGTGCGACTGAAACTGTAAAAGGGTCAACTGAGGTATGTAACCGAAACAAAACATAGGTATATAATAGAATTTGACAGTCTACATTTTATAAATGTTGTGTACACATTTCTTGTATTATAGAGAAATTTAAAGTGATGTTCATGCTGATTGTTGTTATTTTGAGAGAACAAGAGAAGAATGTTTGGATACGTATTCCTCATTTTCCTTTGGACATCCATCCTTCTCTCTTTACCCTGTGGTTATAACGGTGACAAGATCCTGGTTTTCCCCATTGATGGCAGTCACTGGGTGAACATGGAGGTACTGATTTGAATACAAAGGAAGTGTAGATTTAAATGTGTAGAATTCCAGCAAAGTTCATTGTTCTTTATATGACTGTGAGTGTCTTCCATTGTTTCCCTCAAAATAAAAAACAAATCAGGTAATTTAAAATAAACGAAGAAGTGAATTAAATATGTGTAGTTGCATTATGATATATAAAATCACAATTATGAAAAATCAATTGCAAAATTTTGTCACAATTGTGAGATGTAATGTCACAATTACCTTATTTATTTTTTTAAATATATATTTTTTATTCCTCTGAAGATAAACCATTTAATTTATTTTTGAAAAGACAATAAGTGAAATATATAACCGAGGTAATCTGTCATACTTTTGGCTAGCGTTACATTATATGATCACCCTCTTATTCGTACAAATGCTTTTCAACCATTCAAGCGTGACAAGACAAAAGAAAACAGGCTGTTTGTGAATCTCCTGTATGAGACACACAAGCCCGATCTCACGGCAATTCCTACGAATTTTACGAGGTGGCTAATTCATACGATTTCATACGACCTCACTCGTACGAATTAGTACGATTTTTGCTAAATCGTACATATTTTACGAGTTGTCCAATTCGTATGAATTTGTACGAATGACCTACTCCTGACTCCGCCCCTAAACCTACCCATCACGTGGGTTTAGACAAATCGTACAAATTCGTACGAGTGAGGTCCTACGAATTCATATGAATTAGCCACTTTTTAATCACATCTACAAATTCGTACGAATTGGTCGTGAGATAGCGTTGGACACACACACGACACAAAGAAAGACGCATGCCCATAGCCTATACAGTGCGCCAGAATCAAGTTCTCTTTCACGCTTGAACGAACAATAACACACAATTATGCCACAATGTAAGATTTGTCCAGTATCCTCATAAGAGCTTAAATTAGTTAAATAAAGTCTTAAATGAAAGTAAAAAGTGTGAGGTGTTTGAGATCCGCGTCATGAGCAGCAGCAGCAGCAGATCTTAAAGTGGCAGCAATCTAATACTGTCTGTTATAAATGTTAAAGACCCCTCTGTGTTGAAAGTGCAAAGTCATAAATCAACACCATGGCTGAGTATTTTCTCCTTAAAACTGCAGTGGAAAAAAAGACAGTCTCGCAGGTGTTTCTGACATCACAACATATCTTAGCCAATCACGAAAACATGTGGGTGGGCTTTTTAGCATATCATTAACTGGAAAGCAGGGGAGTCTCAAGAGAGCCTGTTTAGCCCAGCATATTTTTCTGGGGATGTTAAAAATTCGGGTACATTTAGCAATATAGCGGGGTGAATTATGTATTTGATGATCAGGGTTTGAAATTAGCACTACAAGCCTGTGAACAGCAATTTGCAACCGAAAACAACTGAGTCAGGAACTACAAAACAAGTTGACCGTGTAAAATAAACTTTGTGTAAAAAAATAAACTGTTGCAAATTGACCTGTGTACATGAGACAAAAAAGTTCCCAAAATCACCCTATTTGTACAGTTGCGTCTTTCTGTTAGCTGCGCAAAATTCAGTATTAACTCATTTTATAGTCAGCCTAATGGTGCACAGCTTATTAAGCAATCATTATTTATTTATTTAACATGTATGTGTGCATTTAAAAGTACAATTTCGGCAACGAGAACAATGCTGAGCCAAATTAAGATAAAGATGTGTTGTGGCGACTGGCGTGTTTATTGAACCAATCAGATAAGAGTAAAACGAGAGTCAGCCAGAAGCTCATTTGATTGGCTACATGAAGGTGGACCCTCCCTCCTCTTCGCGCTTGCAAAACTCAATGAGTGAGAGAATCGTGCCAAAATTGTATAAGCGCAGGTAAAAAAAAGATGCAACTGTACAAATCTGGTTATTTCGGGAACTCTTTTGCCTTTTTTGGTCGCGCGCCATGCATGGTCTAAAAGGGTTGTCTCTGTATTCTCTTAATGAGTAGGCCTAATGGGTGTGTTTTCGGATTTATGTGCAATAAACCAATCATAGTCTCATCTCCCATTGCCTTTAAATTCCAGTTGAGCTCACGCCATGGCGGATTCGCTATTTACGTGACGGAATTTGATAGTGGAAAGACCGAACGCGTCTCTGGAGTGCAAACGGATCTGCTCGTGCGCGAGGTTAAAGTGCGCAAGCAGACTAACTACAGGACAAGCCGGATTCAACCATATCTTTATGTACTCAATAATAATATTTTACATCGTAATTTTTTTTATATTTTTATATTCACCTTTTAATATTAATATTTGGCATGTTTGTGTTTGTGTGCCTGTGCTTTTAATAAGCAAAGTTTACACGCGTTGTGGACCCGCCTATAGGCTTACATTACTAACAAGCTCTTTAAAGGTGCTCTAAGCGATGTCGAGTGACATCAATCCTTGTTGACGTTTAAAGTATTGTCAAACAAAACGGAGGCTAGCTAGACCCTCCCTCCTCCTCATCCGCACACTAACCCCCCCAAACCCACCCCCAAATCCTTCTTGTCGGTTATTGGCTGGAACAGTTTATGTTTCGTGGAGCAGGTCACTACAGTTTGTTTTTGTTTCCGTTTGTGGAGCCTGGGGTGTCTGCAGAGACCGCGTTTTTTTTTTACAGTGTGTTCAGGGGACAGGCAGCTAGCGGATAGTGAGGAGATGTTTGCTGTATGTGACAAAAAAAATTTTTTGCTGGTGACAAAAAACAGTGACATCGCTTAGAGCATCTTTAAATAACAAAAAAATAAATACAGTCTATTTCAGTTGCCCCAAAATAGTTAGTTGATAACATAGTCAAGCAAAACGCTATCATATTAATTACCATTATGTGTCCGACGTTGTTGAGAGCGATACACAAAACGCATTACCATTCTGATTCATCGACTCGTAGGCGACGCTGTATGACAGAGTAAATCTCTGAGCTGGTGCGAGTGAGTGGAGGCGGGGCTTATTGCATATTCATGGATCCGTGTATACTAAATGAAGCAAGCCAAGGGTGTAGTTACATTCAAGGTATTTTAAGCAGCCGCTCCTTGCTCTGGCATCAGCTGTTTTAGCATCCCTCCATGCTCCATCAATATAATTTAGGCTTCTTGCTACCATACTCATCACCCAAGCATTATTAGTCCCACTGGGGGGTATATCTAAGCTCGAGTGGAAGCTGCTTCCTCAAGCCCCTCCACTTGCGGACAGCAAGCCAAATACGCTTAACCTTATTAGTTTAAAGATTATATGGGCAAAGGAACTCGTAAATTATGGGTTTATGTGAGGATTGTTTTATGTTCACTTAAATTTAAAGTCGTTATATTTTTGAAGCCAAAATTGGGGGGGGGGGGGGGGGGGGGGGGGGTCATTTTCATAGAGACATCAGTAGCTGTATTAGAATCAGTGGTACTGGCCTTAATTCATAAAAAGATGCCATTAAACAAATATTTAAAATATACTGTCTTTATGTTGTTTCTACATTAATTTAGAGATTAACTGTGAAATTTTTACGTTATATTAAAAATATCTCGATTATTCACAGATTTTTTTTTTCTAGTTCATTTTTCTAATTAAAATCTGAGTGCACTCCCTTACTGCCCCCTAGGTGCTGGTGAAGAAGCTGCAGTCTCGTGGACATGAGCTGAGTGTGATTCGCATGGAGGACAGCTGGTTCATCCAAGAGAATTCACCCTCCTACACCTCCATTACAGTGAAGCTTAAAAAGAAACATATAGGCCTGGACCTGTTTGAGACTGCAGTACAAAGGATTCTTGAGGCCCGCAGGAAGGGCCCGATGATGGGAGCACTAGTCCAGATGTCTGAATTTATTGGAATCTTGAATGTGGCTCACACCGCAACCTGTGCCATGCTGACTGTCATGCTGGAGAACAAAGCCCTGATGAGACAAATAAAGATGGCGAACTATGACTTGATGCTCACTGACCCTGCCACGCCAGGTGGGATCATCCTGGCACATTACCTCCACCTTCCAATGATCTATAACGTCCGCTGGATGAGTTTCGGAGAGGGCCACTTCTCCATCGCACCTTCTCCAATCTCCTACGTGCCTGTGCCCGGCTCAGGTCTAACGGACCGAATGGGCCTGTTAGAAAGATCCCGTAACCTTCTACATTTTGGGCTGAACCTCATTCAAGAGCGCTGGCTGGTGATTCCCATGTATACCAGCTTGTTGCTCAACTACTTCCCTCCGGACGCCGACCTCCTCGCCATGCAACTTTCAGCGGAGATGTGGCTAGTGCGTGTTGACTTTGTGTTCGAGTTCCCACGACCCTCCATGCCAAACCTCGTCTACATTGGTGGTTTCCAGTGTCGTCCAGCCAAGCCTCTTCCTGCCGAGCTGGAGGAGTTCATGCAGAGCTCAGGAGACCATGGGGTGGTCGTAATGTCTCTGGGAACACTGATCGCAGGATTGCCCAGAGAGGTCATGGAAGCCATTGCCTCAGCTTTCGCCCGCATGCCACAGAAGGTGGTCTGGAGGTTTATTGGCGAGAGACCTTCCTCATTTGGCAATAACACCCTACTACTTCAATGGATACCTCAGAACGACTTGCTGGGTCATCCGAAAACCCGTGCTTTCGTGGCTCATGGTGGCACCAATGGTCTATATGAAGCCATCTATCATGGAGTGCCAGTTCTGGGACTCCCTTTGCTATTTGACCAGCTAGATAACATCGTACGTCTTCAGGCAAGAGGTGCGGCACGGATGCTGGACGCAGCTACTTGTACATCAGAAGAATTCCTTGAGGCTTTGAGCGATATCTTAGAGAATCCAACATATCGTCAGAACATGCAGAAGCTCTCCGGTTTACACCGAGACCGACCTCTGCATCCTCTCGACAAAGCAGTGTACTGGATCGAGTTTGTCCTGCGCAATAAAGGTGCGCGCCATCTGCACGCTGAGGCCTACAACATGTCCACGTACTCCTATTACTGCCTAGATGTGGCTGCAGTGGTTCTCCTCATGCTTCTGGTAATTCTGGGAGGTCTCTATACAATATGGATACGAAGATGGAAAAGAGAGACAATAAAGGCTGTTAGAGATGGCAACAAAAAAGCTGTAAAGGATAGCAGTAAGAGGCTGAAAGAGAGCATTAATGCTCTGAAAAACAGCAATAATATTTCTATTCCAAAACTAAGAGCAAGCCAAACAAGATTTTAGTACAAATCCAGAGAGCTACTTACTTCATTGTTCTTTATATTTTTAGCACTTTCATTGTATTCAGTGTCTGTTCTTTCTTTCTTTCTTTCTTTCTTTCTTTCTTTCTTTCTTTCTTTCTTTCTTTCTTTCTTTCTTTCTTTCTTTCTTTCTTTCTTTCTTTCGCCATTGCCCCCCATTTCTTTTCCTTGAGCTCTTGCAATTCCCTGCCAAGACTAAACTGTGTGCTAGTGATTAGGTGCAGATCTCTTCCTGGAATCCTTCACATTTGTTGTAATCCCCCTGTTTGCACACAAAACTTTTAAGGCCATTCAGCAAAAAGAAAAAAAAGGTGAGTCACCTCACCAGTGACAAACAGCTGCTGGTCAATAGGTTATTCTGTGATCGAATGATAAAGCCATGCTGTATAAGCTACTCAGCCTGTTCAGAATATGACATACAGTTCCAAAGTGTACAAAACATGTAATCATTTGTAGCTCCATGAAACAATTTGATTGTAACCATTCACTTTTTCATTGTGTAAAACATGGCTAATTACTATGCATAGTAATGCATAAAAAATGGTCAAAATAAACACTCTGGAGTCCAAAACAGCAGGTTTCATTTTAACAAGCATTTATATTTTGCAGCCAATCACCAGCAGGTGGTGCTATGTATTCAAAGTACTGCTCAGAATCATTTCTGCAATCCAAAATCAGATTACATACTATTTAACATCAGCGTAATGCTTTTTATACACCATACATCAAAATCCCATGTTTTCATTAAAGAAATAATGATTTAAATTTAGATGATCACAAACCTGACCAAAATGGTGCGTGTCACCGCACTTTCTCTTTACCATAGGAGGAGGCCTTCTCTCCAGATATGAGACAGGAGATGGCTGGAAGCGCATGCAGGGACAGAATGATAAAAAGAAGACAGGCAAGGATGAGAGAGCTCTAACTGATTGAGGGGACATTAGCCTGGGCTGTACTCGCTAATGTATGTTTCTAATGACTCGTTATCTCATTATCAATCTTATTCTCGCTCATCTTTTCTTTTCCTCACTCTCTCCCCTTCCTCTATCTCTCTATCTCCTCCCAATCGACCAGCAATGATGGGAATAGCAATTAGGACGCTAGGCTGCCAAATGGCTATTTTAATTAGCCTTTCTTAGTGAGAGAGAGAGAGAGAGAGAGAGAGAGAGAGAGAGAGAGAGAGAGAGAGAGAGAGAGAGAGAGAGAGAGAAAGAAAGAGACTAATGTTCTTCATAAGTGCTACAGATTAGAAGGTCATTAGGCTTTTGCTTGAATTAATGATTAGGAATTCCTGCAGGTCATAGAAACTTATTACACAAGCCTACTTAACATTAATAGAACCATCCTATTTGTGTTAAACACAAAGAAATTAAAACTAAAAACCAATTACAGAGTGATGGCATTGTCTTTCGCCCTCCCCCTGGTCACCCATAACGGAGACCCAGTAAAACTCTCTGGACAGTAAAGACTATAGTCGCACAAGGATAAATGATCGGTTGCGCTCGCTTTCTACTGTTTCATTCTTACCCAGTTTTACTCCCTGGTCATTCTACGTTTTTTTTCTTTTCTATCTGCTTTCAATATCTTCTGCTTTTCCACTGTATGTTCCGTCATTGTCAGTAAACCGCAGTGTTTCTCCGTTGTGGTACGTAATTTTCTTCAAGAGCACAATGCAACATTCTTGTGTGTTATTTGTTCATTTGTGGCTTGTTTGGGACAAGGGCTGGTCTGACGAAAATCTCTTCAGAGGCACTTTCCATCCCAAAAGAGATAGACTACTTATTTCGGCCCTTTCTTAGATCCATCCCCCTGACGCATAAAAACAAGCCAAAACACACACACACACACACACACACACACACACACACACACACACACACACACACACACACACACACACACACACACACACACACACACACACACACAAGGCCTACTTTATGTGCACATGTTCATACAGAAAAAATACGCAGATAGATCATATAGAAAAGTAATGTAGAGTATAACAAAATCATGATTAAAAATGTCCTCTCCAGCCATACGAGTGATTTGTGCGAGGAACAAACTGAAATTCACTATTTGCTGATAATCTTCCCCTCCAGTGAGCTGTTAACTGCTGCATTGAATCAGTGAGTTGAACTTAAGAACCGAATAAATTTGATTCATTAACAGACCATTCCGTCTGTGTTTGTGAAAGGAATCTGAATTGATTCAATGAAAAGATCTGGCTCAAACGAACAATATCATGAAGAATTGTTCTAAACAGTTACCAGATTAGAAACTAGATTAAAAAGTCATGTCATGACTGGGGTGTATGTTTATACATAAACTAAACAGTTATTGAAAAACTGAAACAATATAGATCTGTCACTTACATGCTTAGTGGAGAAGAGGAGAGAAATATCCTCAACTGAACAGAGCTGGCCACACATTTTCTGTTAAAAAAAGAACTAAATAACAAAAGGACAGTATGATTGGTACAATTTTAAAGTTAAAATGTATATACATTTTCAGAAGGACATCACCTACCTGTTCAGAGTGTGTTGACAGTCTGTGTAGTTGGATGTTGATGATTGAGCTTGAGAAGATCAATAAGGATGTGGCTTTAAAAGAGTGTTTTTTTTAAAAAAAAAGGAAAAGGTCGGGAATAAAAAAAACTAAATTAAAAAACACACACAGAAAAACCCATTTCAGCATCCTTCAGGATGCATTTGACTTATTTGTCTCATGAACTCTAAGGTGGATGTAAAGATTTCTAGCGAATTATGACTTAAGTTTTGATCTGTTTTTCACACAAGGTGTCGCATGGTTTTAAAAGATTTATAGCACATGAGTCGCATGTTTTTATGGTCCTTTTTGCATCCTTTTTTATAAAAAACTGGACTGCTCCTGCATTGTATTTGAATGAAAAAACAAACAAACAAATTACTTCATTACGGCATCGCATTTCATGTAAGCAACCTTAACTATAATCATAATGTTACAACCCTCATATTTCAACAATTAAACATCACAACAAATTCTTAGCTGTACATTGTGGTTGTATTTGTATAGTATCCCTCAATTTTCTTTCTTTCTCTCTTTCTCTCTCTGTCTCTTTCCTTCTCTTCTTTATCATGACGTGCCCTGAGGTTATGATTGTTATGATTTATATCGGACTGTTTTGAGATCTCTCTTTCTCTGCCCTCTGTCTTCATCTCTCTTTAGCTTTCTCATTGCTCCTCTCTCCTTTCTAATCAGTTCTCCTTGCATCCCCCCAGGTCGATTTGGGGAGTAATAATGAAAGAGATTTAACCCTTTCACGTTCAACCGCTTTGACCCCGAACACCTTCCCTCCATAGCGTTTCACACACACACACACACACACACACACACACACACACACACACACACACACACACACACACACACACACACACACACACACACACACACACACACACACACACACACACACACAAACACCTCTTATAAATAAATACACACATATTTGGGTGCGGATGACAGCAAATGCAGACATGGATTGCAATGAAAAACATACAATGTAAAACAGATATTTAATTTTTTCTCTGACCAAAAGAGTGAGAAATTGGAACACTGTTGACTCCCAC
Organism: Siphateles boraxobius; assembly: GCF_051911475.1. Taxonomy (NCBI): domain Eukaryota; kingdom Metazoa; phylum Chordata; class Actinopteri; order Cypriniformes; family Leuciscidae; genus Siphateles; species Siphateles boraxobius. The sequence continues at coordinate 14,654,186 of NW_027508866.1, forward strand.
ACACTGTTCCTTGTATACGGTGTGATTTTCACCTGTTTATATCCTTGCTGTCTGTTTTGTAGAAATCCGTCTACCTGGCCATCTGTCTGTCAGACTCTCGGCCTGTGCGTTTAAACCCCCGATGACGTCATGAATAAACAGGATATCTTCCCACCTAATTATGCGCTGTTAATTACAAATTTGGACAAATGTGCTTAATTAGACGAACATCATTTGCTATCAGATACAAGACATCTTTTTTTTATTTAGAAAATTATCTCTTTAACAAACAATATGACTTAATTGCAGACATTTGCATAAACAAATGAGCTAATTAATTACAACCAAGCGCTTCCTGATGAGTCGAAGGACAATGAGACTCCAAATGTTTTCCTCAGGGATACGGAAGGAGGGAGGAAGCAAGAGAGAGAGAGAGAGAGAGAGGGAGAGATAGAGTTTAAATGAAAGTTTATGAGCTTGTAAGCATGCTAATATGACTCTCTGAGCATGAGGAATTATGTATGTGTGAGAATTTGCTATAAATGTCCAGATAAATAAGTTTAAGTAGCTTACTTATCGGCTGTGGTGGTTCGGCTCTGGCAATATATCTCCGGATGGTATCGGTGTAACACTTAAAATCCCTTATTCCCTCTCTACATTCATCTCTCTCGTTTACCCCTCTATCTCTTTTTCTGGAGGGTTTGTAGATAGAAGGGCCTCTCCCCTCCTTTTCTGTGTTGGAATTTAATATGCAACTTTTTATTGGAAAACAATCGTGCGTGCCTGCGTGAATCCTGACCGCAATATATCTGTTAGTGCAACTAATCCGATCAGGCCAGAGAGGGCTATTTATCACTGCAAATCCAGGGCATTTCAGCCCACATTTTATTATTTTAATATATTTCTCAGCTATTAAATCACCAAAATGATGAATTAGAACTGTCTGCCACGCTTTCAGCTGTATGACAGAAAATGATGCACTACCCAATTTGAGTGGTCATTTGGACTTTTTAAAGACAAAAAATGATACAGGAAAAAGTCCAATATTTTTGTGTTGTTACGTCTCTGCCACCCCGTCCCTCCGCCTCCCCCCTCTCGCTGGCTGTTTTTAATAAAACACTCTAAGTGAGCTTTATTGCTGTGTTAGAGAGGGCAGGATCACAACTATCTTTAATATACAGCCAATTACCAAACACACACAAACATACGCGCACTCACACATACTTATGCGCACACAAAGACAGGTATGACGATACACAACTTCGTCTCTTAATTATAGCAGGCAAACATTAACAAATAGTCAATCTGAATACAACGTTTCACACGATGGAGATGAGAATTTATGTTAGGTTGCCAGTTACCTGAGAGGTGAAAATATGAATTGAAACACATATTTTCACTTTCTTTAGATATCATACAACAATATATACACTTATTCAGCTCTTTATTTACTGTTTATTCCTTTCTTTCCCTTCTTTTTTTTTGTTTTTTGCAAATGATGGGTTTGTGCAAGACCAACCAGCAATACACCTCATATATTACATTAAAAAAATGATTCAGAACTTCAGTTTATCTAAAATATTGGGGGTTGAAAATCATAAATAGTGCTGATTATCCACTGAAAGGGTGAAAGTTTGGAATTATTGTGTCCCACAGAAGGGTCACAGGAATTTCTTAATGTTATTGGTTTTTTTTAATGTAAAGGGCCCAGAAGGATATACATTATACAGAGACACTGAATACATAGCTACAGCTCTGCTAAGAAGGGGAAAAATAAGTTTTTTGAAAAATAAAATATTTAAGCATATCTTTATTTACTTTGCAAGTGTGGTGCTTTATTAATGTAAACTGTTTTAGCATAAATTCATTTTAAAATTAGATACAAATTGAGGTGTATTTAGGGTAGGCCTACTTAAATTGCTTTAAGTCAAAAAGTATGCATTTAAATACATACACACCAGTGGTGTGCGGTGGTGTTTTAAAATGAGTAGTCCTCACATTTTACATAAAATGTAAATTGATGTCCCTATTACACTTAATCTTCTTGGTTAAATAAACATTACGTAAAAAAAAGAGACCAAATACAATTCTATTTTGTATTTTTACACCAACTAATTAATGATCTATTTATTAAAACCAAGTATAAATTTAATCAAGTTAGTGTTTTTACGCAAATTTGCATTTCTTTATTTCTTTATTTTTTATGCATTTTGAAGCATACATTTAATTGACAGAATCGACAGGAAAAACATGAAAATATCATGTGCTTGTGTAACTGTCGTAGGCCAGTAAGACCTCTAAACCTCACTCCTCTGATCTTTGGCCTGCGATCTTTAGCCTCCTTGTTAGAGCGACCGCCAGCCACGCCAGAGACGAGGGTCCGAGTCCCGCTCGAAGCAAGGCGAGAAGGACCGGTTACATTTGACCTTATTTCAAGCATTTAATCAAAAATCCTTTCAAAAAAGCCTTTCTGTGCATCTGAAATTTGAAAATTTGAACTTCGCGACCATTAAAAAAGTACACTCTATATAGAATGAATGTGTGTAGTAAGAATGTAATCCGGATGTACATCCGCCATGTTAAGTCATTATCATGTGACCTACCAGTGTCAGTTGCGTCGCTTCAACTCCATTCACAAATCCTCTCCCGTGGCCTCATGGGATAGTAAGGTGTCCATCGTATGCACGCTTCAGAATCTCGCCAGAAGAAGGTCATCCAAGTACTTTTTGGTGTCGTTTTTCGAATAATATGTATTCTGGTACTGTTTTTGGCATGCTATACTAGGGAAGTAATCGATTTCGGATGGAGCATTTAACTTCAGGACTATTAAACCGGAAGTGCTAAATGCTAACTCGTTTCCGGGTTTTGTAATCATCCCTGCTGTTGCATTCGGGAGCAACAGTAGGCTGCTTGAGTGCTTTCCATTAGACGGGTACTGTATTGACAAAACATTCGTATTGCAATTATTTAGCACTTTACATTTTACAAGTATATCAAAGAGTTTTGTTTAAACACTATTCATCCAAAATTCACTTATTTTCTGCGAAAATAAGATTGATTTTCAAAGAATCCCCTTTGAAAATCAATGAATTATTTGTTGAGCAGTGCGGCTACGGTCTGTTCAGCACAGACATTTTTTGACTTCAGGATGTGTAGATATGGTGCTTCGCCGCCGAGACTCATCACATCAGCACATCGCAGCTTCAAGCACTTAATCTGCCAAGTACACAATAATTACTAATTACCTATTAACTAATTACTCTGCATCCAGCATCTGAAGGCAATCAAAATTACATTAAGAGTGTTGTATCGCTTGTCCACTCCCTGACCACCCCT